>NC_134568.1:0-300000 GCF_050947875.1 Dermacentor variabilis
CTGCTTCACGCTCGTGCCTCTGCTGCTTCACGCTCGCGCCTCTCTACTGCTTCACGCTCGCGCCTCTCTACTGATTCACGCTCGCGCCTCTCTTCTGCTTCACGCTCGTGCCTCTCTACTGTTTCCCCGCTATCGCCTCTCTACTACTTCACGCGCGTGCCTCTCTACTGATTCACGCTCTCGCCTCTCTACTGCGTCACGCTCGTGCCTCTCTACTGCTTCACGCTCGTGCCTCTCTACTGCTTCACGCTCGTGCCTCTCTACTGATTCACGCTCGTGCCTCTCTACTGATTCACGCTCGCGCCTCTCTACTGCTTGATGCTCGCGCCTCTCTACTGATTCACGCTCGCGCCTCTGTACTGTTTCTCGCTATCGCCTCTCTACTGCTTCACGCTAGTGCCTCTCTACTGTTTCTCGCTATCGCCTCTCTACTGCTTCGCGCTCGCGCCTCTCTACTGCTTCACGCTCGTGCCTCTACTGCTTCACGCTCGCGCCTCTCTACTGCTTCACGCAAGTGCCTCTCTACTGATTCACGCTCGCGCCTCTCTACTGCTTCACGCTCGCGCCTCTCTACTGATTCACGCTCGCGCCTCTCTACTGCTTCACGCTCGTGCCTCTCCACTGTTTCCCCGCTATCACCTCTCTACTACTTCACGCGCGTGCCTCTCTACTGATTCACGCTCGCGCCTCTCTACTGCTTCACGCTCGCGCCTCTCTACTGTTTCTCGCTATCGCCTCTCTACTGCTTCACGCTCGTGCCTCTCTACTGTTTCTCGCTATCGCCTCTCTACTGCTTCACGCTCGTGCCTCTCTACTGATTCACGCTCGCGCCTCTCTACTGATTCACGCTCGCGCCTCTCTACTGCATCACGCTCGTGCCTCTCTACTGTTTCCCCGCTATCGCCTCTCTACTGCTTCACGCTCGTGCCTCCTACTGATTCACGCTATCGGCTCTCTACTACTTCACGCTCGTGCCTCTCTACTGATTCACGCTCGCTCCTCTCTACTGTTTCCCTCTATCGCCTCTCTACTACTTCACGCGCGTGCCTCTCTACTGATTTACGCTCGCGCCTCTCTACAGCTTCACGCTCGCGCCTCTCTACTGTTTCTCGCTATCGCCTCTCTACTGCTTCACGCTCGTGCCTCTCTACTGTTTCTCGCTATCGCCTCTCTACTGCTTCACGCTCGCGCCTCTCTACTGCTTCACGCTCGTGCCTCTCTAGTGCTTCACGCTCGTGCCTCTACTGCTTCACGCTCGCGCCTCTCTACTGCTTCACGCTCGCGCCTCTCGATTGATTCACGCTATCGCCTGTCTACTGCTAGACGCTCGCGCCTCTCTACTGCTTCACGCTCGTGCCTCTCTACTGCTTCACGCTCGTGCCTCTCTACTGATTCACGCTCGTGCCTGTCTACTACTTCCCGCTCGTGCCTCTACTGATTCACGCTCGCGGCTCTCTACTGATTCACGCTCGCGCCTCTCTACTGTTTCTCGCTATCGCCTCTCTACTGCTTCACGCTCGTGCCTCTCTACTGTTTCTCGCTATCGCCTCTCTACTGCTTCACGCTCGCGCCTCTCTACTGCTTCACGCTCGCGCCTCTCTACTGCGTCACGCTCGTGCCTCTCTACTGCTTCACGCTCGTGCCTCTCCTGCTTCACGCTCGCGCCTCTCTACTGCTTCACGCTCGTGCCTCTCTACTGATTCACGCTATCGCCTCTCTACTGCTTCACGCTCGCGCCTCTCTACTGATCCACGCTATCGCCTCTCTGCTGCTTCACGCTCGCGCCTCTCTACTGCTTCACGCTCCCGCCTCTCTACTGATTCATGCTCGTGCCTGTCTACTACTTCCCGCTCGTGCCTCTCTACTGATTCACGCTCGCGCCTCTCTACTGTTTCTCGCTATCGCCTCTCTACTGCTTCACGCTCGTGCCTCTACTGTTTCTCGCTGTCGCCTCTCTACTGCTTCACGCTCGTGCCTCTCTACTGATTCACGCTATCGGCTCTCTACTACATCACGCTCGTGCCTCTCTACTGATTCACGCTCGCGCCTCTACTGTTTCCCGCTATCGCCTCTCTACTACTTCACGCGCGTGCCTCTCAACTGATTCACGCTCGCTCCTCTCTACTGCTTCACGCTCGCCCCTCTCTACTGTTTCTCGCTATCGCCTCTCTACTGCTTCACGCTCGTCCCTCTCAACTGTTTCTCGCTATCGCCTCTCTACTGCTTCACGCTCGCGCCTCTCTACTGCTTCACGCTCGTGTCTCTCTACTGCTTCACGCTCGTGCCTCTCTACTGCTTCACGCTCGTGCCTCTCTACTGATTCACGCTCGCGCCTCTCTACTGCTTCACGCTCGCGCCTCTCTACTGTTTCTCGCTATCGCCTCTCTACTGCTTCACGCTCGTGCCTCTCTACTGATTCACGCTCGCGCCTCTCTACTGATTCACGCTCGCGCCTCTCTACTGCATCACGCTCGTGCCTCTCTACTGTTTCCCCGCTATCGCCTCTCTACTGCTTCACGCTCGTGCCTCCTACTGATTCACGCTATCGGCTCTCTACCACTTCACGCTCGTGCCTCTCTACTGATTCACGCTCGCTCCTCTCTACTGTTTCCCGCTATCGCCTCTCTACTACTTCACGCGCGTGCCTCTCTACTGATTTACGCTCGCGCCTCTCTACTGCTTCACGCTCGCGCCTCTCTACTGTTTCTCGCTATCGCCTCTCTACTGCTTCACGCTCGTGCCTCTCTACTGTTTCTCGCTATCGCCTCTCTACTGCTTCACGCTCGCGCCTCTCTACTGCTTCACGCTCGTGCCTCTCTAGTGCTTCACGCTCGTGCCTCTACTGCTTCACGCTCGCGCCTCTCTACTGTTTCTCGCTATCGCCTCTCTACTGCTTCGCGCTCGCGCCTCTCTACTGCTTCACGCTCGTGCCTCTGCTGCTTCACGCTCGCGCCTCTCTACTGCTTCACGCTCGCGCCTCTCTACTGATTCACGCTCGCGCCTCTCTTCTGCTTCACGCTCGTGCCTCTCTACTGTTTCCCCGCTATCGCCTCTCTACTACTTCACGCGCGTGCCTCTCTACTGATTCACGCTCTCGCCTCTCTACTGCGTCACGCTCGTGCCTCTCTACTGCTTCACGCTCGTGCCTCTCTACTGCTTCACGCTCGTGCCTCTCTACTGATTCACGCTCGTGCCTCTCTACTGATTCACGCTCGCGCCTCTCTACTGCTTGATGCTCGCGCCTCTCTACTGATTCACGCTCGCGCCTCTGTACTGTTTCTCGCTATCGCCTCTCTACTGCTTCACGCTAGTGCCTCTCTACTGTTTCTCGCTATCGCCTCTCTACTGCTTCGCGCTCGCGCCTCTCTACTGCTTCACGCTCGTGCCTCTACTGCTTCACGCTCGCGCCTCTCTACTGCTTCACGCTCGTGCCTCTCTACTGATTCACGCTCGCGCCTCTCTACTGCTTCACGCTCGCGCCTCTCTACTGATTCACGCTCGCGCCTCTCTACTGCTTCACGCTCGTGCCTCTCCACTGTTTCCCCGCTATCACCTCTCTACTACTTCACGCGCGTGCCTCTCTACTGATTCACGCTCGCGCCTCTCTACTGCTTCACGCTCGCGCCTCTCTACTGTTTCTCGCTATCGCCTCTCTACTGCTTCACGCTCGTGCCTCTCTACTGTTTCTCGCTATCGCCTCTCTACTGCTTCACGCTCGTGCCTCTCTACTGATTCACGCTCGCGCCTCTCTACTGATTCACGCTCGCGCCTCTCTACTGCATCACGCTCGTGCCTCTCTACTGTTTCCCCGCTATCGCCTCTCTACTGCTTCACGCTCGTGCCTCCTACTGATTCACGCTATCGGCTCTCTACTACTTCACGCTCGTGCCTCTCTACTGATTCACGCTCGCTCCTCTCTACTGTTTCCCTCTATCGCCTCTCTACTACTTCACGCGCGTGCCTCTCTACTGATTTACGCTCGCGCCTCTCTACAGCTTCACGCTCGCGCCTCTCTACTGTTTCTCGCTATCGCCTCTCTACTGCTTCACGCTCGTGCCTCTCTACTGTTTCTCGCTATCGCCTCTCTACTGCTTCACGCTCGCGCCTCTCTACTGCTTCACGCTCGTGCCTCTCTAGTGCTTCACGCTCGTGCCTCTACTGCTTCACGCTCGCGCCTCTCTACTGCTTCACGCTCGCGCCTCTCGATTGATTCACGCTATCGCCTGTCTACTGCTAGACGCTCGCGCCTCTCTACTGCTTCACGCTCGTGCCTCTCTACTGCTTCACGCTCGTGCCTCTCTACTGATTCACGCTCGTGCCTGTCTACTACTTCCCGCTCGTGCCTCTACTGATTCACGCTCGCGGCTCTCTACTGATTCACGCTCGCGCCTCTCTACTGTTTCTCGCTATCGCCTCTCTACTGCTTCACGCTCGTGCCTCTCTACTGTTTCTCGCTATCGCCTCTCTACTGCTTCACGCTCGCGCCTCTCTACTGCTTCACGCTCGCGCCTCTCTACTGCGTCACGCTCGTGCCTCTCTACTGCTTCACGCTCGTGCCTCTCCTGCTTCACGCTCGCGCCTCTCTACTGCTTCACGCTCGTGCCTCTCTACTGATTCACGCTATCGCCTCTCTACTGCTTCACGCTCGCGCCTCTCTACTGATCCACGCTATCGCCTCTCTGCTGCTTCACGCTCGCGCCTCTCTACTGCTTCACGCTCCCGCCTCTCTACTGATTCATGCTCGTGCCTGTCTACTACTTCCCGCTCGTGCCTCTCTACTGATTCACGCTCGCGCCTCTCTACTGTTTCTCGCTATCGCCTCTCTACTGCTTCACGCTCGTGCCTCTACTGTTTCTCGCTGTCGCCTCTCTACTGCTTCACGCTCGTGCCTCTCTACTGATTCACGCTATCGGCTCTCTACTACATCACGCTCGTGCCTCTCTACTGATTCACGCTCGCGCCTCTACTGTTTCCCGCTATCGCCTCTCTACTACTTCACGCGCGTGCCTCTCAACTGATTCACGCTCGCTCCTCTCTACTGCTTCACGCTCGCCCCTCTCTACTGTTTCTCGCTATCGCCTCTCTACTGCTTCACGCTCGTCCCTCTCTACTGTTTCTCGCTATCGCCTCTCTACTGCTTCACGCTCGCGCCTCTCTACTGCTTCACGCTCGTGTCTCTCTACTGCTTCACGCTCGTGCCTCTCTACTGCTTCACGCTCGTGCCTCTCTACTGCTTCACGCTCGCGCCTCTCTACTGTTTCTCGCTATCGCCTCTCTACTGCATCACGCTCGTGCCTCTCTACTGATTCACGCTATCGCCTCTCTACTGTTTCACGCTCGCGCCTCTCTACTGCTTCACGCTCGTGCCTCTCTACTGCTTCACGCTCGTTCCTCTCGACTGATTCACGCTCGTGCCTGTCTACTGATTCACGCTCGCGCCTCTCTACTGCCTCACGCTCGCGCCTCTCTACTGTTTCTCGCTATCGCCTCTCTACTGCTTCACGCTCGTGCCCCTCTACTGTTTCTCGCTATCGCCTCTCTACTGCTTCACGCTCGCGCCTCTCTACTGCTTCACGTTCGTGCCTCTCTACTGCTTCACGCTCGTGCCTCTCTACTGCTTCACGCTCGCGCCTCTCTACTGCTTCACGCTCGCGCCTCTCTACTGCTTCACGCTCTCGACTAATTCATGCTATCGCCTGTCTACTGCTTCACGCTCGCGCCTCTACTGCTTCACGCTCGTGCCTCTCTACTGCTTCACGCTCGTGCCTCTCTACTGATTCACGCTCGTGCCTGTCTACTACTTCCCGCTCGTGCCTCTCTACTGCTTCACGCTCGCGCCTGTCTACTGATTCACGCTCGCGCCTCTCTACTGTTCATCGCTATAGCCTCTCTACAGATTCACGCTCGCGCCTCTCTACTGTTTCTCGCTATCGCCTCTCTACTGCTTCACACTCGTGCCTCTCTACTGTTTCTCGCTATCGCCTCTCTACTGCTTCACGCTCGTGCCTCTCTACTGCTTCACGCTCGCGATTCTCTACTGCTTCACGCTCGTGCCTCTCTACTGTTTCCCGCTCGCGCCTCTCTACTACTTCACGCTCGTGCCTCTCTACTGCTTCACGCTCGCGCCTCTCTACTGCTTCACGCTCGTGCCTCTCTACTGTTTCCCGCTCGCGCCTCTCTACTACTTCACGCTCGTGTCTCTCTACTGCTTCACGCTCGTGCCTCTCTACTGCTTCACGCTCGTGCCTCTACTGCTTCACGCTCGCGCCTCTCTACTGCTTCACGCTCGTGCCTCTCTACTGCTTCACGCTATCGCCTCTCTACTGCTTCACGCTCGCGCCTCTCTACTGATCCACGCTATCGCCTCTCTACTGCTTCACGCTCGCGCCTCTCTACTGCTTCGCGCTCGCGCCTCTCTACTGATTCACGCTCGCGCCTCTCTACTGTTTCCCCGCTATCGCCTCTCTACTGCTTCACGCTCGTGCCTCTCTACTGATTCACGCTATCGCCTCTCTACTGTTTCACGCTCGCGCCTCTCTACTGCTTCACGCTCGTGCCTCTCTACTGCTTCACGCTCGTTCCTCTCGACTGATTCACGCTCGTGCCTGTCTACTACTTTCCGCTCGTGCCTCTCTACTGATTCACGCTCGCGCCTCTCTACTGCCTCACGCTCGCGCCTCTCTACTGTTTCTCGCTATCGCCTCTCTACTGCTTCACGCTCGTGCCCCTCTACTGTTTCTCGCTATCGCCTCTCTACTGCTTCACGCTCGCGCCTCTCTACTGCTTCACGTTCGTGCCTCTCTACTGCTTCACGCTCGTGCCTCTCTACTGCTTCACGCTCGCGCCTCTCTACTGCTTCACGCTCGCGCCTCTCTACTGCTTCACGCTCTCGACTGATTCATGCTATCGCCTGTCTACTGCTTCACGCTCGCGCCTCTACTGCTTCACGCTCGTGCCTCTCTACTGCTTCACGCTCGTGCCTCTCTACTGATTCACGCTCGTGCCTGTCTACTACTTCCCGCTCGTGCCTCTCTACTGCTTCACGCTCGCGCCTGTCTACTGATTCACGCTCGCGCCTCTCTACTGTTCATCGCTATAGCCTCTCTACAGATTCACGCTCGCGCCTCTCTACTGTTTCTCGCTATCGCCTCTCTACTGCTTCACACTCGTGCCTCTCTACTGTTTCTCGCTATCGCCTCTCTACTGCTTCACGCTCGTGCCTCTCTACTGCTTCACGCTCGCGCCTCTCTACTGCTTCACGCTCGTGCCTCTCTACTGTTTCCCGCTCGCGCCTCTCTACTACTTCACGCTCGTGCCTCTCTACTGCTTCACGCTCGCGCCTCTCTACTGCTTCACGCTCGTGCCTCTCTACTGTTTCCCGCTCGCGCCTCTCTACTACTTCACGCTCGTGTCTCTCTACTGCTTCACGCTCGTGCCTCTCTACTGCTTCACGCTCGTGCCTCTACTGCTTCACGCTCGCGCCTCTCTACTGCTTCACGCTCGTGCCTCTCTACTGCTTCACGCTATCGCCTCTCTACTGCTTCACGCTCGCGCCTCTCTACTGATCCACGCTATCGCCTCTCTACTGCTTCACGCTCGCGCCTCTCTACTGCTTCGCGCTCGCGCCTCTCTACTGATTCACGCTCGCGCCTCTCTACTGTTTCCCCGCTATCGCCTCTCTACTGCTTCACGCTCGTGCCTCTCTACTGATTCACGCTATCGCCTCTCTACTACTTCATGCTCGTGCCTCTCTACAGATTCACACTCGCGCCTCTCTGCTGTTTCCCGCTATCGCCTCTCTGCTACTTCACGCGCGGGCCTCTCTGCTCATTCACGCTCGCGCCTCTCTACTACTTCACGCTCGTGCCTCTCTACTGATTCACGCTATCGCCTCTCTACTGCTTCACGCTCGTGCCTCTCTACTGATTCACGCTATCGCCTCTCTACTACTTCACGCTCGTGTCTCTCTACTGATTCACGCTCGCGCCTCTCTACTGTTTCCTGCTATCGCCTCTCTACTACTTCACGCGCGTGCGTCTCTACTGATTCACGCTCGCGCATCTCTACTGCTTCACGCTCGCGCCTCTCTACTGCTTCACGCTCGTGCCTCTCTACTGCTTCACGCTCGTGCCTCTCTACTGATTCACGCTCGTGCCTGTCTACTACTTCCCGCTCGTGCCTCTCTACTGATTCAGGCTCGCGCCTTTCTACTGATTCACGCTCGCGCCTCTCTACTCTTTCTCGCTATCGCCTCTCTACTGCTTCACGCTCGTGCCTCTCTACTGTTTCTCGCTATCACCTCTCTACTGCTTCACGCTCGCGCCTCTCTACTGCTTCACGCTCGCGCCTCTCGACTGATTCACGCTATCGCCTCTCTAGTGCTTCACGCTCGCGCCTCTCTACTGTTTCTCGCTATCGCCTCTCTACTGCTTCACGCTCGTGCCTCTCTACTGCTTCACGCTCGTGCCTCTCTACTGCTTCACGCTCGCGCCTCTCTACTGCTTCACGCTCGTGCCTCTCTACTGATTCACGCTATCGCCTCTCTACTGCTTCACGCTCGCGCCTCTCTACTGATCCACGCTATCGCCTCTCTACTGCTTCACGCTCGCGCCTCTCTACTGCTTCACGCTCGCGCCTCTCTACTGCTTCGCGCTCGTGCCTCTCTGCTGTTTCCCGCTATCGCCTCTCTACTGCTTAACGCTCGTGCCTCTCTACTGATTCACGCTATCGCCTCTCTACTGCTTCACGCTCATGCCTCTCTACTGTTTCCCCGCTATCGCCTCTCTACTGCTTCACGCTCGTGCCTGTCTACTGATTCACGCTATCACCTCTCTACTACTTCACGCTCGTGCCTCTCTACTGATTCACGCTCGCGCCTCTCTACTGTTTCCCGCTATCGCCTCTCTACTACTTCACGCGCGTGCCTCTCTACTGATTCACGCTCGCGCCTCTCTACTGCTTCACGCTCGCGCCTCTCTACTTTTTCTCGCTATCGCCTCTCTACTGCTTCACGCTCGTGCCTCTACTGTTTCTCGCTGTCGCCTCTCTACTGCTTCACGCTCGTGCCTCTCTACTGATTCACGCTCGCGCCTCTCTACTGCTTCACGCTCGTGCCTCTCTACTGATTCACGCTATCGGCTCTCTACTACATCACGCTCGTGCCTCTCTACTGATTCACGCTCGCGCCTCTCTACTGCTTCACGCTCGCGCCTCTCTACTGATTCACGCTCGCGCCTCTCTAGTGCTTCACGCTCGTGCCTCTCTACTGTTTCCCCGCTATCGCCTCTCTACTGCTTCACGCTCGTGCCTGTCTACTGATTCACGCTATCGCCTCTCTACTGCTTCACGCTCGCGCCTCTCTACTGCTTCACGCTCGCGCCTCTCTACTGCTTCACGCTCGCGCCTCTCTACTGATTCACGCTCGTGCCTGTCTACTACTTCCCGCTCGCGCCTCTCTACTGCTTCACGCTCGTGCCTCCCTACTGATTCACGCTCGCGCCTCTCTACTGCTTCACGCTCGTGCCTCTCTACTGATTCACGCTCGTGCCTCTCTACTGTTTCTCGCTATCGCCTCTCTAATGCTTCACGCTCGTGCCTCTCTACTGATTCACGCTCGCGCCTCTCTACTGCTTCACGCTCGCGCTTCTCTACTGATTCACGCTCGCGCCTCTCTACTGTTTCTCGCTATCGCCTCTCTACTGCTTCACGCTGGCGCCTCTCTACTGCTTCACGCTCGCGCCTCTCGACTGATTCACGCTATCGCCTCTCTACTGCTTCACGCTCGCGCCTCTCTACTGCTTCACGCTCGTGCCTCTCTACTGCTTCACGCTCGTGCCTCTCTACTGCTTCACGCTCGTGCCTCTCTACTGTTTCTCGCTATCGCCTCTCTACTGCTTCACGCTCGCGCCTCTCTACTGCTTCACGCTCGCGCCTCTCTACTGATTCACGCTCGCGCCTCTCTACTGCTTCACGCTCATGCCTCTCTACTGTTTCCCCGCTATCGCCTCTCTACTGCTTCACGCTCGTGCCTGTCTACTAAATCACGCTATCGCCTCTCTACTACTTCACGCTCGTGCCTCTCTACTGATTCACGCTCGTGCCTCTCTACTGTTTCTCGCTATCGCCTCTCTACTGCTTCACGCTCGAGCCTCTCTTCTGCTTCACGCTCGTGCCTCTCTACTGTTTCTCGCTATCGCCTCTCTACTGCTTCACGCTCGTGCCTCTCTACTGTTTCTCGCTATCGCCTCTCTACTGCTTCACGCTCGTGCCTCTCTACTGCTTCACGCTCGTGCCTCTCTACTGCTTCACGCTCGCGCCTCTCTACTGCTTCACGCTATCGCCTCTCTACTGATTCACGCTCGCGCCTCTCTACTGCATCACGCTCGTGCCTCTCTACTGATTCACGATATCGCCTCTCTACTGTTTCACGCTCGCGCCTCTCTACTGCTTCACGCTCGTGCCTCTCTACTGCTTCACGCTCGTTCCTCTCTACTGATTCACGCTGGTGCCTGTCTACTACTTTCCGCTCGTGCCTCTCTACTGATTCACGCTCGCGCCTCTCTACTGCCTCACGCTCGCGCCTCTCTACTGTTTCTCGCTATCGCCTCTCTACTGCTTCACGCTCGTGCCCCTCTACTGTTTCTCGCTATCGCCTCTCTACTGCTTCACGCTCGCGCCTCTCTACTGCTTCACGTTCGTGCCTCTCTACTGCTTCAAGCTCGTGCCTGTCTACTACTTCCCGCTCGTGCCTCTCTACTGATTCACGCTCGCGCCTCTCTACTGTTTCTCGCTATCGCCTCTCTACTGCTTCACGCTCGTGCCTCTCTACTGTTTCTCGCTATCGCCTCTCTACTGCTTCACGCTCGCGCCTCTCTACTGCTTCACGCTCGTGCCTCTCTACTGCTTCACGCTCGTGGCTCTCCTGCTTCACGCTCGCGCCTCTCTACTGCTTCACGCTCGTGCCTCTCTACTGATTCACGCTATCGCCTCTCTACTGCTTCACGCTCGCGCCTCTCTACTGATCCACGCTATCGCCTCTCTACTGCTTCACGCTCGCGCCTCTCTACTGCTTCACGCTCGCGCCTCTCTACTGATTCACGCTCGCGCCTCTCTACTGCTTCACGCTCGTGCCTCTCTACTGATTCACGCTATCGCCTCTCTACTGCTTCACGCTCGTGCCTCTCTACTGATTCACGCTATCGCCTCTCTACTACTTCACGCTCATGTCTCTCTACTGATTCACGCTCGCGCATCTCTACTGCTTCACGCTCGTGCCTCTCTACTGATTCACGCTATCGCATCTCAACTGCTTCACGCTCGCGCCTCTCTACTGCTTCACGCTCGTGCCTCTCTACTGCTTCACGCTCGTGCCTCTCTACTGATTCACGCTCGCGCCTCTATACTGATTCACGCTCGCGCCTCTCTACTGTTTCTCGCTATCGCCTCTCTACTGCTTCACGCTCGTGCCTCTCTACTGTTTCTCGCTATCACCTCTCTACTGCTTCACGCTCGCGCCTCTCGACTGATTCACGCTATCGCCTCTCTACTGCTTCACGCTCGTGCCTCTCTACTGTTTCTCGCTATCGCCTCTCTACTGCTTCACGCTCGCGCCTCTCTACTGCTTCACGCTCGCGCCTCTCTACTGCTTCACGCTCGTGCCTCTCTACTGCTTCACGCTCGTGCCTCTCTACTGATTCACGCTCGTGCCTCTCTACTGCTTCTCGCTCGCGCCTCTCTACTGATTCACGCTCGCGCCTCTGTACTGTTTCTCGCTATCGCCTCTCTACTGCTTCACGCTCGTGCCTCTCTACTGTTTCTCGCTATCGCCTCTCTACTGCTTCGCGCTCGCGCCTCTCTACTGCTTCACGCTCGTGCCTCTGCTGCTTCATGCTCGCGCCTCTCTACTGCTTCACGCTCGCGCCTCTCTACTGATTCACGCTCACGCCTCTCTACTGCTTCACGCTCGTGCCTCTCTACTGTTTCCCCGCTATCGCCTCTCTACTACTTCACGCGCGTGCCTCTCTACTGATTCACGCTCTCGCCTCTCTACTGCTTCACGCTCGTGCCTCTCTACTGATTCGCGCAATCGCCTCTCTACTGCTTCACGCTCGCGCCTCTACTGCTTCACGCTCGTGCCTCTCTACTGCTTCACGCTCGTGCCTCTCTACTGATTCACGCTCGTGCCTGTCTACTACTTCCCGCTCGTGCCTCTCTACTGATTCACGCTCGCGCCTCTCTACTGATTCACGCTCGCGCCTCTCTACTGTTTCTCGCTATCGCCTCTCTACTGCTTCACGCTCGTGCCTCTCTACTGTTTCTCGCTATCACCTCTCTACTGCTTCACGCTCGCGCCTCTCGACTGATTCACGCTATCGCCTCTCTACTGCTTCACGCTCGCGCCTCTCTACTGTTTCTCGCTATCGCCTCTCTACTGCTTCACGCTCGCGCCTCTCTACTGCTTCACGCTCGCGCCTCTCTACTGCTTCACGCTCGTGCCTCTCTACTGCTTCACGCTCGTGCCTCTCTACTGATTCACGCTCGTGCCTCTCTACTGATTCACGCTCGCGCCTCTCTACTGATTCACGCTCGCGCCTCTGTACTGTTTCTCGCTATCGCCTCTCTACTGCTTCACGGTCGTGCCTCTCTACTGTTTCTCGCTATCGCCTCTCTACTGCTTCGCGCTCGCGCCTCTCTACTGCTTCACGCTCGTGCCTCTGCTGCTTCACGCTCGCGCCTCTCTACTGCTTCACGCTCGCGCCTCTCTACTGCTTCACGCTCGTGCCTCTCTACTGATTCACGCACGCGCCTCTCTACTGCTTCACGCTCGCGCCTGTCTACTGATTCACGCTCGCGCCTCTCTACTGCTTCACGCTCGTGCCTCTCTACTGTTTCCCCGCTATCGCCTCTCTACTACTTCACGCGCGTGCCTCTCTACTGATTCACGCTCGCGCCCCTCTACTGCTTCACGCTCGCGCCTCTCTACTGTTTCTCGCTATCGCCTCTCTACTGCTTCACGCTCGTGCCCCTCTACTGTTTCTCGCTATCGCCTCTCTACTGCTTCACGCTCGTGCCTCTCTACTGATTCACGCTCGCGCCTCTCTACTGCTTCACGCTCGCGCCTCTCTACTGCTTCACGCTCGCGCCTCTCTACTGCTTCACGCTCGTGCCTCTCTACTGTTTCCCCGCTATCGCCTCTCTACTGCTTCACGCTCGTGCCTCTCTACTGATTCACGCTATCGGCTCTCTACTACTTCACGCTCGTGCGTCTCTACTGATTCACGCTCGCTCCTCTCTACTGTTTCCCGCTATCGCCTCTCTATTACTTCACGCGCGTGCCTCTCTACTGATTTACGCTCGCGCCTCTCTACTGCTTCACGCTCGCGCCTCTCTACTGTTTCTCGCTATCGCCTCTCTACTGCTTCACGCTCGTGCCTCTCTACTGTTTCTCGCTCGTGCCTCTACTGCTTCACGCTCGTGCCTCTCTACTGCTTCACGCTCGCGCCTCTCTACTGCTTCACGCCCGCGCCTCTCTACTGCTTCACGCTCGCGCCTCTCGACTCATTCACGCTATCGCCTGTCTACTGCTTCACGCTCGTGCTTCTCTACTGCTTCACGCTCGTGCCTCTCTACTGATTCACGCTCGTGCCTGTCTACTACTTCCCGCTCGTGCCTCTCTACTGATTCACGCTCGCGCCTCTCTACTGATTCACGCTCGCGCCTCTCTACTGTTTCTCGCTATCGCCTCTCTACTGCTTCACGCTCGTGCCTCTCTACTGTTTCTCGCTATCGCCTCTCTACTGCTTCACGCTCGCGCCTCTCTACTGCTTCACGCTCGTGCCTCTCTACTGCTTCACGCTCGTGCCTCTCCTGCTTCACGCTCGCGCCTCTCTACTGCTTCACGCTCGTGCCTCTCTACTGATTCACGCTATCGCCTCTCTACTGCTTCACGCTCGCGCCTCTCTACTGATCCACGCTATCGCCTCTCTACTGCTTCACGCTCGCGCCTCTCTACTGCTTCACGCTCGCGCCTCTCTACTGATTCACGCTCGTGCCTCTCTACTGATTTACGCTATCGCCTCTCTACTGCTTCACGCTCGTGCCTCTCTACTGATTCACGCTATCGCCTCTCTACTACTTCACACTCGTGTCTCTCTACTGATTCACGCTCGCGCCTCTCTACTGTTTCCCGCTATCGCCACTCTACTACTTCACGCGCGTGCCTCTCTACTGATTCACGCTCCCGCATCTCTACTGCTTCACGCTCGTGCCTCTCTACTGATTCACGCTCGTGCCTGTCTACTACTTCCCGCTCGTGCCTCTCTACTGATTCACGCTCGCGCCTCTCTACTGATTCACGCTCGCGCCTCTCTACTGATTCACGCTCGCGCCTCTCTACTGTTTCTCGCTATCGCCTCTCTACTGCTTCACGCTCGTGCCTCTCTACTGTTTCTCGCTATCACCTCTCTACTGCTTCACGCTCGCGCCTCTCTAGTGCTTCACGCTCGCGCCTCTCGACTGATTCACGCTATCGCCTCTACTGCTTCACGCTCGCGCCTCTCTACTGTTTCTCGCTGTCGCCTCTCTACTGCTTCACGCTCGCGCCTCTCTACTGCTTCACGCTCGTGCCTCTCTACTGCTTCACGCTCGTGCCTCTCTACTGATTCACGCTCGTGCCTCTCTACTGATTCACGCTCGCGCCTCTCTACTGCTTCACGCTCGCGCCTCTCTACTGATTCACGCTCGCGCCTCTGTACTGTTTCTCGCTATCGCCTCTCTACTGCTTCACGCTCGTGCCTCTCTACTGTTTCTCGCTATCGCCTCTCTACTGCTTCGCGCTCGAGCCTCTCTACTGCTTCACGCTCGTGCCTCTCTACTGATTCACGCGCGCGCCTCTCTACTGATTCACGCTCGTGCCTCTCTACTGATTTACGCTCGCGCCTCTCTACTGCTTCACGCTCGTGCCTCTCTACTGTTTCCCCGCTATCGCCTCTCTACTACTTCACGCGCGTGCCTCTCTACTGATTCACGCTCGCGCCTCTCTACTGCTTCACGCTCGCGCCTCTCTACTGTTTCTCGCTATCGCCTCTACTGCTTCACTCTCGTGCCTCTCTACTGTTTCTCGCTATCGCCTCTCTACTGCTTCACGCTCGTGCCTCTCTACTGATTCACGCTCGCGCCTCTCTACTGCTTCACGCTCGCGCCTCTCTACTGATTCACGCTCGCGCCTCTCTACTGCTTCATGCTCGTGCCTCTCTACTGTTTCCCCGCTATCGCCTCTCTACTGCTTCACGCTCGTGCCTCTCTACTGATTCACGCTATCGGCTCTCTACTACTTCACGCTCGTGCCTCTCTACTGATTCACGCTCGCTCCTCTCTACTGTTTCCCGCTATCGCCTCTCTACTACTTCACGCGCGTGCCTCTCTACTGATTTACGCTCGCGTCTCTCTACTGCTTCACGCTCGCGCCTCTCTACTGTTTCTCGCTATCGCCTCTCTACTGATTCACGCTCGCGCCTCTCTACTGCTTCACGCTCGTGCCTCTCTACTGATTCACGCTATCGCCTCTCTACTGCTTCACGCTCGCGCCTCTCTACTGCTTCACGCTCGTGCATCTCTACTGCTTCACGCTCGCGCCTCTCTATTGCTTCACGCTCGTGCCTCTCTACTGCTTCACGCTCGTTCCTCTCTACTGATTCACGCTCGTGCCTGTCTACTA
Source organism: Dermacentor variabilis (assembly GCF_050947875.1). Taxonomy (NCBI): domain Eukaryota; kingdom Metazoa; phylum Arthropoda; class Arachnida; order Ixodida; family Ixodidae; genus Dermacentor; species Dermacentor variabilis. The sequence continues at coordinate 15,716 of NC_134568.1, forward strand.
CTTCCCGCTCGTGCTTCTCTACTGATTCACGATCGCGCCTCTCTACTGCTTCACGCTCGCGCCTCTCTACTGTTTCTCGCTATCGCCTCTCTACTGCTTCACGCTCGTGCCCCTCTACTGTTTCTCGCTATCGCCTCTCTACTGCTTCGCGCTCGCGCCTCTCTACTGCTTCACGCTCGTGCCTCTCTACTGCTTCACGCTCGTGCCTCTACTGCTTCACGCTCGCGCCTCTCTACTACTTCACGCTCGTGCCTCTCTACTGATTCACGCTCGCGCCTCTCTACTGTTTCCCGCTATCGCCTCTCTACTACTTCACGCGCGTGCCTCTCTACCGATTCACGCTCGCGCCTCTCGACTGATTCACGCTATCGCCTGTCTACTGCTTCACGCTCGCGCCTCTACTTCTTCACGCTCGTGCCTCTCTACTGCTTCACGCTCGTGCCTCTCTACTGAATCACGCTCGTGCCTGTCTACTACTTCCCGCTCGTGCCTCTCTACTGATTCACGCTCGCGCCTCTCTACTGCTTCACGCTCGCGCCTCTCTACTGATTCACGCTCGCGCCTCTCTACTGTTTCTCGCTATAGCCTCTCTACTGCTTCACGCTCGTGCCTCTCTACTGTTTCCCCGCTATCGCCTCTGCTGCTTCACGCTCGTGCCTCTCTACTGATTCACGCTATCACCTCTCTACTACTTCACGCTCGTGCCTTTCTACTGATTCACGCTCGCGCCTCTCTACTGTTTCCCGCTATCGCCTCTCTACTACTTCACGCGCGTGCCTCTCTACTGATTGACGCTCGCGCCTCTCTACTGCTTCACGTTCGTGCCTCTCTACTGATTCACGCTATCGCCTCTCTACTGCTTCACGCTCGCGCCTCTCTACTGCTTCACGCTCGTGCCTCTCTACTGCTTCACGCCTGTGCCTCTCTACTGATTCACGCTCGTGCCTGTCTACTACTTCCCGCTCGTGCCTCTCTACTGATTCACGCTCGTGCCTCTACTGATTCGCGCTCGCGCCTCTCTACTGCTTCACGCTCGTGCCTCTCTACTGATTCACGCTCGCGCCTCTCTACTGCTTCACGCTCGCGCCTCTCTACTGATTCACGCTCGCGCCTCTCTACTGTATCCCGCTATCGCCTCTCTCCTGCTTCACGCTCGCGCCTCTCTACTGTTTCTCGCTATAGCCTCTCTACTGCTTCACGCTCGCGCCTCTCTACTGCTTCACGCTCGTGCCTCTCTACTGCTTCACGCTCGTGCCTCTCTACTGCTTCACGCTCGCGCCTCTCTACTGATTCACGCTCGTGCCTGTCTACTACTTCCCGCTCGTGCCTCTCTACTGCTTCACGCTCGTGCCTCTCTACTGATTCACGCTCGCGCCTCTCTACTGCTTCACGCTCGTGCCTCTCTACTGATTCACGCTCGTGCCTGTCTACTACTTCCCGCTCGTGCCTCTCTACTGCTTCACACTCGTGCCTCTCTACTGATTCACGCTCGCGCCTCTCTACTACTTCACGCTCGTGCCTCTCTACTGATTCACGCTCGTGCCTCTATACTGTTTCTCGCTATCGCCTCTCTACTGCTTCACGCTCGTGCCTCTCTACTGATTCACGCTCGCGCCTCTCTACTGCTTCACGCTCGCGCCTCTCTTTGGCTTCACGCTCGTGCCTCTCTACTTCACGCTCGCGCCTCTCTACTGATTCACGCCCGTGCCTGTCTACTACTTCCCGCTCGTGCCTCTCTACTGCTTCACGCTCGTGCCTCTCTACTGATTCACGCTCGCGCCTCTCTACTGCTTCACGCTCATGCCTCTCTACTGATTCACGCTATCGCCTCTCTACTGCTTCACGCTCGCGCCTCTTTACTGCTTCACGCTCGTGCCTCTCTACTGCTTTCACGCTCGTGCCTCTCTACTGATTCACGCTCGTGTCTGTCTACTACTTCCCGCTCGTGCCTCTCTACTGATTCACGCTCGCGCCTCTCTACTGCTTCACGCTCGCGCCTCTCTACTGATTCACGCTCGCACCTCTCTACTGTTTCTCGCTATCGCCTCTCTACTGCTTCACGCTCGTGCCTCTCTACTGTTTCTCGCTATCGCCTCTCTACTGCTTCACGCTGGCGCCTCTCTACTGCTTCACGCTTGCGCCTCTCGACTGATTCACGCTATCGCCTCTCTACTGCTTCACGCTCGCGCCTCTCTACTGCTTCACGCTCGTGCCTCTCTACTGATTCACGCTCGTGCATGTATACTCCTTCCCGCTATCGCCTCTCTACTGCTTCACGCTCGTGCCTCTCTACTGTTTCTCGCTATCGCCTCTCTACTGCTTCACGCTCGCGCCTCTCTACTGCTTCACGCTCGTGCCTCTCTACTGCTTCACGCTCGTGCCTCTCTACTGCTTCACGCTCGCGCCTCTCTACTGATTCACGCTCGTGCCTGTCTACTACTTCCCGCTCGTGCCTCTCTACTGATTCACGCTATCGCCTCTCTACTGCTTCACGCTCGCGCCTCTCTACAGCTTCACGCTCGTGCCTCTCTACTGCTTCACGCTTGTGCCTCTCTACTGATTCACGCTCGTGCCTGTCTACTACTTCCCGCTCGTGCCTCTCTACTGATTCACGGTCGTGCCTCTCTACTGATTCACGCTCGCGCCTCTCTACTGCTTCACGCTCGTGCCTCTCTACTGATTCACGCTCGCGCCTCTCTACTGCTTCACGCTCGCGCCTCTCTACTGATTCACGCTCGCACCTCTCTACTGTTTCTCGCTATGGCCTCTCTACTGCATCAAGGTCGCGCCTCTCTACTGCTTCACGCTCGTGCCTCTCTACTGCTTCACGCTCGTGCCTCTCTACTGCTTCACGCTCGCGCCTCTCTACTGATTCACGCTCGTGCCTGTCTACTACTTCCCGCTCGTGCCTCTCTACTGCTTCACGCTCGTGCCTCTCTACTGATTCACGCTCGCGCCTCTCTACTGCTTCACGCTCGCGCCTCTCTACTGATTCACGCTCGCACCTCTCTACTCTTTCTCGCTATAGCCTCTCTACTGCATCAAGGTCGCGCCTCTCTACTGCTTCACGCTCATGCCTCTCTGCTGCTTCACGCTCGTGCCTCTCTACTGCTTCACGCTCGCGCCTCTCTACTGATTCACGCTCGTGCCTGTCTACTACTTCCCGCTCGTGCCTCTCTACTGCTTCACGCTCGTGCCTCTCTACTGCTTCACGCTCGTGCCTCTCTACTGCTTCACGCTCGCGCCTCTCTACTGATTCACGCTCGTGCCTGTCTACTACTTCCCGCTCGTGCCTCTCTACTGCTTCACGCTCGTGCCTCTCTACTGATTCACGCTCGCGCCTCTCTACTGCTTCACGCTCGTGCCTCTCTACTGATTCACGCTCGTGCCTATCTACTACTTCCCGCTCGTGCCTCTCTACTGATTCACGCTCGCGCCTCTCTACTGATTCACGCTCGCACCTCTCTACTGTTTCTCGCTATCGCCTCTCTACTGCTTCACGCTCGTGCCTCTCTACTGTTTCTCGCTATCGCCTCTCTACTGCTTCACGCTCGTGCCTCTCTACTGATTCACGCTCGTGCATGTATACTACTTCCCGCTCGTGCCTCTCTACTGATTCACGCTCGCGCCTCTCTACTGCTTCGCGCTCGCGCCTCTCTATTGTTTCTCGCTATCGCCTCTCTACTGCTTCACGCTCGTGCCTCTCTACTGTTTCTCGCTATCGCCTCTCTACTGCTTCACGCTCGCGGCTCTCTACTGCTTCACGCTCGCGCCTCTCTACTGCTTCACGCTCGTGTCTCTCTACTGCTTCACGCTAGTGCCTCTCTACTGCTTCACGCTCGCGCCTCTCTACTGATTCACGCTCGTGCCTGTCTACTACTTCCCGCTCGTGCCTCTCTACTGATTCACGCTATCGTCTCTCTACTGCTTCACGCTCGCGCCTCTCTACAGCTTCACGCTCGTGCCTCTCTACTGCTTCACGCTTGTGCCTCTCTACTGATTCACGATCGTGCCTGTCTACTACTTCCCGCTCGTGCCTCTCTACTGATTCACGCTCGTGCCTCTCTACTGATTCACGCTCGCGCCTCTCTACTGCTTCACGCTCGTGCCTCTACTGATTCACACTCGCGCCTCTCTACTGCTTCACGCTCGTGCCTCTCTACTGTTTCCCCGCTATTGCCTCTCTACTGCTTCAGGCTCGTGCCTCTCTACTGATTCACGCTATCGGCTCTCTACTACTTCACGCTCGTGCCTCTCTACTGATTCACGCTCGCGCCTCTGCTGTTTCTCGCTATCGCCTCTCTACTGCTTCACGCTCGTGCCTCTCTACTGTTTCTCGCTATCGCCTCTCTACTGCTTCACGCTCGCGCCTCTCTACTGCTTCACGCTCGTGCCTCTACTGCGTCACGCTCGTGCCTCTCTACTGCTTCACGCTCGTGCCTCTCTACTGATTCACGCTATCGGCTCTCTACTACTTCACGCTCGTGCCTCTCTACTGATTCACGCTCGCTCCTCTCTACTGTTTCCCGCTATCGCCTCTCTACTACTTCACGCGCGTGCCTCTCTACTGATTTACGCTCGCGCCTCTCTACTGCTTCACGCTCGCGCCTCTCTACTGTTTCTCGCTATCGCCTCTCTACTGATTCACGCTCGCGCCTCTCTACTGCTTCACGCTCGTGCCTCTCTACTGATTCACGCTATCGCCTCTCTACTGCTTCACGCTCGCGCCTCTCTACTGCTTCACGCTCGTGCCTCTCTACTGCTTCACGCTCGCGCCTCTCTACTGCTTCACGCTCGTGCCTCTCTACTGCTTCACGCTCGTTCCTCTCTACTGATTCACGCTCGTGCCTGTCTACTACTTCCCGCTCGTGCTTCTCTACTGATTCACGCTCGCGCCTCTCTACTGCTTCACGCTCGCGCCTCTCTACTGTTTCTCGCTATCGCCTCTCTACTGCTTCACGCTCGTGCCCCTCTACTGTTTCTCGCTATCGCCTCTCTACTGCTTCGCGCTCGCGCCTCTCTACTGCTTCACGCTCGTGCCTCTCTACTGCTTCACGCTCGTGCCTCTACTGCTTCACGCTCGCGCCTCTCTACTACTTCACGCTCGTGCCTCTCTACTGATTCACGCTCGCGCCTCTCTACTGTTTCCCGCTATCGCCTCTCTACTACTTCACGCGCGTGCCTCTCTACTGATTCACGCTCGCGCCTCTCGACTGATTCACGCTATCGCCTGTCTACTGCTTCACGCTCGCGCCTCTACTTCTTCACGCTCGTGCCTGTCTACTGCTTCACGCTCGTGCCTCTCTACTGAATCACGCTCGTGCCTGTCTACTACTTCCCGCTCGTGCCTCTCTACTGATTCACGCTCGCGCCTCTCTACTGCTTCACGCTCGCGCCTCTCTACTGATTCACGCTCGCGCCTCTCTACTGTTTCTCGCTATAGCCTCTCTACTGCTTCACGCTCGTGCCTCTCTACTGTTTCCCCGCTATCGCCTCTGCTGCTTCACGCTCGTGCCTCTCTACTGATTCACGCTATCACCTCTCTACTACTTCACGCTCGTGCCTCTCTACTGATTCACGCTCGCGCCTCTCTACTGTTTCCCGCTATCGCCTCTCTACTACTTCACGCGCGTGCCTCTCTACTGATTCACGCTCGCGCCTCTCTACTGCTTCACGTTCGTGCCTCTCTACTGATTCACGCTATCGCCTCTCTACTGCTTCACGCTCGCGCCTCTCTACTGCTTCACGCTCGTGCCTCTCTACTGCTTCACGCCTGTGCCTCTCTACTGATTCACGCTCGTGCCTGTCTACTTCTTCCCGCTCGTGCCTCTCTACTGATTCACGCTCGTGCCTCTACTGATTCGCGCTCGCGCCTCTCTACTGCTTCACGCTCGTGCCTCTCTACTGATTCACGCTCGCGCCTCTCTACTGCTTCACGCTCGCGCCTCTCTACTGATTCACGCTCGCGCCTCTCTACTGTTTCCCGCTATCGCCTCTCTCCTGCTTCATGCTCGCGCCTCTCTACTGTTTCTCGCTATAGCCTCTCTACTGCTTCACGCTCGCGCCTCTCTACTGCTTCACGCTCGTGCCTCTCTACTGCTTCACGCTCGTGCCTCTCTACTGCTTCACGCTCGCGCCTCTCTACTGATTCACGCTCGTGCCTGTCTACTACTTCCCGCTCGTGCCTCTCTACTGCTTCACGCTCGTGCCTCTCTACTGATTCACGCTCGCGCCTCTCTACTGCTTCACGCTCGTGCCTCTCTACTGATTCACGCTCGTGCCTGTCTACTACTTCCCGCTCGTGCCTCTCTACTGCTTCACACTCGTGCCTCTCTACTGATTCACGCTCGCGCCTCTCTACTACTTCACGCTCGTGCCTCTCTACTGATTCACGCTCGTGCCTCTCTACTGTTTCTCGCTATCGCCTCTCTACTGCTTCACGCTCGTGCCTCTCTACTGATTCACGCTCGCGCCTCTCTACTGCTTCACGCTCGCGCCTCTCTTTGGCTTCACGCTCGTGCCTCTCTACTTCACGCTCGCGCCTCTCTACTGATTCACGCTCGTGCCTGTCTACTACTTCCCGCTCGTGCCTCTCTACTGCTTCACGCTCGTGCCTCTCTACTGATTCACGCTCGCGCCTCTCTACTGCTTCACGCTCGTGCCTCTCTACTGATTCACGCTATCGCCTCTCTACTGCTTCACGCTCGCGCCTCTTTACTGCTTCACGCTCGTGCCTCTCTACTGCTTTCACGCTCGTGCCTCTCTACTGATTCACGCTCGTGTCTGTCTACTACTTCCCGCTCGTGCCTCTCTACTGATTCACGCTCGCGCCTCTCTACTGCTTCACGCTCGCGCCTCTCTACTGATTCACGCTCGCACCTCTCTACTGTTTCTCGCTATCGCCTCTCTACTGCTTCACGCTCGTGCCTCTCTACTGTTTCTCGCTATCGCCTCTCTACTGCTTCACGCTGGCGCCTCTCTACTGCTTCACGCTCGCGCCTCTCTACTGCTTCACGCTCGTGCCTCTCTACTGATTCACGCTCGTGCATGTATACTCCTTCCCGCTCGTGCCTCTCTACTGATTCACGCTCGCGCCTCTCTACTGCTTCACGCTCGCGCCTGTGTACTCTTTCTCGCTATCGCCTCTCTACTGCTTCACGCTCGTGCCTCTCTACTGTTTCTCGCTATCGCCTCTCTACTGCTTCACGCTTGCGCCTCTCTACTGCTTCACGCTCGTGCCTCTCTACTGCTTCACGCTCGTGCCTCTCTACTGCTTCACGCTCGCGCCTCTCTACTGATTCACGCTCGTGCCTGTCTACTACTTCCCGCTCGTGCCTCTCTACTGATTCACGCTATCGCCTCTCTACTGCTTCACGCTCGCGCCTCTCTACAGCTTCACGCTCGTGCCTCTCTACTGCTTCACGCTTGTGCCTCTCTACTGATTCACGCTCGTGCCTGTCTACTACTTCCCGCTCGTGCCTCTCTACTGATTCACGGTCGTGCCTCTCTACTGATTCACGCTCGCGCCTCTCTACTGCTTCACGCTCGTGCCTCTCTACTGATTCACGCTCGCGCCTCTCTACTGCTTCACGCTCGCGCCTCTCTACTGATTCACGCTCGCACCTCTCTACTGTTTCTCGCTATGGCCTCTCTACTGCATCAAGGTCGCGCCTCTCTACTGCTTCACGCTCGTGCCTCTCTACTGCTTCACGCTCGTGCCTCTCTACTGCTTCACGCTCGCGCCTCTCTACTGATTAACGCTCGTGCCTGTCTACTACTTCCCGCTCGTGCCTCTCTACTGCTTCACGCTCGTGCCTCTCTACTGATTCACGCTCGCGCCTCTCTACTGCTTCACGCTCGCGCCTCTCTACTGATTCACGCTCGCACCTCTCTACTGTTTCTCGCTATAGCCTCTCTACTGCATCAAGGTCGCGCCTCTCTACTGCTTCACGCTCGTGCCTCTCTACTGATTCACGCTCGCGCCTCTCTACTGATTCACGCTCGCACCTCTCTACTGTTTCTCGCTATCGCCTCTCTACTGCTTCACGCTCGTGCCTCTCTACTGATTCACGCTCGTGCATGTATACTACTTCCCGCTCGTGCCTCTCTACTGATTCACGCTCGCGCCTCTCTACTGCTTCACGCTCGCGCCTCTCTATTGTTTCTCGCTATCGCCTCTCTACTGCTTGACGCTCGTGCCTCTCTACTGTTTCTCGCTATCGCCTCTCTACTGCTTCACGCTCGCGGCTCTCTACTGCATCACGCTCGCGCCTCTCTACTGCTTCACGCTCGTGCATCTCTACTGCTTCACGCTAGTGCCTCTCTACTGCTTCACGCTCGCGCCTCTCTACTGATTCACGCTCGTGCCTGTCTACTACTTCCAGCTCGTGCCTCTCTACTGATTCACGCTATCGTCTGTCTACTGCTTCACGCTCGCGCCTCTCTACTGCTTCACGCTCGCGCCTCTCTACTGTTTCCCGCTATCGCCTCTCTACTACTTCACGCGCGTGCCTCTCTACTGATTTACGCTCGCGCCTCTCTACTGCTTCACGCTCGCGCCTCTCTGCTGTTTCTCGCTATCGCCTCTCTACTGCTTCACGCTCGTGCCTCTCTACTGTTTCTCGCTATCGCCTCTCTACTGCTTCACGCTCGCGCCTCTCTACTGCTTCACGCTCGTGCCTCTACTGCTTCACGCTCGTGCCTCTCTACTGCTTCACGCTCGTGCCTCTCTACTGCTTCACGCTCGCGCCTCTCTACTGCTTCACGCTCGCGCCTCTCTACTGCTTCACGCTCGCGCCTTACGACTGATTCACGCTATCGCCTGTCTACTGCTTCACGCTCGTGCTTCTCTACTGCTTCACGCTCGTGCCTCTACTGATTCACGCTCGTGCCTGTCTACTACTTCCCGCTCGTGCCTCTCTACTGATTCACGCTCGCGCCTCTCTACTGATTCACGCTCGCGCCTCTCTACTGTTTCTCGCTATCGCCTCTCTACTGCTTCACGCTCGTGCCTCTCTACTGTTTCTCGCTATCGCCTCTCTACTGCTTCACGCTCGCGCCTCTCTACTGCTTCACGCTCGTGCCTCTCTACTGCTTCACGCTCGTGCCTCTCCTGCTTCACGCTCGTGCCTCTCTACTGCTTCACGCTCGTGCCTCTCTACTGATCCACGCTATAGCCTCTCTACTGCATCAAGGTCGCGCCTCTCTACTGCTTCACGCTCGTGCCTCTCTACTGCTTCACGCTCGTGCCTCTCTACTGCTTCACGCTCGCGCCTCTCTACTGATTCACGCTCGTGCCTGTCTACTACTTCCCGCTCGTGCCTCTCTACTGCTTCACGCTCGTGCCTCTCTACTGATTCACGCTCGCGCCTCTACTGCTTCACGCTCGCGCCTCTCTATTGATTCACGCTCGCACCTCTCTACTGTTTCTCGCTATAGCCTCTCAACTGCATCAAGGTCGCGCCTCTCTACTGCTTCACGCTCGTGCCTCTCTACTGCTTCACGCTCGTGCCTCTCTACTGCTTCACGCTCGCGCCTCTCTACTGATTCACGCTCGTGCCTGTCTACTACTTCCCTCTCGTGCCTCTCTACTGCTTCACGCTCGTGCCTCTCTACTGCTTCACGCTCGTGCCTCTCTACTGCTTCACGCTCGCGCCTCTCTACTGATTCACGCTCGTGCCTGTCTACTACTTCCCGCTCGTGCCTCTCTACTGCTTCACGCTCGTGCCTCTCTACTGATTCACGCTCGCGCCTCTCTACTGCTTCACGCTCGTGCCTCTCTACTGATTCACGCTCGTGCCTATCTACTACTTCCCGCTCGTGCCTCTCTACTGATTCACGCTCGCGCCTCTCTACTGATTCACGCTCGCACCTCTCTACTGTTTCTCGCTATCGCCTCTCTACTGCTTCACGCTCGTGCCTCTCTACTGTTTCTCGCTATCGCCTCTCTACTGCTTCACGCTCGTGCCTCTCTACTGATTCACGCTCGTGCATGTATACTACTTCCCGCTCGTGCCTCTCTACTGATTCACGCTCGCGCCTCTCTACTGCTTCACGCTCGCGCCCCTCTATTGTTTCTCGCTATCGCCTCTCTACTGCTTCACGCTCGTGCCTCTCTACTGTTTCTCGCTATCGCCTCTCTACTGCTTCACGCTCGCGGCTCTCTACTGCTTCACGCTCGCGCCTCTCTACTGCTTCACGCTCGTGCCTCTCTACTGCTTCACGCTAGTGCCTCTCTACTGCTTCACGCTCGCGCCTCTCTACTGATTCACGCTCGTGCCTGTCTACTACTTCCCGCTCGTGCCTCTCTACTGATTCACGCTATCGCCTCTCTACTGCTTCACGCTCGCGCCTCTCTACAGCTTCACGCTCGTGCCTCTCTACTGCTTCACGCTTGTGCCTCTCTACTGATTCACGCTCGTGCCTGTCTACTACTTCCCGCTCGTGCCTCTCTACTGATTCACGCTCGTGCCTCTCTACTGATTCACACTCGCGCCTCTCTACTGCTTCACGCTCGTGCCTCTCTACTGTTTCCCCGCTATCGCCTCTCTACTGCTTCACGCTCGTGCCTCTCTACTGATTCACGCTATCGGCTCTCTACTACTTCACGCTCGTGCCTCTCTACTGATTCACGCTCGCTCCTCTCTACTGTTTCCCGCTATCGCCTCTCTACTACTTCACGCGCGTGCCTCTCTACTGATTCACGCTATCGCCTCTCTACTGCTTCACGCTCGCGCCTCTCTACTGCTTCACGCTCGTGCCTCTCTACTGCTTCACGCGCGTGCCTCTCTACTGATTTACGCTCGCGCCTCTCTACTGCTTCACGCTCGCGCCTCTCTGCTGTTTCTCGCTATCGCCTCTCTACTGCTTCACGCTCGTGCCTCTCTACTGTTTCTCGCTATCGCCTCTCTACTGCTTCACGCTCGCGCCTCTCTACTGCTTCACGCTCGTGCCTCTACTGCTTCACGCTCGTGCCTCTCTACTGCTTCACGCACGTGCCTCTCTACTGCTTCACGCTCGCGCCTCTCTACTGCTTCACGCTCGCGCCTCTCGACTGATTCACGCTATCGCCTGTCTACTGCTTCACGCTCGTGCTTCTCTACTGCTTCACGCACGTGCCTCTCTACTGATTCACGCTCGTGCCTGTCTACTACTTCCCGCTCGTGCCTCTCTACTGATTCACGCTCGCGCCTCTCTACTGATTCACGCTCGCGCCTCTCTACTGTTTCTCGCTATCGCCTCTCTACTGCTTCACGCTCGTGCCTCTCTACTGTTTCTCGCTATCGCCTCTCTACTGCTTCACGCTCGCGCCTCTCTACTGCTTCACGCTCGTGCCTCTCTACTGCTTCACGCTCGTGCCTCTCCTGCTTCACGCTCGTGCCTCTCTACTGCTTCACGCTCGTGCCTCTCTACTGATTCGCGCTATCGCCTCTCTACTTCTTCACGCTCGCGCCTCGCTACTGATCCACGCTATCGCCTCTCTACTGCTTCACGCTCGCGCCTCTCTACTGCTTCACGCTCGCGCCTCTACTGATTCACGCTCGCGCCTCTCTACTGCTTCACGCTCGTGCCTCTCTACTGATTTACGCTATCGCCTCTCTACTGCTTCACGCTCGTGCCTCTCTACTGATTCACGCTATCGCCTCTCTACTACTTCACACTCGTGTCTCTCTACTGATTCACGCTCGCGCCTCTCTACTGTTTCCCGCTATCGCCACTCTACTACTTCACGCGCGTGCCTCTCTACTGATTCACGCTCGCGCATCTCTACTGCTTCACACTCGTGCCTCTCTACTGATTCATGCTATCGCCTCTCTACTGCTTCACGCTCGCCCCTCTCTACTGCTACACGCTCGTGCTTCTCTACTGCTTCACGCTCGTGCCTCTCTACTGATTCACGCTCGTGCCTGTCTACTACTTCCCGCTCGTGCCTCTCTACTGATTCACGCTCGCGCCTCTCTACTGATTCACGCTCGCGCCTCTCTACTGATTCACGCTCGCGCCTCTCTACTGTTTCTCGCTATCGCCTCTCTACTGCTTCACGCTCGTGCCTCTCTACTGTTTCTCGCTATCACCTCTCTACTGCTTCACGCTCGCGCCTCTCTAGTGCTTCACGCTCGCGCCTCTCGACTGATTCACGCTATCGCCTCTACTGCTTCACGCTCGCGCCTCTCTACTGTTTCTCGCTGTCGCCTCTCTACTGCTTCACGCTCGCGCCTCTCTACTGCTTCACGCTCGTGCCTCTCTACTGCTTCACGCTCGTGCCTCTCTACTGATTCACGCTCGTGCCTCTCTACTGATTCACGCTCGCGCCTCTCTACTGCTTCACGCTCGCGCCTCTCTACTGATTCACGCTCGCGCCTCTGTACTGTTTCTCGCTATCGCCTCTCTACTGCTTCACGCTCGTGCCTCTCTACTGTTTCTCGCTATCGCCTCTCTACTGCTTCGCGCTCGCGCCTCTCTACTGCTTCACGCTCGTGCCTCTACTGCTTCACGCTCGCGCCTCTCTACTGCTTCACGCTCGTGCCTCTCTACTGATTCACGCGCGCGCCTCTCTACTGATTCACGCTCGTGCCTCTCTACTGATTTACGCTCGCGCCTCTCTACTGCTTCACGCTCGTGCCTCTCTACTGTTTCCCCGCTATCGCCTCTCTACTACTTCACGCGCGTGCCTCTCTACTGATTCACGCTCGCGCCTCTCTACTGCTTCACGCTCGCGCCTCTCTACTGTTTCTCGCTATCGCCTCTACTGCTTCACGCTCGTGCCTCTCTACTGTTTCTCGCTATCGCCTCTCTACTGCTTCACGCTCGTGCCTCTCTACTGATTCACGCTCGCGCCTCTCTACTGCTTCACGCTCGTGCCTGTCTACTACTTCCCGCTCGTGCCTCTCTACTGATTCACGCTATCGCCTCTCTACTGCTTCACGCTCGCGCCTCTCTACAGCTTCACGCTCGTGCCTCTCTACTGCTTCACGCTTGTGCCTCTCTACTGATTCACGCTCGTGCCTGTCTACTACTTCCCGCTCGTGCCTCTCTACTGATTCACGGTCGTGCCTCTCTACTGATTCACGCTCGCGCCTCTCTACTGCTTCACGCTCGTGCCTCTCTACTGATTCACGCTCGCGCCTCTCTACTGCTTCACGCTCGCGCCACTCTACTGATTCACGCTCGCACCTCTCTACTGTTTCTCGCTATGGCCTCTCTACTGCATCAAGGTCGCGCCTCTCTACTGCTTCACGCTCGTGCCTCTCTACTGATTCACGCTCGCGCCTCTCTACTGCTTCACGCTCGCGCCTCTCTACTGATTCACGCTCGTGCCTGTCTACTACTTCCCGCTCGTGCCTCTCTACTGATTCACGCTATCGCCTCTCTACTGCTTCACGCTCGCGCCTCTCTACAGCTTCACGCTCGTGCCTCTCTACTGCTTCACGCTTGTGCCTCTCTACTGATTCACGCTCGTGCCTGTCTACAACTTCCCGCTCGTGCCTCTCTACTGATTCACGGTCGTGCCTCTCTACTGATTCACGCTCGCGCCTCTCTACTGCTTCACGCTCGTGCCTCTCTACTGATTCACGCTCGTGCCTGTCTACTACTTCCCGCTCGTGCCTCTCTACTGCTTCACGCTCGTGCCTCTCTACTGCTTCACGCTCGTGCCTCTCTACTGCTTCACGCTCGCGCCTCTCTACTGATTCACGCTCGTGCCTGTCTACTACTTCCCGCTCGTGCCTCTCTACTGCTTCACGCTCGTGCCTCTCTACTGATTCACGCTCGCGCCTCTCTACTGCTTCACGCTCGTGCCTCTCTACTGATTCACGCTCGTGCCTATCTACTACTTCCCGCTCGTGCCTCTCTACTGATTCACGCTCGCGCCTCTCTACTGATTCACGCTCGCATCTCTCTACTGTTTCTCGCTATCGCCTCTCTACTGCTTCACGCTCGTGCCTCTCTACTGTTTCTCGCTATCGCCTCTCTACTGCTTCACGCTCGTGCCTCTCTACTGATTCACGCTCGTGCATGTATACTACTTCCCGCTCGTGCCTCTCTACTGATTCACGCTCGCGCCTCTCTACTGCTTCACGCTCGCGCCTCTCTATTGTTTCTCGCTATCGCCTCTCTACTGCTTCACGCTCGTGCCTCTCTACTGTTTCTCGCTATCGCCTCTCTACTGCTTCACGCTCGCGGCTCTCTACTGCTTCACGCTCGCGCCTCTCTACTGCTTCACGCTCGTGCATCTCTACTGCTTCACGCTAGTGCCTCTCTACTGCTTCACGCTCGCGCCTCTCTACTGATTCACGCTCGTGCCTGTCTACTACTTCCAGCTCGTGCCTCTCTACTGATTCACGCTATCGTCTCTCTACTGCTTCACGCTCGCGCCTCTCTACTGCTTCACGCTCGCGCCTCTCTACTGTTTCCCGCTATCGCCTCTCTACTACTTCACACGCGTGCCTCTCTACTGATTTACGCTCGCGCCTCTCTACTGCTTCACGCTCGCGCCTCTCTGCTGTTTCTCGCTATCGCCTCTCTACTGCTTCACGCTCGTGCCTCTCTACTGTTTCTCGCTATCGCCTCTCTACTGCTTCACGCTCGCGCCTCTCTACTGCTTCACGCTCGTGCCTCTACTGCTTCACGCTCGTGCCTCTCTACTGCTTCACGCTCGTGCCTCTCTACTGCTTCACGCTCGCGCCTCTCTACTGCTTCACGCTCGCGCCTCTCTACTGCTTCACGCTCGCGCATTACGACTGATTCACGCTATCGCCTGTCTACTGCTTCACGCTCGTGCTTCTCTACTGCTTCACGCTCGTGCCTCTCTACTGATTCACGCTCGTGCCTGTCTACTACTTCCCGCTCGTGCCTCTCTACTGATTCACGCTCGCGCCTCTCTACTGATTCACGCTCGCGCCTCTCTACTGTTTCTCGCTATCGCCTCTCTACTGCTTCACGCTCGTGCCTCTCTACTGTTTCTCGCTATCGCCTCTCTACTGCTTCACGCTCGCGCCTCTCTACTGCTTCACGCTCGTGCCTCTCTACTGCTTCACGCTCGTGCCTCTCCTGCTTCACGCTCGTGCCTCTCTACTGCTTCACGCTCGTGCCTCTCCACTGATTCACGCTATAGCCTCTCTACTGCATCAAGGTCGCGCCTCTCTACTGCTTCACGCTCGTGCCTCTCTACTGCTTCACGCTCGTGCCTCTCTACTGCTTCACGCTCGCGCCTCTCTACTGATTCACGCTCGTGCCTGTCTACTACTTCCCGCTCGTGCCTCTCTACTGCTTCACGCTCGTGCCTCTCTACTGATTCACGCTCGCGCCTCTACTGCTTCACGCTCGCGCCTCTCTACTGATTCACGCTCGCACCTCTCTACTGTTTCTCGCTATAGCCTCTCTACTGCATCAAGGTCGCGCCTCTCTACTGCTTCACGCTCGTGCCTCTCTACTGCTTCACGCTCGTGCCTCTCTACTGCTTCACGCTCGCGCCTCTCTACTGATTCACGCTCGTGCCTGTCTACTACTTCCCGCTCGTGCCTCTCTACTGCTTCACGCTCGTGCCTCTCTACTGCTTCACGCTCGTGCCTCTCTACTGCTTCACGCTCGCGCCTCTCTACTGATTCACGCTCGTGCCTGTCTACTACTTCCCGCTCGTGCCTCTCTACTGCTTCACGCTCGTGCCTCTCTACTGATTCACGCTCGCGCCTCTCTACTGCTTCACGCTCGTGCCTCTCTACTGATTCACGCTCGTGCCTATCTACTACTTCCCGCTCATGCCTCTCTACTGATTCACGCTCGCGCCTCTCTACTGATTCACGCTCGCACCTCTCTACTGTTTCTCGCTATCGCCTCTCTACTGCTTCACGCTCGTGCCTCTCTACTGTTTCTCGCTATCGCCTCTCTACTGCTTCACGCTCGTGCCTCTCTACTGATTCACGCTCGTGCATGTATACTACTTCCCGCTCGTGCCTCTCTACTGATTCACGCTCGCGCCTCTCTACTGCTTCACGCTCGCGCCCCTCTATTGTTTCTCGCTATCGCCTCTCTACTGCTTCACGCTCGTGCCTCTCTACTGTTTCTCGCTATCGCCTCTCTACTGCTTCACGCTCGCGGCTCTCTACTGCTTCACGCTCGCGCCTCTCTACTGCTTCACGCTCGTGCCTCTCTACTGCTTCACGCTAGTGCCTCTCTACTGCTTCACGCTCGCGCCTCTCTACTGATTCACGCTCGTGCCTGTCTACTACTTCCCGCTCGTGCCTCTCTACTGATTCACGCTATCGCCTCTCTACTGCTTCACGCTCGCGCCTCTCTACAGCTTCACGCTCGTGCCTCTCTACTGCTTCACGCTTGTGCCTCTCTACTGATTCACGCTCGTGCCTGTCTACTACTTCCCGCTCGTGCCTCTCTACTGATTCACGCTCGTGCCTCTCTGCTGATTCACGCTCGCGCCTCTCTACTGCTTCACGCTCGTGCCTCTACTGATTCACACTCGCGCCTCTCTACTGCTTCACGCTCGTGCCTCTCTACTGTTTCCCCGCTATCGCCTCTCTACTGCTTCACGCTCGTGCCTCTCTACTGATTCACGCTATCGGCTCTCTACTACTTCACGCTCGTGCCTCTCTACTGATTCACGCTCGCTCCTCTCTACTGTTTCCCGCTATCGCCTCTCTACTACTTCACGCGCGTGCCTCTCTACTGATTTACGCTCGCGCCTCTCTACTGCTTCACGCTCGCGCCTCTCTGCTGTTTCTCGCTATCGCCTCTCTACTGCTTCACGCTCGTGCCTCTCTACTGTTTCTCGCTATCGCCTCTCTACTGCTTCACGCTCGCGCCTCTCTACTGCTTCACGCTCGTGCCTCTACTGCTTCACGCTCGTGCCTCTCTACTGCTTCACGCTCGTGCCTCTCTACTGCTTCACGCTCGCGCCTCTCTACTGCTTCACGCTCGCGCCTCTCTACTGCTTCACGCTCGCGCCTCTCGACTGATTCACGCTATCGCCTGTCTACTGCTTCACGCTCGTGCTTCTCTACTGCTTCACGCACGTGCCTCTCTACTGATTCACGCTCGTGCCTGTCTACTACTTCCCGCTCGTGCCTCTCTACTGATTCACGCTCGCGCCTCTCTACTGATTCACGCTCGCGCCTCTCTACTGTTTCTCGCTATCGCCTCTCTACTGCTTCACGCTCGTGCCTCTCTACTGTTTCTCGCTATCGCCTCTCTACTGCTTCACGCTCGCGCCTCTCTACTGCTTCACGCTCGTGCCTCTCTACTGCTTCACGCTCGTGCCTCTCCTGCTTCACGCTCGTGCCTCTCTACTGCTTCACGCTCGTGCCTCTCTACTGATTCACGCTATCGCCTCTCTACTGCTTCACGCTCGCGCCTCGCTACTGATCCACGCTATCGCCTCTCTACTGCTTCACGCTCGCGCCTCTCTACTGCTTCACGCTCGCGCCTCTACTGATTCACGCTCGCGCCTCTCTACTGCTTCACGCTCGTGCCTCTCTACTGATTTACGCTATCGCCTCTCTACTGCTTCACGCTCGTGCCTCTCTACTGATTCACGCTATCGCCTCTCTACTACTTCACACTCGTGTCTCTCTACTGATTCACGCTCGCGCCTCTCTACTGTTTCCCGCTATCGCCACTCTACTACTTCACGCGCGTGCCTCTCTACTGATTCACGCTCGCGCATCTCTACTGCTTCACGCTCGTGCCTCTCTACTGATTCATGCTATCGCCTCTCTACTGCTTCACGCTCGCGCCTCTCTACTGCTTCACGCTCGTGCTTCTCTACTGCTTCACGCTCGTGCCTCTCTACTGATTCACGCTCGTGCCTGTCTACTACTTCCCGCTCGTGCCTCTCTACTGATTCACGTTCGCGCCTCTCTACTGATTCACGCTCGCGCCTCTCTACTGATTCACGCCCGCGCCTCTCTACTGTTTCTCGCTATCGCCTCTCTACTGCTTCACGCTCGTGCCTCTCTACTGTTTCTCGCTATCACCTCTCTACTGCTTCACGCTCGCGCCTCTCTAGTGCTTCACGCTCGCGCCTCTCGACTGATTCACGCTATCGCCTCTACTGCTTCACGCTCGCGCCTCTCTACTGTTTCTCGCTGTCGCCTCTCTACTGCTTCACGCTCGCGCCTCTCTACTGCTTCACGCTCGTGCCTCTCTACTGCTTCACGCTCGTGCCTCTCTACTGATTCACGCTCGTGCCTCTCTACTGATTCACGCTCGCGCCTCTCTACTGCTTCACGCTCGCGCCTCTCTACTGATTCACGCTCGCGCCTCTGTACTGTTTCTCGCTATCGCCTCTCTACTGCTTCACGCTCGTGCCTCTCTACTGTTTCTCGCTATCGCCTCTCTACTGCTTCGCGCTCGCGCCTCTCTACTGCTTCACGCTCGTGCCTCTACTGCTTCACGCTCGCGCCTCTCTACTGCTTCACGCTCGTGCCTCTCTACTGATTCACGCGCGCGCCTCTCTACTGATTCACGCTCGTGCCTCTCTACTGATTTACGCTCGCGCCTCTCTACTGCTTCACGCTCGTGCCTCTCTACTGTTTCCCCGCTATCGCCTCTCTACTACTTCACGCGCGTGCCTCTCTACTGATTCACGCTCGCGCCTCTCTACTGCTTCACGCTCGCGCCTCTCTACTGTTTCTCGCTATCGCCTCTACTGCTTCACGCTCGTGCCTCTCTACTGTTTCTCGCTATCGCCTCTCTACTGCTTCACGCTCGTGCCTCTCTACTGATTCACGCTCGCGCCTCTCTACTGCTTCACGCTCGCGCCTCTCTACTGCTTCACGCTCGTGCCTCTCTACTGTTTCCCCGCTATCGCCTCTCTACTGCTTCACGCTCGTGCCTCTCTACTGATTCACGCTATCGGCTCTCTACTACTTCACGCTCGTGCCTCTCTACTGATTCACGCTCGCTCCTCTCTACTGTTTGCCGCTATCGCCTCTCTACTACTTCACGCGCGTGCCTCTCTACTGATTTACGCTCGCGCCTCTCTACTGCTTCACGCTCGCGCCTCTCAACTGTTTCTCGCTATCGCCTCTCTACTGATTCACGCTCGCGCCTCTCTACTGCTTCACGCTCGTGCCTCTCTACTGATTCACGCTATCGCCTCTCTACTGCTTCACGCTCGCGCCTCTCTACTGCTTCACGCTCGTGCCTCTCTACTGCTTCACGCTCGCGCCTCTCTACTGCTTCACGCTCGTTCCTCTCTACTGATTCACGCTCGTGCCTGTCTACTACTTCCCGCTCGTGCTTCTCTACTGATTCATGCTCGCGCCTCTCTACTGCTTCACGCTCGCGCCTCTCTACTGTTTCTCGCTATCGCCTCTCTACTGCTTCACGCTCGTGCCCCTCTACTGTTTCTCGCTATCGCCTCTCTACTGCTTCGCGCTCGCGCCTCTCTACTGTTTCACGCTCGTGCCTCTCTACTGCTTCACGCTCGTGCCTCTACTGCTTCACGCTCGCGCCTCTCTACTACTTCACGCTCGTGCCTCTCTACTGATTCACGCTCGCGCCTCTCTACTGTTTCCCGCTATCGCCTCTCTACTACTTCACGCGCGTGCCTCTCTACTGATTCACGCTCGCGCCTCTCTACTGCTTCACGCTCGCGCCTCTCGACTGATTCACGCTATCGCCTGTCTACTGCTTCACGCTCGCGCCTCTACTGCTTCACGCTCGTGCCTCTCTACTGCTTCACGCTCGTGCCTCTCTACTGATTCACGCTCGTGCCTGTCTACTACTTCCTGCTCGTGCCTCTCTACTGATTCACGCTCGCGCCTCTCTACTGCTTCACGCTCGCGCCTCTCTACTGATTCACGCTCGCGCCTCTCTACTGTTTCTCGCTATAGCCTCTCTACTGCTTCACGCTCGCGCCTCTCTACTGCTTCACGCTCGTGCCTCTCTACTGTTTCCCCGCTATCGCCTCTGCTGCTTCACGCTCGTGCCTCTCTACTGATTCACGCTATCACCTCTCTACTACTTCACGCTCGTGCCTCTCTACTGATTCACGCTCGCGCCTCTCTACTGTTTCCCGCTATCGCCTCTCTACTACTTCACGCGCGTGCCTCTCTACTGATTCACGCTATCGCCTCTCTACTGCTTCACGCTCGCGCCTGTCTACTACTTCCCGCTCGTGCCTCTCTACTGATTCACGCTCGTGCCTCTCTACTGCTTCACGCTCGTGCCTCTCTACTGCTTCACGCTCGTGCCTCTCTACTGATTCACGCTCGCGCCTCTCTACTGCTTCACGCTCGTGCCTCTCTACTGATTCACGCTCGTGCCTGTCTACTACTTCCCGCTCGTGCCTCTCTACTGCTTCACACTCGTGCCTCTCTACTGATTCACGCTCGCGCCTCTCTACTACTTCACGCTCGTGCCTCTCTACTGATTCACGCTCGTGCCTCTCTACTGTTTCTCGCTATCGCCTCTCTACTGCTTCACGCTCGTGCCTCTCTACTGATTCACGCTCGCGCCTCTCTACTGCTTCACGCTCGCGCCTCTCTACTGCTTCACGCTCGTGCCTCTCTACTGCTTCACGCTCGTGCCTCTCTACTTCACGCTCGCGCCTCTCTACTGATTCACGCTCGTGCCTGTCTACTACTTCCCGCTCGTGCCTCTCTACTGCTTCACGCTCGTGCCTCTCTACTGATTCACGCTCGCGCCTCTCTACTGCTTCACGCTCGTGCCTCTCTACTGATTCAGGTTATCGCCTCTCTACTGCTTCACGCTCGCGCCTCTTTACTGCTTCACGCTCGTGCCTCTCTACTGCTTTCACGCTCGTGCCTCTCTACTGATTCACGCTCGTGCCTCTCTACTGATTCACGCTCGCGCCTCTCTACTGCTTCACGCTCGCGCCTCTCTACTGATTCACGCTCGCACCTCTCTACTGTTTCTCGCTATCGCCTCTCTACTGCTTCACGCTCGTGCCTCTCTACTGTTTCTCGCTATCGCGTCTCTACTGCTTCACGCTGGCGCCTCTCTACTGCTTCACGCTTGCGCCTCTCGACTGATTCACGCTATCGCCTCTCTACTGCTTCACGCTCGCGCCTCTCTACTGCTTCACGCTCGTGCCTCTCTACTGATTCACGCTCGTGCATGTATACTACTTCCCGCTGGTGCCTCTCTACTGATTCACGCTCGCGCCTCTCTATTGCTTCACGCTCGCGCCTCTCTATTGTTTTTCGCTATCGCCTCTCTACTGCTTCACGCTCGTGCCTCTCTACTGTTTCTCGCTATCGCCTCTCTACTGCTTCACGCTCGCGGCTCTCTACTGCTTCACGCTCGCGCCTCTCTACTGCTTCACGCTCGTGCCTCTCTACTGCTTCACGCTCGTGCCTCTCTACTGCTTCACGCTCGCGCCTCTCTACTGATTCACGCTCGTGCCTATCTACTACTTCCCGCTCGTGCCTCTCTACTGATTCACGCTATCGCCTCTCTACTGCTTCACGCTCGCGCCTCTCTACAGCTTCACGCTCGTGCCTCTCTACTGCTTCACGCTTGTGCCTCTCTACTGATTCACGCTCGTGCCTGTCTACTACTTCCCGCTCGTGCCTCTCTACTGATTCACGCTCGCGCCTCTCTACTGCTTCACGCTCGCGCCTCTCTACTGATTCACGCTCGCACCTCTCTACTGTTTCTCGCTATAGCCTCTCTACTGCATCAAGGTCGCGCCTCTCTACTGCTTCACGCTCGTGCCTCTCTACTGCTTCACGCCCGTGCCTCTCTACTGCTTCACGCTCGCGCCTCTCTACTGATTCACGCTCGTGCCTGTCTACTACTTCCCGCTCGTGCCTCTCTACTGCTTCACGCTCGTGCCTCTCTACTGATTCACGCTCGCGCCTCTCTACTGCTTCACGCTCGTGCCTCTCTACTGATTCACGCTCGTGCCTATCTACTACTTCCCGCTCGTGCCTCTCTACTGCTTCACGCTCGTGCCTCTCTACTGATTCACGCTCGCGCCTCTCTACTGCTTCACGCTCGTGCCTCTCTACTGATTCACGCTCGTGCCTGTCTACTGTTTCTCGCTATTGCCTCTCTACTTCTTCACGCTCGTGCCTCTCTACTGATTCACGCTCGTGCCTGTCTACTACTTCCCGCTCGTGCCTCTCTACTGATTCACGCTCGCGCCTCTCTACTGATTCACGCTCGCACCTCTCTACTGTTTCTCGCTATCGCCTCTCTACTGCTTCACGCTCGTGCCTCTCTACTGATTCACGCTCGTGCATGTATACTACTTCCCGCTCGTGCCTCTCTACTGATTCACGCTCGCGCCTCTCTACTGCTTCACGCTCGCGCCTCTCTATTGTTTCTCGCTATCGCCTCTCTACTGCTTCACGCTCGTGCCTCTCTACTGTTTCTCGCTATCGCCTCTCTACTGCTTCACGCTCGCGGCTCTCTACTGCTTCACGCTCGCGCCTCTCTACTGCTTCACGCTCGTGCCTCTCTACTGCTTCACGCTAGTGCCTCTCTACTGCTTCACGCTCGCGCCTCTCTACTGATTCACGCTCGTGCCTGTCTACTACTTCCCGCTCGTGCCTCTCTACTGATTCACGCTATCGCCTCTCTACTGCTTCACGCTCGCGCCTCTCTACAGCTTCACGCTCGTGCCTCTCTACTGCTTCACGCTTGTGCCTGTCTACTGATTCACGCTCGTGCCTGTCTACTACTTCCCGCTCGTGCCTCTCTACTGATTCACGCTCGTGCCTCTCTACTGATTCACGCTCGCGCCTCTCTACTGCTTCACGCTCGTGCCTCTACTGATTCACACTCGCGCCTCTCTACTGCTTCACGCACGCGCCTCTCTACTGATTCACGCTCGCACCTCTCTACTGTTTCTCGCTATAGCCTCTCTACTGCTTCACGGTCGCGCCTCTCTACTGCTTCACGCTCGTGCCTCTCTACTGCTTCACGCTCGTCCCTCTCTACTGCTTCACGCTCGCGCCTCTCTACTGATTCACGCTCGCGCCTCTCTACTGCTTCACGCTCGTGCCTCTCTACTGATTCACGCTCGTGCCTCTCTACTGTTTCTCGCTATCGCCTCTCTACTGCTTCACGCTCGTGCCTCTCTACTGATTCACGCTCGCGCCTCTGTACTGCTTCACGCTCGCGCCTCTCTACTGATTCACGCTCGCGCCTCTCTACTGCTTCACGCTCTTGCCTCTCTACTGTTTCCCCGCTATCGCCTCTCTACTGCTTCACGCTCGTGCCTCTCTACTGATTCACGCTATCGGCTCTCTACTACTTCACGCTCGTGCCTCTCTACTGATTCACGCTCGCGCCTCTCTACTGTTTCCCGCTATCGCCTCTCTACTACTTCACGCGCGTGCCTCTCTACTGATTCACGCTTGCGCCTCTCTACTGCTTCACGCTCGTGCCTCTCTACTGATTCACGCTATCGCCTCTCTACTGCTTCACGCTCGCGCCTCTTTACTGCTTCACGCTCGTGCCTCTCTACTGCTTCACGCTCGTGCCTCTCTACTGATTCACGCTCGTGCCTGTCTACTACTTCCCGCTCGTGCCTCTCTACTGATTCAGGCTCGCGCCTCTCTACTGATTCACGCTCGCACCTCTATACTGTTTCTCGCTATCGCCTCTCTACTGCTTCACGCTCGTGCCTCTCTACTGTTTCTCGCTATCGCTTCTCTACTGCTTCACGCTGGCGCCTCTCGACTGATTCACGCTATCGCCTCTCTACTGCTTCACGCTCGCGCCTCTCTACTGCTTCACGCTCGTGCCTCTCTACTGCTTCACGCTCGTGCCTCTCTACTGATTCACGCTCATGCCTGTCTACTACTTCCCGCTCGTGCCTCTCTACTGATTCACGCTCGCGCCTCTCTACTGCTTCACGCTCGCGCCTCTCTACTGTTTCTCGCTATCGCCTCTCTACTGCTTCACGCTCGTGCCTCTCTACTGTTTCTCGCTATCGCCTCCCTACTGCTTCACGCTCGCGCCTCTCTACTGTTTCTCGCTATCGCCTCTCTACTGCTTCACGCTCACGGCTCTCTACTGCTTCACGCTCGCGCCTCTCTACTGCTTCACGCTCGTGCCTCTCTACTGCTTCACGCTAGTGCCTCTCTACTGCTTCACGCTCGCGCCTCTCTACTGATTCACGCTCGTGCCTGTCTACTACTTCCCGCTCGTGCCTCTCTACTGATTCACGCTATCGCCTCTCTACTGCTTCACGCTCGCGCCTCTCTACAGCTTCACGCTCGTGCCTCTCTACTGCTTCACGCTTGTGCCTGTCTACTGATTCACGCTCGTGCCTGTCTACTACTTCCCGCTCGTGCCTCTCTACTGATTCACGCTCGTGCCTCTCTACTGATTCACGCTCGCGCCTCTCTACTGCTTCACGCTCGTGCCTCTACTGATTCACACTCGCGCCTCTCTACTGCTTCACGCACGCGCCTCTCTACTGATTCACGCTCGCACCTCTCTACTGTTTCTCGCTATAGCCTCTCTACTGCTTCACGGTCGCGCCTCTCTACTGCTTCACGCTCGTGCCTCTCTACTGCTTCACGCTCGTCCCTCTCTACTGCTTCACGCTCGCGCCTCTCTACTGATTCACGCTCGCGCCTCTCTACTGCTTCACGCTCGTGCCTCTCTACTGATTCACGCTCGTGCCTCTCTACTGTTTCTCGCTATCGCCTCTCTACTGCTTCACGCTCGTGCCTCTCTACTGATTCACGCTCGCGCCTCTGTACTGCTTCACGCTCGCGCCTCTCTACTGATTCACGCTCGCGCCTCTCTACTGCTTCACGCTCTTGCCTCTCTACTGTTTCCCCGCTATCGCCTCTCTACTGCTTCACGCTCGTGCCTCTCTACTGATTCACGCTATCGGCTCTCTACTACTTCACGCTCGTGCCTCTCTACTGATTCACGCTCGCGCCTCTCTACTGTTTCCCGCTATCGCCTCTCTACTACTTCACGCGCGTGCCTCTCTACTGATTCACGCTTGCGCCTCTCTACTGCTTCACGCTCGTGCCTCTCTACTGATTCACGCTATCGCCTCTCTACTGCTTCACGCTCGCGCCTCTTTACTGCTTCACGCTCGTGCCTCTCTACTGCTTCACGCTCGTGCCTCTCTACTGATTCACGCTCGTGCCTGTCTACTACTTCCCGCTCGTGCCTCTCTACTGATTCACGCTCGCGCCTCTCTACTGATTCACGCTCGCACCTCTCTACTGTTTCTCGCTATCGCCTCTCTACTGCTTCACGCTCGTGCCTCTCTACTGTTTCTCGCTATCGCTTCTCTACTGCTTCACGCTGGCGCCTCTCGACTGATTCACGCTATCGCCTCTCTACTGCTTCACGCTCGCGCCTCTCTGCTGCTTCACGCTCGTGCCTCTCTACTGCTTCACGCTCGTGCCTCTCTACTGATTCACGCTCATGCCTGTCTACTACTTCCCGCTCGTGCCTCTCTACTACTTCACGCTCGCGCCTCTCTACTGTTTCTCGCTATCGCCTCTCTACTGCTTCACGCTCGTGCCTCTCTACTGTTTCTCGCTATCGCCTCCCTACTGCTTCACGCTCGCGCCTCTCTACTGCTTCTCGCTATCGCCTCTCTACTGCTTCACGCTCGTGCCTCTCTACTGTTTCTCGCTATCGCCTGTCTACTGCTTCACGCGGGCGCCTCTCTACTGCTTCACGCTCGCGCCTCTCTACTGCTTCACGCTCGTGCCTCTCTACTGCTTCACGCTCGTGCCTCTCTACTGATTCACGCTCATGCCTGTCTACTACTTCCCGCTCGTGCCTCTCTACTGATTCACGCTCGCGCCTCTCTACTGATTCACGCTCGCGCCTCGCTACTGTTTCTCGCTATCGCCCCTCTACTGCTTCACGCTCGTGCCTCTCTAGTGTTTCTCGCTATCGCCTCTCTACTGCTTCACGCTCGCACCTCTCTACTGCTTTACGCTCGTGCCTCTCCTGCTTCACGCTTGCCCCTCTCTACTGCTTCACGCTCGTGCCTCTCTACTGATTCACGCTATCGCCTCTCTACTGCTTCACGCTCTCGCCTCTCTACTGATCCACGCTATCGCCTCTCTACTGCTTCACGCTCGCGCCTCTCTACTGCTTCACGCTCGCGCCTCTCTACTGATTCACGCTCGCGCCTCTCTACTGCTTCACGCTCGTGCCTCTCTACTTTTTCCCTGCTATCGCCTCTCTACTGCTTCACGCTCGTGCCTGTCTACTGATTCACGCTATCGCCTCTCTACTACTTCACGCTCGTGCCTCTCTACTGATTCACGCTCGCGCCTCTCTACTGTTTCCCGCTACCGCCTCTCTACTACTTCACGCGCGTGCCTCTCTACTGATTCACGCTCGCGCCTCTCTACTGCTTCACGCTCGTGCCTCTCTACTGATTCACGCTATTGCCTCTCTACTGCTTCACGCTCGTGCCTCTCTACTGATTCACGCTATCGCCTCTCTACTACTTCACGCTCGTGCCTCTCTACTGATTCACGCTCGCGCCTCTCTACTGTTTCCGGCTATCGCCTTTCTACTGATTCACGCTCGCGCCTCTCCACTGCTTCACGCTCTTGCCTCTCTACTGTTTCCCCGCTATCGCCTCTCTACTGCTTCACGCTCGTGCCTCTCTACTGATTCACGCTATCGGCTCTCTACTACTTCACGCTCGTGCCTCTCTACTGATTCACGCTCGCGCCTCTCTACTGTTTCCCGCTATCGCCTCTCTACTACTTCACGCGCGTGCCTCTCTACTGATTCACGCTTGCGCCTCTCTACTGCTTCACGCTCGTGCCTCTCTACTGATTCACGCTATCGCCTCTCTACTGCTTCACGCTCGCGCCTCTTTACTGCTTCACGCTCGTGCCTCTCTACTGCTTCACGCTCGTGCCTCTCTACTGATTCACGCTCGTGCCTGTCTACTACTTCCCGCTCGTGCCTCTCTACTGATTCACGCTCGCGCCTCTCTACTGATTCACGCTCGCACCTCTCTACTGTTTCTCGCTATCGCCTCTCTACTGCTTCACGCTCGTGCCTCTCTACTGTTTCTCGCTATCGCTTCTCTACTGCTTCACGCTGGCGCCTCTCGACTGATTCACGCTATTGCCTCTCTACTGCTTCACGCTCGCGCCTCTCTACTGCTTCACGCTCGTGCCTCTCTACTGCTTCACGCTCGTGCCTCTCTACTGATTCACGCTCATGCCTGTCTACTACTTCCCGCTCGTGCCTCTCTACTGATTCACGCTCGCGCCTCTCTACTGCTTCACGCTCGCGCCTCTCTACTGTTTCTCGCAATCGCCTCTCTACTGCTTCACGCTCGTGCCTCTCTACTGTTTCTCGCAATCGCCTCCCTACTGCTTCACGCTCGCGCCTCTCTACTGCTTCTCGCTATCGCCTCTCTACTGCTTCACGCTCGTGCCTCTCTACTGTTTCTCGCTATCGCCTGTCTACTGCTTCACGCTGGCGCCTCTCTACTGCTTCACGCTCGCGCCTCTCGACTGATTCACGCTATCGCCTCTCTACTGCTTCACGCTCGCGCCTCTCTACTGCTTCACGCTCGTGCCTCTCTACTGATTCACGCTCATGCCTGTCTACTACTTCCCGCTCGTGCCTCTCTACTGATTCACGCTCGCGCCTCTCTACTGATTCACGCTCGCGCCGCGCTACTGTTTCTCGCTATCGCCCCTCTACTGCTTCACGCTCGTGCCTCTCTAGTGTTTCTCGCTATCGCCTCTCTACTGCTTCACGCTCGCACCTCTCTACTGCTTCACGCTCGTGCCTCTCCTGCTTCACGCTCGCCCCTCTCTACTGCTTCACGCTCGTGCCTCTCTACTGATTCACGCTATCGCCTCTCTACTGCTTCACGCTCGCGCCTCTCTACTGATCCACGCTATCGCCTCTCTACTGCTTCACGCTCGCGCCTCTCTACTGCTTCACGCTCGCGCCTCTCTACTGATTCACGCTCGCGCCTCTCTACTGCTTCACGCTCGTGCCTCTCTACTTTTTCCCTGCTATCGCCTCTCTACTGCTTCACGCTCGTGCCTGTCTACTGATTCACGCTATCGCCTCTCTACTACTTCACGCTCGTGCCTCTCTACTGATTCACGCTCGCGCCTCTCTACTGTTTCCCGCTACCGCCTCTCTACTACTTCACGCGCGTGCCTCTCTACTGATTCACGCTCGCGCCTCTCTACTGCTTCACGCTCGTGCCTCTCTACTGATTCACGCTATTGCCTCTCTACTACTTCACGCTCGTGCCTCTCTACTGATTCACGCTCGCGCCTCTCTACTGTTTCCCGCTATCGCCTCTCTACTACTTCACGCGCGTGCCTCTCTACTGATTCACGCTCGCGCCTCTCTACTGCTTCACGCTCGTGCCTCTACTTATTCACGCTATCGCCTCTCTACTGCTTCACGCTCGCGCCTCTCTACTGCTTCACGCTCGTGCCTCCCTACTGCTTCACGCTCGTGCCTCTCTACTGATTCACGCTAGCGCCTCTCTACTGATTCACGCTCGTGCCTCTCTACTGATTCACGCTCGCGCCTCTCTACTGCTTCACGCTCGCGCCTCTCTACTGATTCACGCTCGCGCCTCTCTACTGATTCACGCTCGCGCCTCTCTACTGCTTCACGCTCGTGCCTCTCTACTGCTTCACGCTCGTGCCTCTCTACTGCTTCACGCTCGCGCCTCTCTACTGATTCACGCTCGTGCCTGTCTACTACTTCCCGCTCGTGCCTCTCTACTGCTTCACGCTCGTGCCTCTCTACCGATTCATGCTCGCGCCTCTCTACTGCTTCACGCTCGTGCCTCTCTACTGATTCACGCTCGTGCCTCTCTACTGTTTCTCGCTATCGCCTCTCTAATGCTTCACGCTCGTGCCTCTCTACTGATTCACGCTCGCGCCTCTCTACTGCTTCACGCTCGCGCCTCTCTACTGATTCACGCTCGCGCCTCTCTACTGCTTCACGCTCTTGCCTCTCTACTGTTTCCCCGCGATCGCCTCTCTACTGCTTCACGCTCGTGCCTCTACTGATTCACGCTATCGGCTCTCTACTACTTCACGCTCGTGCCTCTCTACTGATTCACGCTCGCGCCTCTCTACTGTTTCCCGCTATCGCCTCTCTACTACTTCACGCGCGTGCCTCTCTACTGATTCACGCTATCGCCTCTCTACTGCTTCACGCTCGCGCCTCTCTACTGCTTCACGCTCGTGCCTCTCTACTGCTTCACGCTCGTGCCTCTCTACTGATTCACGCTCGTGCCTGTCTACTACTTCCCGCTCGTGCCTCTCTACTGATTCACGCTCGCGCCTCTCTACTGCTTCACGCTCGCGCCTCTCTACTGATTCACGCTCGCACCTCTCTACTGTTTCTCGCTATCGCCTCTCTACTGCTTCACGCTCGTGCCTCTCTACTGTTTCTCGCTATCGCCTCTCTACTGCTTCACGCTGGCGCCTCTCTACTGCTTCACGCTCGCGCCTCTCGACTGATTCACGCTATCGCCTCTCTACTGCTTCACGCTCGCGCCTCTCTACTGCTTCACGCTCGTGCCTCTCTACTGCTTCACGCTCGTGCCTCTCTACTTATTCACGCTCGTGCCTGTCTACTACTTCCCGCTCGTGCCTCTCTACTGATTCACGCTCGCGCCTCTCTACTGCTTCACGCTCGCGCCTCTCTACTGTTTCTCGCTATCGCCTCTCTACTGCTTCACGCTCGTGCCTCTCTGCTGTTTCTCGCTATCGCCTCTCTACTGCTTCACGCTCGCGCCTCTCTACTGCTTCACGCTCGTGCCTCTCTACTGATTCACGCTCGCGCCTCTCTACTGTTTCTCGCTATCGCCTCTCTACTGCTTCACGCTCGTGCCTCTCTACTTATTCATGCTCGTGCCTGTCTACTACTTCCCGCTCGTGCCTCTCTACTGATTCACGCTCGCGCCTCTCTACTGCTTCACGCTCGCGCCTCTCTACTGTTTCTCGCTATCGCCTCTCTACTGCTTCACGCTCGTGCCTCTCTACTGTTTCTCGCTATCGCCTCTCTACTGCTTCACGCTCGCGCCTCTCTACTGCTTCACGCTCGTGCCTCTCTACTGATTCACGCTCGCGCCTCTCTACTGTTTCTCGCTATCGCCTCTCTACTGCTTCACGCTCGTGCCTCTCTACTGTTTCTCGCTATCGCCTCTCTACTGCTTCACGCTCGCGCCTCTCTACTGCTTCACGCTCGTGCCTCTCTACTGCTTCACGCTCGTGCCTCTCTACTGATTCACGCTCGCGCCTCTCTACTGTTTCTCGCTATCGCCTCTCTACTGCTTCACGCTCGTGCCTCTCTACTGTTTCTCGCTATCGCCTCTCTACTGCTTTACGCTCGCGCCTCTCTACTGTTTCTCGCTATCGCCTCTCTACTGCTTCACGCTCGTGCCTCTCTACTGATTCACGCTCGCGCCTCTCTACTGCTTCACGCTCGCGACTCTCTACTGCTTCACGCTCGTGCCTCTCTACTGTTTCCCCGCTATCGCCTCTCTACTGCTTCACGCTCGCGCCTCTCTACTGATTCACGCTCGCGCCTCTCTACTGCTTCACGCTCGTGCCTCTCTACTGTTTCCCCGCTATCGCCTCTCTACTGCTTCACGCTCGTGCCTCTCTACTGTTTCTCGCTATCGCCTCTCTACTGCTTCACGCTCGCGCCTCTCTACTGCTTCACGCTCGTGCCTCTCTACTGCTTCACGCTCGTGCCTCTCTACTGATTCACGCTCGCGCCTCTCTACTGTTTCTCGCTATCGCCTCTCTACTGCTTCACGCTCGCGCCTCTCTACTGATTCACGCTCGCGCCTCTCTACTGCTTCACGCTCGCGCCTCTCTACTGCTTCACGCTCGTGCCTCTCTACTGCTTCACGCTCGTGCCTCTCTACTGCTTCACGCTCGCGCCTCTCTACTGATTCACGCTCGTGCCTGTCTACTACTTCCCGCTCGTGCCTCTCTACTGCTTCACGCTCGTGCCTCTCTACCGATTCATGCTCGCGCCTCTCTACTGCTTCACGCTCGTGCCTCTCTACTGATTCACGCTCGTGCCTCTCTACTGTTTCTCGCTATCGCCTCTCTAATGCTTCACGCTCGTGCCTCTCTACTGATTCACGCTCGCGCCTCTCTACTGCTTCACGCTCGCGCCTCTCTACTGATTCACGCTCGCGCCTCTCTACTGCTTCACGCTCTTGCCTCTCTACTGTTTCCCCGCGATCGCCTCTCTACTGCTTCACGCTCGTGCCTCTACTGATTCACGCTATCGGCTCTCTACTACTTCACGCTCGTGCCTCTCTACTGATTCACGCTCGCGCCTCTCTACTGTTTCCCGCTATCGCCTCTCTACTACTTCACGCGCGTGCCTCTCTACTGATTCACGCTATCGCCTCTCTACTGCTTCACGCTCGCGCCTCTCTACTGCTTCACGCTCGTGCCTCTCTACTGCTTCACGCTCGTGCCTCTCTACTGATTCACGCTCGTGCCTGTCTACTACTTCCCGCTCGTGCCTCTCTACTGATTCACGCTCGCGCCTCTCTACTGCTTCACGCTCGCGCCTCTCTACTGATTCACGCTCGCACCTCTCTACTGTTTCTCGCTATCGCCTCTCTACTGCTTCACGCTCGTGCCTCTCTACTGTTTCTCGCTATCGCCTCTCTACTGCTTCACGCTGGCGCCTCTCTACTGCTTCACGCTCGCGCCTCTCGACTGATTCACGCTATCGCCTCTCTACTGCTTCACGCTCGCGCCTCTCTACTGCTTCACGCTCGTGCCTCTCTACTGCTTCACGCTCGTGCCTCTCTACTTATTCACGCTCGTGCCTGTCTACTACTTCCCGCTCGTGCCTCTCTACTGATTCACGCTCGCGCCTCTCTACTGCTTCACGCTCGCGCCTCTCTACTGTTTCTCGCTATCGCCTCTCTACTGCTTCACGCTCGTGCCTCTCTGCTGTTTCTCGCTATCGCCTCTCTACTGCTTCACGCTCGCGCCTCTCTACTGCTTCACGCTCGTGCCTCTCTACTGATTCACGCTCGCGCCTCTCTACTGTTTCTCGCTATCGCCTCTCTACTGCTTCACGCTCGTGCCTCTCTACTTATTCATGCTCGTGCCTGTCTACTACTTCCCGCTCGTGCCTCTCTACTGATTCACGCTCGCGCCTCTCTACTGCTTCACGCTCGCGCCTCTCTACTGTTTCTCGCTATCGCCTCTCTACTGCTTCACGCTCGTGCCTCTCTACTGTTTCTCGCTATCGCCTCTCTACTGCTTCACGCTCGCGCCTCTCTACTGCTTCACGCTCGTGCCTCTCTACTGATTCACGCTCGCGCCTCTCTACTGTTTCTCGCTATCGCCTCTCTACTGCTTCACGCTCGTGCCTCTCTACTGTTTCTCGCTATCGCCTCTCTACTGCTTCACGCTCGCGCCTCTCTACTGCTTCACGCTCGTGCCTCTCTACTGCTTCACGCTCGTGCCTCTCTACTGATTCACGCTCGCGCCTCTCTACTGTTTCTCGCTATCGCCTCTCTACTGCTTCACGCTCGTGCCTCTCTACTGTTTCTCGCTATCGCCTCTCTACTGCTTTACGCTCGCGCCTCTCTACTGTTTCTCGCTATCGCCTCTCTACTGCTTCACGCTCGTGCCTCTCTACTGATTCACGCTCGCGCCTCTCTACTGCTTCACGCTCGCGACTCTCTACTGCTTCACGCTCGTGCCTCTCTACTGTTTCCCCGCTATCGCCTCTCTACTGCTTCACGCTCGCGCCTCTCTACTGATTCACGCTCGCGCCTCTCTACTGCTTCACGCTCGTGCCTCTCTACTGTTTCCCCGCTATCGCCTCTCTACTGCTTCACGCTCGTGCCTCTCTACTGTTTCTCGCTATCGCCTCTCTACTGCTTCACGCTCGCGCCTCTCTACTGCTTCACGCTCGTGCCTCTCTACTGCTTCACGCTCGTGCCTCTCTACTGATTCACGCTCGCGCCTCTCTACTGTTTCTCGCTATCGCCTCTCTACTGCTTCACGCTCGTGCCTCTCTACTGTTTCTCGCTATCGCCTCTCTACTGCTTTACGCTCGCGCCTCTCTACTACTTCGCGCGCGTGCCTCTCTACTGATTCACGCTCGCGCCTCTCTACTGCTTCACGCTATCGCCTCTCTACTACTTCACGCTCGTGCCTCTCTACTGATTCACGCTCGCGCCTCTCTACTGTTTCCCGCTATCGCCTCTCTACTACTTCACGCTCGCGCCTCTCTACTGTTTCTCGCTATCGCCTCTCTACTACTTCACGCGCGTGCCTCTCTACTGATTCACGCTCGCGCTTCTCTACTGCTTCACGCTCGTGCCTCTCTACTGATTCACGCTATCGCCTCTCTACTGATTCACGCTATCGCCTCTCTACTACTTCACGCTCGTGCCTCTCTACTGTTTCCCGCTATCGCCTCTCTACTACTTCACGCGCGTGCCTCTCTACTGATTCACGCTCGCGCCTCTCTACTGCTTCACGCTCGTGCCTCTACTGATTCACGCTATCGCCTCTCTACTGCTTCACGCTCGCGCCTCTCTACTGCTTCACGCTCGCGCCTCTCTACTGATTCACGCTCGCGCCTCTCTACTGCTTCACGCTCGTGCCTCTCTACTGCTTCACGCTCGTGCCTCTCTACTGCTTCACGCTCGCGCCTCTCTACTGATTCACGCTCGTGCCTGTCTGCTACTTCCCGCTCGTGCCTCTCTACTGTTTCTCGCTATCGCCTCTCTAATGCTTCACGCTCGTGCCTCTCTACTGATTCACGCTCGCGCCTCTCTACTGCTTCACGCTCGCGCCTCTCTACTGCTTCACGCTCGCGCCTCTCTACTGATTCACGCTCGCACCTCTCTACTGCTTCACGCTCTTGCCTCTCTACTGTTTCCCCGCTATCGCCTCTCTACTGCTTCACGCTTGTGCCTCTCTACTGATTCACGCTATCGGCTCTCTACTACTTCACGCTCGCGCCTCTCTACTGCTTCACGCTCGCGCCGCTCTACTGCTTCACGCTCGCACCTCTCTACTGTTTCGCGCTATCGCCTCTCTACTGATTCACGCTCGCGCCTCTCTACTGTTTCTCGCTATCGCCTCTCTACTGCTTCATGCTCGTGCCTCTCTACTGTTTCTCGCTATCGCCTCTCTACTGCTTCACGCTCGCGCCTCTCTACTGCTTCACGCTCGTGCCTCTCTACTGCTTCACGCTCGTGCCTCTACTGCTTCACGCTCGCGCCTCTCTACTGCTTCACGCTCGTGCCTCTCTACTGATTCACGCTATCGCCTCTCTACTGCTTCACGCTCGCGCCTCTCTACTGATTCGCGCTATCGCCTCTCTACTGCTTCACGCTCGCGCCTCTCTATTGATCCACGCTATCGCCTCTCTACTGCTTCACGATCGCGCCTCTCTAGTGCTTCACGCTCGCGCCTCTCTATTGATCCACGCTCGTGCCTCTCTACTGATTCACGCTATCGCCTCTCTACTACTTCACGCTCGTGCCTCTCTACTGATTCACGCTATCGCCTCTCTACTGCTTCACGCTCGCGCCTCTCTACTGCTTCACGCTCGTGCCTCTCTACTGCTTCACGCTCGTGCCTCTACTGCTTCACGCTCGCGCCTCTCTACTGCTTCACGCTCGCGCCTTTCTACTGATTCACGCTCGCGCCTCTCTACTGCTTCACGCTCGTGCCTCTCTACTGTTTCCCCGCTATCGCCTCTCTACTGCTTCACGCTCGTGCCTGTCTACTGATTCACGCTATCGCCTCTCTGCTACTTCACGCTCGTGCCTCTCATTGATTCACGCTCGCGCCTCTCTACTGTTTCCCGCTATCGCCTCTCTACTACTTCACGCGCGTGCCTCTCTACTGTTTCCCGCTATCGCCTCTCTACTGCTTCACACTCGTGCCTCTCTACTGATTCACGCTCGCGCCTCTCTACTGTTTCCCGCTATCGCCTCTCTACTACTTCACGCTCGCGCCTCTCTACTGATTCACGCTCGCGCCTCTCTACTGCTTCACGCTCGCGCCTCTCTACTGTTTCTCGCTATCGCATCTCTACTGCTTCACGCTCGTGCCTCTCTACTGTTTCACGCTATCGCCTCGCTACTGCTTCACGCTCGTGCCTCTCTACTGATTCACGCTCGCGCCTCTCTACTGCTTCACGCTCGTGCCTCTCTACTGATTCACGCTCGCGCCTCTCTACTGTTTCTCGCTATCGCCTCTCTACTGCTTCACGCTCACGCCTCTCTACTGTTTCTCGCTATCGCCTCTCTACTGCTTCACGCTCGCGCCTCTCAACTGCTTCACGCTCGTGCCTCTCTACTGCTTCACGCTCGTGCTTCTCTACTTCTTCACGCTCGCGCCTCTCTACTGCTTCACGCTCGCGCCTCTCTACTGATTCACGCTATCGCCTCTCTACTGCTTCACGTTCGCGCCTCTCTACTGATCCACGCTATCGCCTCTCTACTGCTTCACGCTCGCGCCTCTCTACTGCTTCACGCTCGCGCCTCTCTACTGATTCACGCTCGCGCCTCTCTACTGCTTCACGCTCGTGCCTCTCTACTGTTTCCCCGCTAACGCCTCTCTACTGCTTCACGCTCGTGCCTGTCTACTGATTCACGCTCGCGCCTCTCTACTGTTTCCCGCTATCGCCTCTCTACTACTTCACGCGCGCGCCTCTCTACTGTTTCTCGCTATCGCCTCTCTACTGCTTCACGCTCGTGCCTCTACTGTTTCTCGCTATCGCCTCTCTACTGCTTCACGCTCGTGCCTCTCTACTGATTCACGCTCGCGCCTCTCTACTGCTTCACGCTCGCGCCTCTCTACTGATTCACGCTCGCGCCTCTCTACTGCTTCATGCTCGTGCCTCTCTACTGATTCACGCTATCGGCTCTCTACTGCTTCACGCGCGTGCCTCTCTACTGATTCACGCTCGCGCCTCTCTACTGCTTCACGCTCGTGCCACTCTACTGCTTCACGCTCGTGCCTCTCTACTGATTCACGCTCGTGCCTGTCTACTACTTCCCGCTCGTGCCTCTCTACTGATTCACGCTCGCGCCTCTCTACTGATTCACGCTCGTGCCTCTCTACTGATTCACGCTCGCGCCTCTCTACTGCTTCACGCTCGCGCCTCTCTACTGATTCACGCTCGCGCCTCTCTACTGCTTCACGCTCGCGCCTCTCTACTGCTTCACGCTCGTGCCTCTCTACTGCTTCACGCTCGCGTCTCTCTACTGCTTCACGCTCGCGCCTCTCTACTGATTCACGCTCGTGCCTGTCTACTACTTCCCGCTCGCGCCTGTCTACTGCTTCACGCTCGTGCCTCTCTACTGATTCACGCTCGCGCCTCTCTACTGCTTCACGCTCGTGCCTCTCTACTGATTCACGCTCGTGCCTCTCTACTGTTTCTCGCTATCGCCTCTCTAATGCTTCACGCTCGTGCCTCTCTACTGATTCACGCTCGCGCCTCTCTACTGCTTCACGCTCGCGCCTCTCTACTACTTCACGCTCGTGCCTCTCTACTGATTCACGCTCGCGCCTCTCTACTGTTTCCCGCTATCGCCTCTCTACTACTTCACGCGCGTGCCTCTCTACTGTTTCCCGCTATCGCCACTCTACTGCTTCACGCTCGTGCCTCTCTACTGATTCACGCTCGCGCCTCTCTACTATTTCCCGCTATCGCCTCTCTACTAGTTCACGCTCGCGCCTCTCTACTGCTTCACGCTCGCGCCTCTCTACTGCTTCACGCTCGCGCCTCTCTACTGCTTCACGCTCGTGCCTCTCTACTGTTTCTCGCTATCGCCTCTCTACTGCTTCACGCTCGTGCCTCTCTACTGATTCACGCTCGCGCCTCTCTACTGCTTCACGCTCGTGCCTCTCTACTGATTCACGCTCGCGCCTCTCTACTGCTTCACGCTCGCGCCTCTCTACTGCTTCACGCTCGCGCCTCTCTACTGCTTCACGCTCGTGCCTCTCTACTGTTTCTCGCTATCGCCTCTCTACTGCTTCACGCTCGTGCCTCTCTACTGATTCACGCTCGCGCCTCTCTACTGCTTCACGCTCGTGCCTCTCTACTGCTTCACGCTCGCGCCTCTCTACTGCTTCACGCTCGCGCCTCTCTACTGCTTCACGCTCGTGCCTCTCTACTGTTTCTCGCTATCGCCTCTCTACTGCTTCACGCTCGTGCCTCTCTACTGATTCACGCTCGCGCCTCTCTACTGCTTCACGCTCGTGCCTCTCTACTGATTCACGCTCGCGCCTCTCTACTGTTTCTCGCTATCGCCTCTCTACTGCTTCACGCTCACGCCTCTGTACTGCTTCACGCTCACGCCTCTCTACTGCTTCACGCTCGCGCCTCTCAACTGCTTCACGCTCGCGCCTCTCTACTGCTTCACGCTCGTGCTTCCCTACTTCTTCACGCTCGCGCCTCTCTACTGCTTCACGCTCGCGCCTCTCTACTGATTCACGCTATCGCCTCTCTACTGCTTCACGTTCGAGCCTCTCTACTGATCCACGCTATCGCCTCTCTACTGCTTCACGCTCGCGCCTCTCTACTGCTTCACGCTCGCGCCTCTCTACTGATTCACGCTCGCGCCTCTCTACTGCTTCACGCTCGTGCCTCTCTACTGTTTCCCCGCTATCGCCTCTCTACTGCTTCACGCTCGTGCCTGTCTACTGATTCACGCTCGCGCCTCTCTACTGTTTCCCGCTATCGCCTCTCTACTACTTCACGCGCGCGCCTCTCTACTGTTTCTCGCTATCGCCTCTCTACTGCTTCACGCTCGTGCCTCTACTGTTTCTCGCTATCGCCTCTCTACTGCTTCACGCTCGTGCCTCTCTACTGATTCACGCTCGCGCCTCTCTACTGCTTCACGCTCGCGCCTCTCTACTGATTCACGCTCGCGCCTCTCTACTGCTTCATGCTCGTGCCTCTCTACTGATTCACGCTATCGGCTCTCTACTGCTTCACGCGCGTGCCTCTCTACTGATTCACGCTCGCGCCTCTCTACTGCTTCACGCTCGTGCCACTCTACTGCTTCACGCTCGTGCCTCTCTACTGATTCACGCTCGTGCCTGTCTACTACTTCCCGCTCGTGCCTCTCTACTGATTCACGCTCGCGCCTCTCTACTGATTCACGCTCGTGCCTCTCTACTGATTCACGCTCGCGCCTCTCTACTGCTTCACGCTCGCGCCTCTCTACTGATTCACGCTCGCGCCTCTCTACTGCTTCACGCTCGCGCCTCTCTACTGCTTCACGCTCGTGCCTCTCTACTGCTTCACGCTCGCGTCTCTCTACTGCTTCACGCTCGCGCCTCTCTACTGATTCACGCTCGTGCCTGTCTACTACTTCCCGCTCGCGCCTGTCTACTGCTTCACGCTCGTGCCTCTCTACTGATTCACGCTCGCGCCTCTCTACTGCTTCACGCTCGTGCCTCTCTACTGATTCACGCTCGTGCCTCTCTACTGTTTCTCGCTATCGCCTCTCTAATGCTTCACGCTCGTGCCTCTCTACTGATTCACGCTCGCGCCTCTCTACTGCTTCACGCTCGCGCCTCTCTACTACTTCACGCTCGTGCCTCTCTACTGATTCACGCTCGCGCCTCTCTACTGTTTCCCGCTATCGCCTCTCTACTACTTCACGCGCGTGCCTCTCTACTGTTTCCCGCTATCGCCACTCTACTGCTTCACGCTCGTGCCTCTCTACTGATTCACGCTCGCGCCTCTCTACTATTTCCCGCTATCGCCTCTCTACTAGTTCACGCTCGCGCCTCTCTACTGCTTCACGCTCGCGCCTCTCTACTGCTTCACGCTCGCGCCTCTCTACTGCTTCACGCTCGTGCCTCTCTACTGTTTCTCGCTATCGCCTCTCTACTGCTTCACGCTCGTGCCTCTCTACTGATTCACGCTCGCGCCTCTCTACTGCTTCACGCTCGTGCCTCTCTACTGATTCACGCTCGCGCCTCTCTACTGTTTCTCGCTATCGCCTCTCTACTGCTTCACGCTCACGCCTCTGTACTGCTTCACGCTCACGCCTCTCTACTGCTTCACGCTCGCGCCTCTCAACTGCTTCACGCTCGCGCCTCTCTACTGCTTCACGCTCGTGCTTCTCTACTTCTTCACGCTCGCGCCTCTCTACTGCTTCACGCTCGCGCCTCTCTACTGATTCACGCTATCGCCTCTCTACTGCTTCACGTTCGAGCCTCTCTACTGATCCACGCTATCGCCTCTCTACTGCTTCACGCTCGCGCCTCTCTACTGCTTCACGCTCGCGCCTCTCTACTGATTCACGCTCGCGCCTCTCTACTGCTTCACGCTCGTGCCTCTCTACTGTTTCCCCGCTATCGCCTCTCTACTGCTTCACGCTCGTGCCTGTCTACTCATTCACGCTCGCGCCTCTCTACTGTTTCTCGCTATCGCCTCTTTACTACTTCACGCGCGCGCCTCTCTACTGTTTCTCGCTATCGCCTCTCTACTGCTTCACGCTCGTGCCTCTCTACTGATTGACGCTCGCGCCTCTCTACTGCTTCACGCTCACGCCTCTCTACTGATTCACGCTCGCGCCTCTCTACTGCTTCATGCTCGCGCCTCTCTACTGATTCACGCTCGCGCCTCTCTACTGCTTCATGCTCGTGCCTCTCTACTGATTCACGCTATCACCTCTCTACTGCTTCACGCGCGTGCCTCTCTACTGATTCACGCTCGCGCCTCTCTACTGCTTCACGCTCGTGCCTCTCTACTGATTCACGCTATCGCCTCTCTACTGCTTCACGCTCGCGCCTCTCTACTGATTCACGCTCGTGCCTCTCTACTGCTTCACGCTCGTGCCTCTCTACTGATTCACGCTCGTGCCTGTCTACTGATTCACGCTCGTGCCTCTCTACTGATTCACGCTCGCGCCTCTCTACTGATTCACGCTCGCGCCTCTCTACTGATTCACGCTCGCGCCTCTTTACTGCTTCACGCTCGCGCCTCTCTACTGATTCACGCTCGTGCCTCTCTACTGCTTCACGCTCGCGCCTCTCTACTGCTTCACGCTCGCGCCTCTCTACTGCTTCACGCTCGCGCCTCTCTACTACTTCCCGCTCGCGCCTCTCTACTGATTCACGCTCGTGCCTCTCTACTGATTCACGCTCGCGCCTCTCTACTGCTTCACGCTCGTGGCTCTCTACTGATTCACGCTCGCGCCTCTCTACTGTTTCTCGCTATCGCCTCTCTAATGCTTCACGCTCGTGCCTCTCTACTGATTCACGCTCGCGCCTCTCTACTGCTTCACGCTCGCGCCTCTCTACTGATTCACGCTCGCGCCTCTCTACTGATTCACGCTATCGGCTCTCTACTACTTCACGCTCGTGCCTCTCTACTGATTCACGCTCGCGCCTCTCTACTGCTTCACGCTCGTGCCTCTCTACTGATTCACGCTCGCGCCTCTCTACTGATTCACGCTCGTGCCTCTCTACTGCTTCACGCGCGTGCCTCTCTACTGATTCACGCTCGCGCCTGTCTACTACTTCACGCTCGTGCCTCTCTACTGATTCACGCTATCGCCTCTCTACTGCTTCACGCTCGCGCCTCTCTACTGCTTCACGCTCGTGCCTCTCTACTGCTTTACGCTCGTGCCTCTCTACTGATTCACGCTCGTGCCTGTCTACTACTTCCCGCTCGTGCCTCTCTACTGATTCACGCTCGCGCCTCTCTACTGCTTCACGCTCGCGCCTCTCTACTGTTTCTCGCTGTCGCCTCTCTACTGCTTCACGCTCGTGCCTCTCTACTGTTTCTCGCTATTGCCTCTCTACTGCTTCCCGCTCGCGCCTCTCTACTGCTTCACGCTCGCGCCTCTCTACTGCTTCACGCTCGCGCCTCTCTACTGATTCACGCTCGCACCTCTCTACTGTTTCTCGCTATCGCCTCTCTACTGCTTCACGCTCGTGCCTCTCTACTGTTTCTCGCTATCGCCTCTCTACTGCTTCACGCTGGCGCCTCTCTACTGCTTCACGCTCGCGCCTCTCGACTGATTCACGCTATCGCCTCTCTACTGCTTCACGCTCGCGCCTCTCTACTGCTTCACGCTCGTGCCTCTCTACTGCTTCACGCTCGTGCCTCTCTACTTATTCACGCTCGTGCCTGTCTACTACTTCCCGCTCGTGCCTCTCTACTGATTCACGCTCGCGCCTCTCTACTGCTTCACGCTCGCGCCTCTCTACTGTTTCTCGCTATCGCCTCTCTACTGCTTCACGCTCGTGCCTCTCTGCTGTTTCTCGCTATCGCCTCTCTACTGCTTCACGCTCGCGCCTCTCTACTGCTTCACGCTCGTGCCTCTCTACTGATTCACGCTCGCGCCTCTCTACTGTTTCTCGCTATCGCCTCTCTACTGCTTCACGCTCGTGCCTCTCTACTTATTCATGCTCGTGCCTGTCTACTACTTCCCGCTCGTGCCTCTCTACTGATTCACGCTCGCGCCTCTCTACTGCTTCACGCTCGCGCCTCTCTACTGTTTCTCGCTATCGCCTCTCTACTGCTTCACGCTCGTGCCTCTCTACTGTTTCTCGCTATCGCCTCTCTACTGCTTCACGCTCGCGCCTCTCTACTGCTTCACGCTCGTGCCTCTCTACTGATTCACGCTCGCGCCTCTCTACTGTTTCTCGCTATCGCCTCTCTACTGCTTCACGCTCGTGCCTCTCTACTGTTTCTCGCTATCGCCTCTCTACTGCTTCACGCTCGCGCCTCTCTACTGCTTCACGCTCGTGCCTCTCTACTGCTTCACGCTCGTGCCTCTCTACTGATTCACGCTCGCGCCTCTCTACTGTTTCTCGCTATCGCCTCTCCACTGCTTCACGCTCGTGCCTCTCTACTGTTTCTCGCTATCGCCTCTCTACTGCTTTACGCTCGCGCCTCTCTACTGTTTCTCGCTATCGCCTCTCTACTGCTTCACGCTCGTGCCTCTCTACTGATTCACGCTCGCGCCTCTCTACTGCTTCACGCTCGCGACTCTCTACTGCTTCACGCTCGTGCCTCTCTACTGTTTCCCCGCTATCGCCTCTCTACTGCTTCACGCTCGCGCCTTTCTACTGCTTCACGCTCGCGCCTCTCTACTGATTCACGCTCGCGCCTCTCTACTGCTTCACGCTCGTGCCTCTCTACTGTTTCCCCGCTATCGCCTCTCTACTGCTTCACGCTCGTGCCTCTCTACTGTTTCTCGCTATCGCCTCTCTACTGCTTCACGCTCGCGCCTCTCTACTGCTTCACGCTCGTGCCTCTCTACTGCTTCACGCTCGTGCCTCTCTACTGATTCACGCTCGCGCCTCTCTACTGTTTCTCGCTATCGCCTCTCTACTGCTTCACGCTCGTGCCTCTCTACTGTTTCTCGCTATCGCCTCTCTACTGCTTTACGCTCGCGCCTCTCTACTACTTCGCGCGCGTGCCTCTCTACTGATTCACGCTCGCGCCTCTCTACTGCTTCACGCTATCGCCTCTCTACTACTTCACGCTCGTGCCTCTCTACTGATTCACGCTCGCGCCTCTCTACTGTTTCCCGCTATCGCCTCTCTACTACTTCACGCTCGCGCCTCTCTACTGTTTCCCGCTATCGCCTCTCTACTACTTCACGCGCGTGCCTCTCTACTGATTCACGCTCGCGCTTCTCTACTGCTTCACGCTCGTGCCTCTCTACTGATTCACGCTATCGCCTCTCTACTGATTCACGCTATCGCCTCTCTACTACTTCACGCTCGTGCCTCTCTACTGTTTCCCGCTATCGCCTCTCTACTACTTCACGCGCGTGCCTCTCTACTGATTCACGCTCGCGCCTCTCTACTGCTTCACGCTCGTGCCTCTACTGATTCACGCTATCGCCTCTCTACTGCTTCACGCTCGCGCCTCTCTACTGCTTCACGCTCGCGCCTCTCTACTGATTCACGCTCGCGCCTCTCTACTGCTTCACGCTCGTGCCTCTCTACTGCTTCACGCTCGTGCCTCTCTACTGCTTCACGCTCGCGCCTCTCTACTGATTCACGCTCGTGCCTGTCTGCTACTTCCCGCTCGTGCCTCTCTACTGTTTCTCGCTATCGCCTCTCTAATGCTTCACGCTCGTGCCTCTCTACTGATTCACGCTCGCGCCTCTCTAGTGCTTCACGCTCGCGCCTCTCTACTGCTTCACGCTCGCGCCTCTCTACTGATTCACGCTCGCGCCTCTCTACTGCTTCACGCTCTTGCCTCTCTACTGTTTCCCCGCTATCGCCTCTCTACTGCTTCATGCT
Organism: Dermacentor variabilis; assembly: GCF_050947875.1. NCBI lineage: Eukaryota > Metazoa > Arthropoda > Arachnida > Ixodida > Ixodidae > Dermacentor > Dermacentor variabilis. The sequence continues at coordinate 58,948 of NC_134568.1, forward strand.
TGTGCCTCTCTACTGATTCACGCTATCGGCTCTCTACTACTTCACGCTCGCGCCTCTCTACTGCTTCACGCTCGCGCCGCTCTACTGCTTCACGCTCGCACCTCTCTACTGTTTCGCGCTATCGCCTCTCTACTGATTCACGCTCGCGCCTCTCTACTGTTTCTCGCTATCGCCTCTCTACTGCTTCATGCTCGTGCCTCTCTACTGTTTCTCGCTATCGCCTCTCTACTGCTTCACGCTCGCGCCTCTCTACTGCTTCACGCTCGTGCCTCTCTACTGCTTCACGCTCGTGCCTCTACTGCTTCACGCTCGCGCCTCTCTACTGCTTCACGCTCGTGCCTCTCTACTGATTCACGCTATCGCCTCTCTACTGCTTCACGCTCGCGCCTCTCTACTGATTCGCGCTATCGCCTCTCTACTGCTTCACGCTCGCGCCTCTCTATTGATCCACGCTATCGCCTCTCTACTGCTTCACGATCGCGCCTCTCTAGTGCTTCACGCTCGCGCCTCTCTATTGATCCACGCTCGTGCCTCTCTACTGATTCACGCTATCGCCTCTCTACTACTTCACGCTCGTGCCTCTCTACTGATTCACGCTATCGCCTCTCTACTGCTTCACGCTCGCGCCTCTCTACTGCTTCACGCTCGTGCCTCTCTACTGCTTCACGCTCGTGCCTCTACTGCTTCACGCTCGCGCCTCTCTACTGCTTCACGCTCGCGCCTTTCTACTGATTCACGCTCGCGCCTCTCTACTGCTTCACGCTCGTGCCTCTCTACTGTTTCCCCGCTATCGCCTCTCTACTGCTTCACGCTCGTGCCTGTCTACTGATTCACGCTATCGCCTCTCTGCTACTTCACGCTCGTGCCTCTCATTGATTCACGCTCGCGCCTCTCTACTGTTTCCCGCTATCGCCTCTCTACTACTTCACGCGCGTGCCTCTCTACTGTTTCCCGCTATCGCCTCTCTACTGCTTCACACTCGTGCCTCTCTACTGATTCACGCTCGCGCCTCTCTACTGTTTCCCGCTATCGCCTCTCTACTACTTCACGCTCGCGCCTCTCTACTGATTCACGCTCGCGCCTCTCTACTGCTTCACGCTCGCGCCTCTCTACTGTTTCTCGCTATCGCATCTCTACTGCTTCACGCTCGTGCCTCTCTACTGTTTCACGCTATCGCCTCTCTACTGCTTCACGCTCGTGCCTCTCTACTGATTCACGCTCGCGCCTCTCTACTGCTTCACGCTCGTGCCTCTCTACTGATTCACGCTCGCGCCTCTCTACTGTTTCTCGCTATCGCCTCTCTACTGCTTCACGCTCGTGCCTCTCTACTGTTTCTCGCTATCGCCTCTCTACTGCTTCACGCTCGCGCCTCTCTACTGCTTCACGCTCGTGCCTCTCTACTGCTTCACGCTCGTGCCTCTCTACTGATTCACGCTCGCGCCTCTCTACTGTTTCTCGCTATCGCCTCTCTACTGCTTCACGCTCGTGCCTCTCTACTGTTTCTCGCTATCGCCTCTCTACTGCTTTACGCTCGCGCCTCTCTACTACTTCGCGCGCGTGCCTCTCTACTGATTCACGCTCGCGCCTCTCTACTGCTTCACGCTATCGCCTCTCTACTACTTCACGCTCGTGCCTCTCTACTGATTCACGCTCGCGCCTCTCTACTGTTTCCCGCTATCGCCTCTCTACTACTTCACGCTCGCGCCTCTCTACTGTTTCCCGCTATCGCCTCTCTACTACTTCACGCGCGTGCCTCTCTACTGATTCACGCTCGCGCTTCTCTACTGCTTCACGCTCGTGCCTCTCTACTGATTCACGCTATCGCCTCTCTACTGATTCACGCTATCGCCTCTCTACTACTTCACGCTCGTGCCTCTCTACTGTTTCCCGCTATCGCCTCTCTACTACTTCACGCGCGTGCCTCTCTACTGATTCACGCTCGCGCCTCTCTACTGCTTCACGCTCGTGCCTCTACTGATTCACGCTATCGCCTCTCTACTGCTTCACGCTCGCGCCTCTCTACTGCTTCACGCTCGCGCCTCTCTACTGATTCACGCTCGCGCCTCTCTACTGCTTCACGCTCGTGCCTCTCTACTGCTTCACGCTCGTGCCTCTCTACTGCTTCACGCTCGCGCCTCTCTACTGATTCACGCTCGTGCCTGTCTGCTACTTCCCGCTCGTGCCTCTCTACTGTTTCTCGCTATCGCCTCTCTAATGCTTCACGCTCGTGCCTCTCTACTGATTCACGCTCGCGCCTCTCTAGTGCTTCACGCTCGCGCCTCTCTACTGCTTCACGCTCGCGCCTCTCTACTGATTCACGCTCGCGCCTCTCTACTGCTTCACGCTCTTGCCTCTCTACTGTTTCCCCGCTATCGCCTCTCTACTGCTTCATGCTTGTGCCTCTCTACTGATTCACGCTATCGGCTCTCTACTACTTCACGCTCGCGCCTCTCTACTGCTTCACGCTCGCGCCGCTCTACTGCTTCACGCTCGCACCTCTCTACTGTTTCGCGCTATCGCCTCTCTACTGATTCACGCTCGCGCCTCTCTACTGTTTCTCGCTATCGCCTCTCTACTGCTTCATGCTCGTGCCTCTCTACTGTTTCTCGCTATCGCCTCTCTACTGCTTCACGCTCGCGCCTCTCTACTGCTTCACGCTCGTGCCTCTCTACTGCTTCACGCTCGTGCCTCTACTGCTTCACGCTCGCGCCTCTCTACTGCTTCACGCTCGTGCCTCTCTACTGATTCACGCTATCGCCTCTCTACTGCTTCACGCTCGCGCCTCTCTACTGATTCGCGCTATCGCCTCTCTACTGCTTCACGCTCGCGCCTCTCTATTGATCCACGCTATCGCCTCTCTACTGCTTCACGATCGCGCCTCTCTAGTGCTTCACGCTCGCGCCTCTCTATTGATCCACGCTCGTGCCTCTCTACTGATTCACGCTATCGCCTCTCTACTACTTCACGCTCGTGCCTCTCTACTGATTCACGCTATCGCCTCTCTACTGCTTCACGCTCGCGCCTCTCTACTGCTTCACGCTCGTGCCTCTCTACTGCTTCACGCTCGTGCCTCTACTGCTTCACGCTCGCGCCTCTCTACTGCTTCACGCTCGCGCCTTTCTACTGATTCACGCTCGCGCCTCTCTACTGCTTCACGCTCGTGCCTCTCTACTGTTTCCCCGCTATCGCCTCTCTACTGCTTCACGCTCGTGCCTGTCTACTGATTCACGCTATCGCCTCTCTGCTACTTCACGCTCGTGCCTCTCATTGATTCACGCTCGCGCCTCTCTACTGTTTCCCGCTATCGCCTCTCTACTACTTCACGCGCGTGCCTCTCTACTGTTTCCCGCTATCGCCTCTCTACTGCTTCACACTCGTGCCTCTCTACTGATTCACGCTCGCGCCTCTCTACTGTTTCCCGCTATCGCCTCTCTACTACTTCACGCTCGCGCCTCTCTACTGATTCACGCTCGCGCCTCTCTACTGCTTCACGCTCGCGCCTCTCTACTGTTTCTCGCTATCGCATCTCTACTGCTTCACGCTCGTGCCTCTCTACTGTTTCACGCTATCGCCTCTCTACTGCTTCACGCTCGTGCCTCTCTACTGATTCACGCTCGCGCCTCTCTACTGCTTCACGCTCGTGCCTCTCTACTGATTCACGCTCGCGCCTCTCTACTGTTTCTCGCTATCGCCTCTCTACTGCTTCACGCTCACGCCTCTCTACTGTTTCTCGCTATCGCCTCTCTACTGCTTCACGCTCGCGCCTCTCAACTGCTTCACGCTCGTGCCTCTCTACTGCTTCACGCTCGTGCTTCTCTACTTCTTCACGCTCGCGCCTCTCTACTGCTTCACGCTCGCGCCTCTCTACTGATTCACGCTATCGCCTCTCTACTGCTTCACGTTCGCGCCTCTCTACTGATCCACGCTATCGCCTCTCTACTGCTTCACGCTCGCGCCTCTCTACTGCTTCACGCTCGCGCCTCTCTACTGCTTCACGCTCGTGCCTCTCTACTGTTTCCCCGCTATCGCCTCTCTACTGCTTCACGCTCGTGCCTGTCTACTGATTCACGCTCGCGCCTCTCTACTGTTTCCCGCTATCGCCTCTCTACTACTTCACGCGCGCGCCTCTCTACTGTTTCTCGCTATCGCCTCTCTACTGCTTCACGCTCGTGCCTCTACTGTTTCTCGCTATCGCCTCTCTACTGCTTCACGCTCGTGCCTCTCTACTGATTCACGCTCGCGCCTCTCTACTGCTTCACGCTCGCGCCTCTCTACTGATTCACGCTCGCGCCTCTCTACTGCTTCATGCTCGTGCCTCTCTACTGATTCACGCTATCGCCTCTCTACTGCTTCACGCGCGTGCCTCTCTACTGATTCACGCTCGCGCCTCTCTACTGCTTCACGCTCGTGCCACTCTACTGCTTCACGCTCGTGCCTCTCTACTGATTCACGCTCGTGCCTGTCTACTACTTCCCGCTCGTGCCTCTCTACTGATTCACGCTCGCGCCTCTCTACTGATTCACGCTCGTGCCTCTCTACTGATTCACGCTCGCGCCTCTCTACTGCTTCACGCTCGCGCCTCTCTACTGATTCACGCTCGCGCCTCTCTACTGCTTCACGCTCGCGCCTCTCTACTGCTTCACGCTCGTGCCTCTCTACTGCTTCACGCTCGCGTCTCTCTACTGCTTCACGCTCGCGCCTCTCTACTGATTCACGCTCGTGCCTGTCTACTACTTCCCGCTCGCGCCTGTCTACTGCTTCACGCTCGTGCCTCTCTACTGATTCACGCTCGCGCCTCTCTACTGCTTCACGCTCGTGCCTCTCTACTGATTCACGCTCGTGCCTCTCTACTGTTTCTCGCTATCGCCTCTCTAATGCTTCACGCTCGTGCCTCTCTACTGATTCACGCTCGCGCCTCTCTACTGCTTCACGCTCGCGCCTCTCTACTACTTCACGCTCGTGCCTCTCTACTGATTCACGCTCGCGCCTCTCTACTGTTTCCCGCTATCGCCTCTCTACTACTTCACGCGCGTGCCTCTCTACTGTTTCCCGCTATCGCCACTCTACTGCTTCACGCTCGTGCCTCTCTACTGATTCACGCTCGCGCCTCTCTACTATTTCCCGCTATCGCCTCTCTACTAGTTCACGCTCGCGCCTCTCTACTGCTTCACGCTCGCGCCTCTCTACTGCTTCACGCTCGCGCCTCTCTACTGCTTCACGCTCGTGCCTCTCTACTGTTTCTCGCTATCGCCTCTCTACTGCTTCACGCTCGTGCCTCTCTACTGATTCACGCTCGCGCCTCTCTACTGCTTCACGCTCGTGCCTCTCTACTGATTCACGCTCGCGCCTCTCTACTGTTTCTCGCTATCGCCTCTCTACTGCTTCACGCTCACGCCTCTGTACTGCTTCACGCTCACGCCTCTCTACTGCTTCACGCTCGCGCCTCTCAACTGCTTCACGCTCGCGCCTCTCTACTGCTTCACGCTCGTGCTTCTCTACTTCTTCACGCTCGCGCCTCTCTACTGCTTCACGCTCGCGCCTCTCTACTGATTCACGCTATCGCCTCTCTACTGCTTCACGTTCGAGCCTCTCTACTGATCCAAGCTATCGCCTCTCTACTGCTTCACGCTCGCGCCTCTCTACTGCTTCACGCTCGCGCCTCTCTACTGATTCACGCTCGCGCCTCTCTACTGCTTCACGCTCGTGCCTCTCTACTGTTTCCCCGCTATCGCCTCTCTACTGCTTCACGCTCGTGCCTGTCTACTCATTCACGCTCGCGCCTCTCTACTGTTTCTCGCTATCGCCTCTCTACTACTTCACGCGCGCGCCTCTCTACTGTTTCTCGCTATCGCCTCTCTACTGCTTCACGCTCGTGCCTCTCTACTGATTGACGCTCGCGCCTCTCTACTGCTTCACGCTCACGCCTCTCTACTGATTCACGCTCGCGCCTCTCTACTGCTTCATGCTCGCGCCTCTCTACTGATTCACGCTCGCGCCTCTCTACTGCTTCATGCTCGTGCCTCTCTACTGATTCACGCTATCACCTCTCTACTGCTTCACGCGCGTGCCTCTCTACTGATTCACGCTCGCGCCTCTCTACTGCTTCACGCTCGTGCCTCTCTACTGATTCACGCTATCGCCTCTCTACTGCTTCACGCTCGCGCCTCTCTACTGATTCACGCTCGTGCCTCTCTACTGCTTCACGCTCGTGCCTCTCTACTGATTCACGCTCGTGCCTGTCTACTGATTCACGCTCGTGCCTCTCTACTGATTCACGCTCGCGCCTCTCTACTGATTCACGCTCGAGCCTCTCTACTGATTCACGCTCGCGCCTCTCTACTGCTTCACGCTCGCGCCTCTCTACTGATTCACGCTCGTGCCTCTCTACTGCTTCACGCTCGCGCCTCTCTACTGCTTCACGCTCGCGCCTCTCTACTGCTTCACGCTCGCGCCTCTCTACTACTTCCCGCTCGCGCCTCTCTACTGATTCACGCTCGTGCCTCTCTACTGATTCACGCTCGCGCCTCTCTACTGCTTCACGCTCGTGGCTCTCTACTGATTCACGCTCGCGCCTCTCTACTGTTTCTCGCTATCGCCTCTCTAATGCTTCACGCTCGTGCCTCTCTACTGATTCACGCTCGCGCCTCTCTACTGCTTCACGCTCGCGCCTCTCTACTGATTCACCCTCGCGCCTCTCTACTGATTCACGCTATCGGCTCTCTACTACTTCACGCTCGTGCCTCTCTACTGATTCACGCTCGCGCCTCTCTACTGCTTCACGCTCGTGCCTCTCTACTGATTCACGCTCGCGCCTCTCTACTGATTCACGCTCGTGCCTCTCTACTGCTTCACGCGCGTGCCTCTCTACTGATTCACGCTCGCGCCTGTCTACTACTTCACGCTCGTGCCTCTCTACTGATTCACGCTATCGCCTCTCTACTGCTTCACGCTCGCGCCTCTCTACTGCTTCACGCTCGTGCCTCTCTACTGCTTTACGCTCGTGCCTCTCTACTGATTCACGCTCGTGCCTGTCTACTACTTCCCGCTCGTGCCTCTCTACTGATTCACGCTCGCGCCTCTCTACTGCTTCACGCTCGCGCCTCTCTACTGTTTCTCGCTGTCGCCTCTCTACTGCTTCACGCTCGTGCCTCTCTACTGTTTCTCGCTATTGCCTCTCTACTGCTTCCCGCTCGCGCCTCTCTACTGCTTCACGCTCGCGCCTCTCTACTGATTCACGCTCGCGCCTCTCTACTGCTTCACGCTCGTGCCTCTCTACTGTTTCCCCGCTATCGCCTCTCTACTGCTTCACGCTCGTGCCTGTCTACTGATTCACGCTCGTGCCTGTCTACTACTTCCCGCTCGCGCCTCTCTACTGCTTCACGCTCGTGCCTCTCTACTGATTCACGCTCGCGCCTCTCTACTGCTTCACGCTCGTGCCTCTCTACTGATTCACGCTCGTGCCTCTCTACTGTTTCTCGCTATCGCCTCTCTAATGCTTCACACTCGTGCCTCTCTACTGCTTCACGCTCGCGCCTCTCTACTGCTTCACGCTCGCGCCTCTCTACTGATTCACGCTCGCGCCTCTCTACTGTTTCTCGCTATCGCCTCTACTGCTTCACGCTGGCGCCTCTCTACTGCTTCACGCTCGCGCCTCTCGACTGATTCACGCTATCGCCTCTCTACTGCTTCACGCTCGCGCCTCTCTACTGCTTCACGCTCGTGCCTCTCTACTGCTTCACGCTCGTGCCTCTTTACTTATTCACGCTCGTGCCTTTCTACTACTTCCCGCTCGTGCCTCTCTACTGATTCATGCTCGCGCCTCTCTACTGCTTCACGCTCGCGCCTCTACTGTTTCTCGCTATGCCTCTCTACTGCTTCACGCTCGTGCCTCTCTACTGTTTCTCGCTATCGCCTCTCTACTCCTTCACGCTCGCGCCTCTCTACTGCTTCACGCTCGTGCCTCTCTACTGATTCACGCTCGCGCCTCTCTACTGTTTCTCGCTATCGCCTCTCTACTGCTTCACGCTCGTGCCTCTCTACTGTTTCTCGCTATCGCCTCTCTACTGCTTCACGCTCGCGCCTCTCTACTGATTCACGCTCGCGCCTCTCTACTGTTTCCCGCTATCGCCTCTCTACTACTTCACGCTCGCGCCTCTCTACTGATTCACGCTCGCGCCTCTCTACTGCTTCACGCTCGCGCCTCTCTACTGTTTCTCGCTATCGCCTCTCTACTGCTTCACGCTCGTGCCTCTCTACTGCTTCACGCTCGTGCCTGTCTACTGATTCACGCTATCGCCTCTCTACTACTTCACGCTCGTGCCTCTCTACTGATTCACGCTCGCGCCTCTCTACTGTTTCCCGCTATCGCCTCTCTACTACTTCACGCGCGTGCCTCTCTACTGTTTCCCGCTATCGCCTCTCTACTGCTTCACGCTCGTGCCTCTCTACTGTTTCCCGCTATCGCCTCTCTACTGCTTCACGCTCGTGCCTCTCTACTGATTCACGCTCGCGCCTCTCTACTGATTCACGCTCGCGCCTCTCTACTGCTTCACGCTCGCGCCTCTCTACTGTTTCTCGCTATCGCCTCTCTACTGCTTCACGCTCGTGCCTCTCTACTGTTTCTCGCTATCGCCTCTCTACTGCTTCACGCTCGTGCCTCTCTACTGATTCACGCTCGCGCCTCTCTACTGCTTCACGCTCGTGCCTCTCTACTGATTCACGCTCGCGCCTCTCTACTGTTTCTCGCTATCGCCTCTCTACTGCTTCACGCTCACGCCTCTCTACTGTTTCTCGCTATCGCCTCTCTACTGCTTCACGCTCGCGCCTCTCAACTGCTTCACGCTCGTGCCTCTCTACTGCTTCACGCTCGTGCTTCTCTACTTCTTCACGCTCGCGCCTCTCTACTGCTTCACGCTCGCGCCTCTCTACTGATTCACGCTATCGCCTCTCTACTGCTTCACGTTCGCGCCTCTCTACTGATCCACGCTATCGCCTCTCTACTGCTTCACGCTCGCACCTCTCTACTGCTTCACGCTCGTGACTCTCCACTGTTTCCCCGCTATCGCCTCTCTACTGCTTCACGCTCGTGCCTGTCTACTGATTCACGCTCGCGCCTCTCTACTGTTTCCCGCTATCGCCTCTCTACCACTTCACGCGCGCGCCTCTCTACTGTTTCTCGCTATCGCCTCTCTACTGCTTTACGCTCGTGCCTCTACTGTTTCTCGCTATCGCCTCTCTACTGCTTCACGCTCGTGCCTCTCTACTGATTCACGCTATCGCCTCTCTACTGCTTCACGCGCGTGCCTCTCTACTGATTCACGCTCGCGCCTCTCTACTGCTTCACGCTCGTGCCTCTCTACTGATTCACGCTATCGCCTCTCTACTGCTTCACGCTCGCGCCTCTCTACTGCTTCACGCTCGCGCCTCTCTACTGATTCACGCTCGCGCCTCTCTACTGCTTCACGCTCATGCCTGTCTACTGTTTCCCCGCTATCGCCTCTCTACTGCTTCACGCTCGTGCCTGTCTACTGATTCACGCTATCGCCTCTCTACTACTTCACGCTCGTGCCTCTCCACTGATTCACGCTCGCGCCTCTCTATTGTTTCCCGCTATCGCCTCTCCTCTACTTCACGCGCGTGCCTCTCTACTGATTCACGCTCGCGCCTCTCTACTGCTTCACGCTCGTGCCTCTCTACTGATTCACGCTCGCGCCTCTCTACTGTTTCCCGCTATCGCCTCTCTGCTACTTCACGCGCGTGCCTCTCTACTGATTCACGCTCGCGCCTCTCTACTGCTTCACGCTCGCGCCTCTCTACTTTTTCTCGCTATCGCTTCTCTACTGCTTCACGCTCGTGCCTCTACTGTTTCTCGCTGTCGCCTCTCTACAGCTTCACGCTCGTGCCTCTCTACTGATTCACGCTCGCGCCTCTCTACTGCTTCACGCTCGTGCCTCTCTACTGTTTCCCGCTATCGCCTATCTACTGCTTCACGCTCGTGCCTCTCTACTGATTCACGCTATCGGCTCTCTACTACATCACGCTCGCGCCTCTTTACTGCTTCACGCTCGCGCCTCTCTACTGTTTCTCGCTATCGCCTCTCTACTGCTTCACGCTCGTGCCTCTCTACTGTTTCTCGCTATTGCCTCTCTACTCCTTCCCGCTCGCGCCTCTCTACTGCTTCACGCTCGCGCCTCTCTACTGATTCACGCTCGCGCCTCTCTACTGCTTCACGCTCGTGCCTCTCTACTGTTTCCCCGCTATCGCCTCTCTACTGCTTCACGCTCGTGCCTGTCTACTGATTCACGCTATCGCCTCTCTACTGCTTCACGCAGGCGCCTCTCTACTGCTTCACGCTCGCGCCTCTCTACTGTTTCTCGCTGTCGCCTCTCTACTGCTTCACGCTCGTGCCTCTCTACTGTTTCTCGCTATTGCCTCTCTACTGCTTCCCGCTCGCGCCTCTCTACTGCTTCACGCTCGCGCCTCTCTACTGATTCACGCTCGCTCCTCTCTACTGCTTCACGCTCGTGCCTCTCTACTGTTTCCCCGCTATCGCCTCTCTACTGCTTCACGCTCGTGCCTGTCTACTGATTCACGCTATCGCCTCTCTACTGCTTCACGCTCGCGCCTCTCTACTGCTTCACGCTCGTGCCTCTCTACTGCTTCACGCTCGCGCCTCTCTACTGCTTCACGCTCGCGCCTCTCTACTGATTCACGCTCGTGCCTGTCTACTACTTCCCGCTCGCGCCTCTCTACTGCTTCACGCTCGTGCCTCTCTACTGATTCACGCTCGCGCCTCTCTACTGCTTCACGCTCGCGCCTCTCTACTGCTTCACGCTCGCGCCTCTCTACTGATTCACGCTCGTGCCTGTCTACTACTTCCCGCTCGCGCCTCTCTACTGCTTCACGCTCGTGCCTCTCTACTGATTCACGCTCGCGCCTCTCTACTGCTTCACGCTCGTGCCTCTCTACTGATTCACGCTCGTGCCTCTCTACTGTTTCTCGCTATCGCCTCTCTAATGCTTCACGCTCGTGCCTCTCTACTGCTTCACGCTCGCGCCTCTCTACTGCTTCACGCTCGCGCCTCTCTACTGATTCACGCTCGCGCCTCTCTACTGTTTCTCGCTATCGCCTCTACTGCTTCACGCTGGCGCCTCTCTACTGCTTCACGCTCGCGCCTCTCGACTGATTCACGCTATCGCCTCTCTACTGCTTCACGCTCGCGCCTCTCTACTGCTTCACGCTCGTGCCTCTCTACTGCTTCACGCTCGTGCCTCTTTACTTATTCACGCTCGTGCCTTTCTACTACTTCCCCCTCGTGCCTCTCTACTGATTCATGCTCGCGCCTCTCTACTGCTTCACGCTCGCGCCTCTACTGTTTCTCGCTATGCCTCTCTACTGCTTCACGCTCGTGCCTCTCTACTGTTTCTCGCTATCGCCTCTCTACTCCTTCACGCTCGCGCCTCTCTACTGCTTCACGCTCGTGCCTCTCTACTGATTCACGCTCGCGCCTCTCTACTGTTTCTCGCTATCGCCTCTCTACTGCTTCACGCTCGTGCCTCTCTACTGTTTCTCGCTATCGCCTCTCTACTGCTTCACGCTCGCGCCTCTCTACTGATTCACGCTCGCGCCTCTCTACTGTTTCCCGCTATCGCCTCTCTACTACTTCACGCTCGCGCCTCTCTACTGATTCACGCTCGCGCCTCTCTACTGCTTCACGCTCGCGCCTCTCTACTGTTTCTCGCTATCGCCTCTCTACTGCTTCACGCTCGTGCCTCTCTACTGCTTCACGCTCGTGCCTGTCTACTGATTCACGCTATCGCCTCTCTACTACTTCACGCTCGTGCCTCTCTACTGATTCACGCTCGCGCCTCTCTACTGTTTCCCGCTATCGCCTCTCTACTACTTCACGCGCGTGCCTCTCTACTGTTTCCCGCTATCGCCTCTCTACTGCTTCACGCTCGTGCCTCTCTACTGTTTCCCGCTATCGCCTCTCTACTGCTTCACGCTCGTGCCTCTCTACTGATTCACGCTCGCGCCTCTCTACTGATTCACGCTCGCGCCTCTCTACTGCTTCACGCTCGCGCCTCTCTACTGTTTCTCGCTATCGCCTCTCTACTGCTTCACGCTCGTGCCTCTCTACTGTTTCTCGCTATCGCCTCTCTACTGCTTCACGCTCGTGCCTCTCTACTGATTCACGCTCGCGCCTCTCTACTGCTTCACGCTCGTGCCTCTCTACTGATTCACGCTCGCGCCTCTCTACTGTTTCTCGCTATCGCCTCTCTACTGCTTCACGCTCACGCCTCTCTACTGTTTCTCGCTATCGCCTCTCTACTGCTTCACGCTCGCGCCTCTCAACTGCTTCACGCTCGTGCCTCTCTACTGCTTCACGCTCGTGCTTCTCTACTTCTTCACGCTCGCGCCTCTCTACTGCTTCACGCTCGCGCCTCTCTACTGATTCACGCTATCGCCTCTCTACTGCTTCACGTTCGCGCCTCTCTACTGATCCACGCTATCGCCTCTCTACTGCTTCACGCTCGCGCCTCTCTACTGCTTCACGCTCGTGACTCTCCACTGTTTCCCCGCTATCGCCTCTCTACTGCTTCACGCTCGTGCCTGTCTACTGATTCACGCTCGCGCCTCTCTACTGTTTCCCGCTATCGCCTCTCTACTACTTCACGCGCGCGCCTCTCTACTGTTTCTCGCTATCGCCTCTCTACTGCTTTACGCTCGTGCCTCTACTGTTTCTCGCTATCGCCTCTCTACTGCTTCACGCGCGTGCCTCTCTACTGATTCACGCTCGCGCCTCTCTACTGCTTCACGCTCGTGCCTCTCTACTGATTCACGCTATCGCCTCTCTACTGCTTCACGCTCGCGCCTCTCTACTGCTTCACGCTCGCGCCTCTCTACTGATTCACGCTCGCGCCTCTCTACTGCTTCACGCTCACGCCTGTCTACTGTTTCCCCGCTATCGCCTCTCTACTGCTTCACGCTCGTGCCTGTCTACTGATTCACGCTATCGCCTCTCTACTACTTCACGCTCGTGCCTCTCCACTGATTCACGCTCGCGCCTCTCTATTGTTTCCCGCTATCGCCTCTCTTCTACTTCACGCGCGTGCCTCTCTACTGATTCACGCTCGCGCCTCTCTACTGCTTCACGCTCGTGCCTCTCTACTGATTCACGCTCGCGCCTCTCTACTGTTTCCCGCTATCGCCTCTCTGCTACTTCACGCGCGTGCCTCTCTACTGATTCACGCTCGCGCCTCTCTACTGCTTCACGCTCGCGCCTCTCTACTTTTTCTCGCTATCGCCTCTCTACTGCTTCACGCTCGTGCCTCTACTGTTTCTCGCTGTCGCCTCTCTACAGCTTCACGCTCGTGCCTCTCTACTGATTCACGCTCGCGCCTCTCTACTGCTTCACGCTCGTGCCTCTCTACTGTTTCCCGCTATCGCCTATCTACTGCTTCACGCTCGTGCCTCTCTACTGATTCACGCTATCGGCTCTCTACTACATCACGCTCGCGCCTCTTTACTGCTTCACGCTCGCGCCTCTCTACTGTTTCTCGCTATCGCCTCTCTACTGCTTCACGCTCGTGCCTCTCTACTGTTTCTCGCTATTGCCTCTCTACTCCTTCCCGCTCGCGCCTCTCTACTGCTTCACGCTCGCGCCTCTCTACTGATTCACGCTCGCGCCTCTCTACTGCTTCACGCTCGTGCCTCTCTACTGTTTCCCCGCTATCGCCTCTCTACTGCTTCACGCTCGTGCCTGTCTACTGATTCACGCTATCGCCTCTCTACTGCTTCACGCTCGCGCCTCTCTACTGCTTCACGCTCGCGCCTCTCTACTGTTTCTCGCTGTCGCCTCTCTACTGCTTCACGCTCGTGCCTCTCTACTGTTTCTCGCTATTGCCTCTCTACTGCTTCCCGCTCGCGCCTCTCTACTGCTTCACGCTCGCGCCTCTCTACTGATTCACGCTCGCGCCTCTCTACTGCTTCACGCTCGTGCCTCTCTACTGTTTCCCCGCTATCGCCTCTCTACTGCTTCACGCTCGTGCCTGTCTACTGATTCACGCTATCGCCTCTCTACTGCTTCACGCTCGCGCCTCTCTACTGCTTCACGCTCGTGCCTCTCTACTGCTTCACGCTCGCGCCTCTCTACTGCTTCACGCTCGCGCCTCTCTACTGATTCACGCTCGTGCCTGTCTACTACTTCCCGCTCGCGCCTCTCTACTGCTTCACGCTCGTGCCTCTCTACTGATTCACGCTCGCGCCTCTCTACTGCTTCACGCTCGTGCCTCTCTACTGATTCACGCTCGTGCCTCTCTACTGTTTCTCGCTATCGCCTCTCTAATGCTTCACGCTCGTGCCTCTCTACTGCTTCACGCTCGCGCCTCTCTACTGCTTCACGCTCGCGCCTCTCTACTGATTCACGCTCGCGCCTCTCTACTATTTCTCGCTATCGCCTCTACTGCTTCACGCTGGCGCCTCTCTACTGCTTCACGCTCGCGCCTCTCGACTGATTCACGCTATCGCCTCTCTACTGCTTCACGCTCGCGCCTCTCTACTGCTTCACGCTCGTGCCTCTCTACTGCTTCACGCTCGTGCCTCTTTACTTATTCACGCTCGTGCCTTTCTACTACTTCCCGCTCGTGCCTCTCTACTGATTCATGCTCGCGCCTCTCTACTGCTTCACGCTCGCGCCTCTACTGTTTCTCGCTATGCCTCTCTACTGCTTCACGCTCGTGCCTCTCTACTGTTTCTCGCTATCGCCTCTCTACTCCTTCACGCTCGCGCCTCTCTACTGCTTCACGCTCGTGCCTCTCTACTGATTCACGCTCGCGCCTCTCTACTGTTTCTCGCTATCGCCTCTCTACTGCTTCACGCTCGTGCCTCTCTACTGTTTCTCGCTATCGCCTCTCTACTGCTTCACGCTCGCGCCTCTCTACTGATTCACGCTCGCGCCTCTCTACTGTTTCCCGCTATCGCCTCTCTACTACTTCACGCTCGCGCCTCTCTACTGATTCACGCTCGCGCCTCTCTACTGCTTCACGCTCGTGCCTCTCTACTTATTCATGCTCGTGCCTGTCTACTACTTCCCGCTCGTGCCTCTCTACTGATTCACGCTAGCGCCTCTCTACTGCTTCACGCTCGCGCCTCTCTACTGTTTCTCGCTATCGCCTCTCTACTGCTTCACGCTCGTGCCTCTCTACTGTTTCTCGCTATCGCCTCTCTACTGCTTCACGCTCGCGCCTCTCTACTGCTTCACGCTCGTGCCTCTCTACTGATTCACGCTCGCGCCTCTCTACTGTTTCTCGCTATCGCCTCTCTACTGCTTCACGCTCGTGCCTCTCTACTGTTTCTCGCTATCGCCTCTCTACTGCTTCACGCTCGCGCCTCTCTACTGCTTCACGCTCGTGCCTCTCTACTGCTTCACGCTCGTGCCTCTCTACTGATTCACGCTCGCGCCTCTCTACTGTTTCTCGCTATCGCCTCTCTACTGCTTCACGCTCGTGCCTCTCTACTGTTTCTCGCTATCGCCTCTCTACTGCTTTACGCTCGCGCCTCTCTACTGTTTCTCGCTATCGCCTCTCTAATGCTTCCCGCTCGTGCCTCTACTGTTTCTCGCTATCGCCTCTCTACTGCTTCACGCTCGTGCCTCTCTACTGATTCACGCTCGCGCCTCTCTACTGCTTCACGCTCGCGACTCTCTACTGCTTCACGCTCGTGCCTCTCTACTGTTTCCCCGCTATCGCCTCTCTACTGCTTCACGCTCGCGCCTTTCTACTGCTTCACGCTCGCGCCTCTCTACTGATTCACGCTCGCGCCTCTCTACTGCTTCACGCTCGTGCCTCTCTACTGTTTCCCCGCTATCGCCTCTCTACTGCTTCACGCTCGTGCCTGTCTACTGATTCACGCTATCGCCTCTCTACTACTTCACGCTCGTGCCTCTCTACTGATTCACGCTCGCGCCTCTCTACTGTTTCCCGCTATCGCCTCTCTACTACTTCACGCGCGTGCCTCTCTACTGATTCACGCTCGCGCCTCTCTACTGCTTCACGCTCGTGCCTCTCTACTGATTCACGCTCGCGCTTCTCTACTGTTTCCCGCTATCGCCTCTCTACTACTTCGCGCGCGTGCCTCTCTACTGATTCACGCTCGCGCCTCTCTACTGCTTCACGCTCGTGCCTCTCTACTCATCCACGCTATCGCCTCTCTACTGCTTCACGTTCGTGCCTCTCTACTGATTCAAGCTATCGCCTCTCTACTGCTCCACGCTCGCGCCTCTCTACTGCTTCACGCTCGTGCCTCTCTACTGATTCAAGCTATCGCCTCTCTTCTGATTCACGCTATCGCCTCTCTACTACTTCACGCTCGTGCCTCTCTACTGATTCACGCTCGCGCCTCTCTACTGTTTCCCGCTATCGCCTCTCTACTACTTCACGCTCGCGCCTCTCTACTGTTTCCCGCTATCGCCTCTCTACTACTTCACGCGCGTGCCTCTCTACTGATTCACGCTCGCGCCTCTCTACTGCTTCACGCTCGTGCCTCTCTACTGATTCACGCTATCGCCTCTCTACTGATTCACGCTATCGCCTCTCTACTACTTCACGCTCGTGCCTCTCTACTGTTTCCCGCTATCGCCTCTCTACTACTTCACGCGCGTGCCTCTCTACTGATTCACGCTCGCGCCTCTCTACTGCTTCACGCTCGTGCCTCTACTGATTCACGCTATCGCCTCTCTACTGCTTCACGCTCGCGCCTC
Source organism: Dermacentor variabilis (assembly GCF_050947875.1). Taxonomy (NCBI): domain Eukaryota; kingdom Metazoa; phylum Arthropoda; class Arachnida; order Ixodida; family Ixodidae; genus Dermacentor; species Dermacentor variabilis. The sequence goes on from NC_134568.1 coordinate 75,707, forward strand.
TCTACTGCTTCACGCTCGCGCCTCTCTACTGATTCACGCTCGCGCCTCTCTACTGCTTCACGCTCGTGCCTCTCTACTGCTTCACGCTCGTGCCTCTCAACTGCTTCACGCTCGCGCCTCTCTACTGATTCACGCTCGTGCCTGTCTGCTACTTCCCGCTCGTGCCTCTCTACTGTTTCTCGCTATCGCCTCTCTAATGCTTCACGCTCGTGCCTCTCTACTGATTCACGCTCGCGCCTCTCTACTGCTTCACGCTCGCGCCTCTCTACTGCTTCACGCTCGCGCCTCTCTACTGATTCACGCTCGCGCCTCTCTACTGCTTCACGCTCTTGCCTCTCTACTGTTTCCCCGCTATCGCCTCTCTACTGCTTCACGCTTGTGCCTCTCTACTGATTCACGCTATCGGCTCTCTACTACTTCACGCTCGCGCCTCTCTACTGCTTCACGCTCGCGCCTCTCTACTGCTTCACGCTCGCACCTCTCTACTGTTTCGCGCTATCGCCTCTCTACTGATTCACGCTCGCGCCTCTCTACTGTTTCTCGCTATCGCCTCTCTACTGCTTCACGCTCGCGCCTCTCAACTGCTTCACGCTCGTGCCTCTCTACTGCTTCACGCTCGTGCTTCTCTACTTCTTCACGCTCGCGCCTCTCTACTGCTTCACGCTCGCGCCTCTCTACTGATTCACGCTATCGCCTCTCTACTGCTTCACGTTCGCGCCTCTCTACTGATCCACGCTATCGCCTCTCTACTGCTTCACGCTCGCGCCTCTCTACTGCTTCACGCTCGTGACTCTCCACTGTTTCCCCGCTATCGCCTCTCTACTGCTTCACGCTCGTGCCTGTCTACTGATTCACGCTCGCGCCTCTCTACTGTTTCCCGCTATCGCCTCTCTACTACTTCACGCGCGCGCCTCTCTACTGTTTCTCGCTATCGCCTCTCTACTGCTTTACGCTCGTGCCTCTACTGTTTCTCGCTATCGCCTCTCTACTGCTTCACGCGCGTGCCTCTCTACTGATTCACGCTATCGCCTCTCTACTGCTTCACGCTCGCGCCTCTCTACTGCTTCACGCTCGCGCCTCTCTACTGATTCACGCTCGCGCCTCTCTACTGCTTCACGCTCATGCCTGTCTACTGTTTCCCCGCTATCGCCTCTCTACTGCTTCACGCTCGTGCCTGTCTACTGATTCACGCTATCGCCTCTCTACTACTTCACGCTCGTGCCTCTCCACTGATTCACGCTCGCGCCTCTCTATTGTTTCCCGCTATCGCCTCTCTTCTACTTCACGCGCGTGCCTCTCTACTGATTCACGCTCGCGCCTCTATACTGCTTCACGCTCGTGCCTCTCTACTGATTCACGCTCGCGCCTCTCTACTGTTTCCCGCTATCGCCTCTCTGCTACTTCACGCGCGTGCCTCTCTACTGATTCACGCTCGCGCCTCTCTACTGCTTCACGCTCGCGCCTCTCTACTTTTTCTCGCTATCGCCTCTCTACTGCTTCACGCTCGTGCCTCTACTGTTTCTCGCTGTCGCCTCTCTACAGCTTCACGCTCGTGCCTCTCTACTGATTCACGCTCGCGCCTCTCTACTGCTTCACGCTCGTGCCTCTCTACTGTTTCCCGCTATCGCCTATCTACTGCTTCACGCTCGTGCCTCTCTACTGATTCACGCTATCGGCTCTCTACTACATCACGCTCGCGCCTCTTTACTGCTTCACGCTCGCGCCTCTCTACTGTTTCTCGCTATCGCCTCTCTACTGCTTCACGCTCGTGCCTCTCTACTGTTTCTCGCTATTGCCTCTCTACTCCTTCCCGCTCGCGCCTCTCTACTGCTTCACGCTCGCGCCTCTCTACTGATTCACGCTCGCGCCTCTCTACTGCTTCACGCTCGTGCCTCTCTACTGTTTCCCCGCTATCGCCTCTCTACTGCTTCACGCTCGTGCCTGTCTACTGATTCACGCTATCGCCTCTCTACTGCTTCACGCTCGCGCCTCTCTACTGCTTCACGCTCGCGCCTCTCTACTGTTTCTCGCTGTCGCCTCTCTACTGCTTCACGCTCGTGCCTCTCTACTGTTTCTCGCTATTGCCTCTCTACTGCTTCCCGCTCGCGCCTCTCTACTGCTTCACGCTCGCGCCTCTCTACTGATTCACGCTCGCGCCTCTCTACTGCTTCACGCTCGTGCCTCTCTACTGTTTCCCCGCTATCGCCTCTCTACTGCTTCACGCTCGTGCCTGTCTACTGATTCACGCTATCGCCTCTCTACTGCTTCACGCTCGCGCCTCTCTACTGCTTCACGCTCGTGCCTCTCTACTGCTTCACGCTCGCGCCTCTCTACTGCTTCACGCTCGCGCCTCTCTACTGATTCACGCTCGTGCCTGTCTACTACTTCCCGCTCGCGCCTCTCTACTGCTTCACGCTCGTGCCTCTCTACTGATTCACGCTCGCGCCTCTCTACTGCTTCACGCTCGTGCCTCTCTACTGATTCACGCTCGTGCCTCTCTACTGTTTCTCGCTATCGCCTCTCTAATGCTTCACGCTCGTGCCTCTCTACTGCTTCACGCTCGCGCCTCTCTACTGCTTCACGCTCGCGCCTCTCTACTGATTCACGCTCGCGCCTCTCTACTGTTTCTCGCTATCGCCTCTACTGCTTCACGCTGGCGCCTCTCTACTGCTTCACGCTCGCTCCTCTCGACTGATTCACGCTATCGCCTCTCTACTGCTTCACGCTCGCGCCTCTCTACTGCTTCACGCTCGTGCCTCTCTACTGCTTCACGCTCGTGCCTCTTTACTTATTCACGCTCGTGCCTTTCTACTACTTCCCGCTCGTGCCTCTCTACTGATTCATGCTCGCGCCTCTCTACTGCTTCACGCTCGCGCCTCTACTGTTTCTCGCTATGCCTCTCTACTGCTTCACGCTCGTGCCTCTCTACTGTTTCTCGCTATCGCCTCTCTACTCCTTCACGCTCGCGCCTCTCTACTGCTTCACGCTCGTGCCTCTCTACTGATTCACGCTCGCGCCTCTCTACTGTTTCTCGCTATCGCCTCTCTACTGCTTCACGCTCGTGCCTCTCTACTGTTTCTCGCTATCGCCTCTCTACTGCTTCACGCTCGCGCCTCTCTACTGATTCACGCTCGCGCCTCTCTACTGTTTCCCGCTATCGCCTCTCTACTACTTCACGCTCGCGCCTCTCTACTGATTCACGCTCGCGCCTCTCTACTGCTTCACGCTCGTGCCTCTCTACTTATTCATGCTCGTGCCTGTCTACTACTTCCCGCTCGTGCCTCTCTACTGATTCACGCTCGCGCCTCTCTACTGCTTCACGCTCGCGCCTCTCTACTGTTTCTCGCTATCGCCTCTCTACTGCTTCACGCTCGTGCCTCTCTACTGTTTCTCGCTATCGCCTCTCTACTGCTTCACGCTCGCGCCTCTCTACTGCTTCACGCTCGTGCCTCTCTACTGATTCACGCTCGCGCCTCTCTACTGTTTCTCGCTATCGCCTCTCTACTGCTTCACGCTCGTGCCTCTCTACTGTTTCTCGCTATCGCCTCTCTACTGCTTCACGCTCGCGCCTCTCTACTGCTTCACGCTCGTGCCTCTCTACTGCTTCACGCTCGTGCCTCTCTACTGATTCACGCTCGCGCCTCTCTACTGTTTCTCGCTATCGCCTCTCTACTGCTTCACGCTCGTGCCTCTCTACTGTTTCTCGCTATCGCCTCTCTACTGCTTTACGCTCGCGCCTCTCTACTGTTTCTCGCTATCGCCTCTCTAATGCTTCCCGCTCGTGCCTCTACTGTTTCTCGCTATCGCCTCTCTACTGCTTCACGCTCGTGCCTCTCTACTGATTCACGCTCGCGCCTCTCTACTGCTTCACGCTCGCGACTCTCTACTGCTTCACGCTCGTGCCTCTCTACTGTTTCCCCGCTATCGCCTCTCTACTGCTTCACGCTCGCGCCTTTCTACTGCTTCACGCTCGCGCCTCTCTACTGATTCACGCTCGCGCCTCTCTACTGCTTCACGCTCGTGCCTCTCTACTGTTTCCCCGCTATCGCCTCTCTACTGCTTCACGCTCGTGCCTGTCTACTGATTCACGCTATCGCCTCTCTACTACTTCACGCTCGCGCCTCTCTACTGATTCACGCTCGCGCCTCTCTACTGTTTCCCGCTATCGCCTCTCTACTACTTCACGCGCGTGCCTCTCTACTGATTCACGCTCGCGCCTCTCTACTGCTTCACGCTCGTGCCTCTCTACTGATTCACGCTCGCGCTTCTCTACTGTTTCCCGCTATCGCCTCTCTACTACTTCGCGCGCGTTCCTCTCTACTGATTCACGCTCGCGCCTCTCTACTGCTTCACGCTCGTGCCTCTCTACTCATCCACGCTATCGCCTCTCTACTGCTTCACGTTCGTGCCTCTCTACTGATTCAATCTATCGCCTCTCTACTGCTCCACGCTCGCGCCTCTCTACTGCTTCACGCTCGTGCCTCTCTACTGATTCAAGCTATCGCCTCTCTTCTGATTCACGCTATCGCCTCTCTACTACTTCACGCTCGTGCCTCTCTACTGATTCACACTCGCGCCTCTCTACTGTTTCCCGCTATCGCCTCTCTACTACTTCACGCTCGCGCCTCTCTACTGTTTCCCGCTATCGCCTCTCTACTACTTCACGCGCGTGCCTCTCTACTGATTCACGCTCGCGCCTCTCTACTGCTTCACGCTCGTGCCTCTCTACTGATTCACGCTATCGCCTCTCTACTGATTCACGCTATCGCCTCTCTACTACTTCACGCTCGTGCCTCTCTACTGTTTCCCGCTATCGCCTCTCTACTACTTCACGCGCGTGCCTCTCTACTGATTCACGCTCGCGCCTCTCTACTGCTTCACGCTCGTGCCTCTACTGATTCACGCTATCGCCTCTCTACTGCTTCACGCTCGCGCCTCTCTACTGCTTCACGCTCGCGCCTCTCTACTGATTCACGCTCGCGCCTCTCTACTGCTTCACGCTCGTGCCTCTCTACTGCTTCACGCTCGTGCCTCTCAACTGCTTCACGCTCGCGCCTCTCTACTGATTCACGCTCGTGCCTGTCTGCTACTTCCCGCTCGTGCCTCTCTACTGTTTCTCGCTATCGCCTCTCTAATGCTTCACGCTCGTGCCTCTCTACTGATTCACGCTCGCGCCTCTCTACTGCTTCACGCTCGCGCCTCTCTACTGCTTCACGCTCGCGCCTCTCTACTGATTCACGCTCGCGCCTCTCTACTGCTTCACGCTCTTGCCTCTCTACTGTTTCCCCGCTATCGCCTCTCTACTGCTTCACGCTTGTGCCTCTCTACTGATTCACGCTATCGGCTCTCTACTACTTCACGCTCGCGCCTCTCTACTGCTTCACGCTCGCGCCTCTCTACTGCTTCACGCTCGCACCTCTCTACTGTTTCGCGCTATCGCCTCTCTACTGATTCACGCTCGTGCCTCTCTACTGCTTCACGCTCGTGCCTCTACTGCTTCACGCTCGCGCCTCTCTACTGCTTCACGCTCGTGCCTCTCTACTGATTCACGCTATCGCCTCTCTACTGCTTCACGCTCGCGCCTCTCTACTGATTCGCGCTATCGCCTCTCTACTGCTTCACGCTCGCGCCTCTCTATTGATCCACGCTATCGCCTCTCTACTGCTTCACGATCGCGCCTCTCTAGTGCTTCACGCTCGCGCCTCTCTATTGATCCACGCTCGTGCCTCTCTACTGATTCACGCTATCGCCTCTCTACTACTTCACGCTCGTGCCTCTCTACTGATTCACGCTATCGCCTCTCTACTGCTTCACGCTCGCGCCTCTCTACTGCTTCACGCTCGTGCCTCTCTACTGCTTCACGCTCGTGCCTCTACTGCTTCACGCTCGCGCCTCTCTACTGCTTCACGCTCGCGCCTTTCTACTGATTCACGCTCGCGCCTCTCTACTGCTTCACGCTCGTGCCTCTCTACTGTTTCCCCGCTATCGCCTCTCTACTGCTTCACGCTCGTGCCTGTCTACTGATTCACGCTATCGCCTCTCTGCTACTTCACGCTCGTGCCTCTCATTGATTCACGCTGGCGCCTCTCTACTGTTTCCCGCTATCGCCTCTCTACTACTTCACGCGCGTGCCTCTCTACTGTTTCCCGCTATCGCCTCTCTACTGCTTCACGCTCGTGCCTCTCTACTGATTCATGCTCGCGCCTCTCTACTGTTTCCCGCTATCGCCTCTCTACTACTTCACGCTCGCGCCTCTCTACTGATTCACGCTCGCGCCTCTCTACTGCTTCACGCTCGCGCCTCTCTACTGTTTCTCGCTATCGCATCTCTACTGCTTCACGCTCGTGCCTCTCTACTGTTTCACGCTATCGCCTCTCTACTGCTTCACGCTCGTGCCTCTCTACTGATTCACGCTCGCGCCTCTCTACTGCTTCACGCTCGTGCCTCTCTACTGATTCACGCTCGCGCCTCTCTACTGTTTCTCGCTATCGCCTCTCTACTGCTTCACGCTCACGCCTCTCTACTGTTTCTCGCTATCGCCTCTCTACTGCTTCACGCTCGCGCCTCTCAACTGCTTCACGCTCGTGCCTCTCTACTGCTTCACGCTCGTGCTTCTCTACTTCTTCACGCTCGCGCCTCTCTACTGCTTCACGCTCGCGCCTCTCTACTGATTCACGCTATCGCCTCTCTACTGCTTCACGTTCGCGCCTCTCTACTGATCCACGCTATGGCCTCTCTACTGCTTCACGCTCGCGCCTCTCTACTGCTTCACGCTCGCGCCTCTCTACTGATTCACGCTCGCGCCTCTCTACTGCTTCACGCTCGTGCCTCTCTACTGTTTCCCCGCTATCGCCTCTCTACTGCTTCACGCTCGCGCCTCTCTACTGTTTCCCGCTATCGCCTCTCTACTACTTCACGCGCGCGCCTCTCTACTGTTTCTCGCTATCGCCTCTCTACTGCTTCACGCTCGTGCCTCTACAGTTTCTCGCTATCGCCTCTCTACTGCTTCACGCTCGTGCCTCTCTACTGATTCACGCTCGCGCCTCTCTACTGCTTCACGCTCGCGCCTCTCTACTGATTCACGCTCGCGCCTCTCTACTGCTTCATGCTCGTGCCTCTCTACTGATTCACGCTATCGCCTCTCTACTGCTTCACGCGCGTGCCTCTCTACTGATTCACGCTCGCGCCTCTCTACTGCTTCACGCTCGTGCCTCTCTACTGCTTCACGCTCGTGCCTCTCTACTGATTCACGCTCGTGCCTGTCTACTACTTCCCGCTCGTGCCTCTCTACTGATTCACGCTCGCGCCTCTCTACTGATTCACGCTCGTGCCTCTCTACTGATTCACGCTCGCGCCTCTCTACTGCTTCACGCTCGCGCCTCTCTACTGATTCACGCTCGCGCCTCTCTACTGCTTCACGCTCGCGCCTCTCTACTGCTTCACGCTCGTGCCTCTCTACTGCTTCACGCTCGCGTCTCTCTACTGCTTCACGCTCGCGCCTCTCTACTGATTCACGCTCGTGACTGTCTACTACTTCCCGCTCGCGCCTGTCTACTGCTTCACGCTCGTGCCTCTCTACTGATTCACGCTCGTGCCTCTCTACTGTTTCTCGCTATCGCCTCTCTAATGCTTCACGCTCGTGCCTCTCTACTGATTCACGCTCGCGCCTCTCTACTGCTTCACGCTCGCGCCTCTCTACTACTTCACGCTCGTGCCTCTCTACTGATTCACGCTCGCGCCTCTCTACTGTTTCCCGCTATCGCCTCTCTACTACTTCACGCGCGTGCCTCTCTACTGTTTCCCGCTATCGCCTCTCTACTGCTTCACGCTCGTGCCTCTCTACTGATTCACGCTCGCGCCTCTCTACTATTTCCCGCTATCGCCTCTCTACTAGTTCACGCTCGCGCCTCTCTACTGCTTCACGCTCGCACCTCTCTACTGCTTCACGCTCGCGCCTCTCTACTGCTTCACGCTCGTGCCTCTCTACTGTTTCTCGCTATCGCCTCTCTACTGCTTCACGCTCGTGCCTCTCTACTGATTCACGCTCGCGCCTCTCTACTGCTTCACGCTCGTGCCTCTCTACTGATTCACGCTCGCGCCTCTCTACTGTTTCTCGCTATCGCCTCTCTACTGCTTCACGCTCACGCCTCTCTACTGCTTCACGCTCACGCCTCTCTACTGCTTCACGCTCGCGCCTCTCAACTGCTTCACGCTCGCGCCTCTCTACTGCTTCACGCTCGTGCTTCTCTACTTCTTCACGCTCGCGCCTCTCTACTGCTTCACGCTCGCGCCTCTCTACTGATTCACGCTATCGCCTCTCTACTGCTTCACGTTCGAGCCTCTCTACTGATCCACGCTATCGCCTCTCTACTACTCCACGCTCGTGCCTCTCTACTGTTTCCCGCTATCGCCTCTCTACTACTTCACGCGCGTGCCTCTCTACTGATTCACGCTCGCGCCTCTCTACTGCTTCACGCTCGTGCCTCTACTGATTCACGCTATCGCCTCTCTACTGCTTCACGCTCGCGCCTCTCTACTGCTTCACGCTCGCGCCTCTCTACTGATTCACGCTCGCGCCTCTCTACTGCTTCACGCTCGTGCCTCTCTACTGTTTCCCCGCTATCGCCTCTCTACTGCTTCACGCTCGTGCCTGTCTACTGATTCACGCTCGCGCCTCTCTACTGTTTCCCGCTATCGCCTCTCTACTACTTCACGCGCGCGCCTCTCTACTGTTTCTCGCTATCGCCTCTCTACTGCTTCACGCTCGTGCCTCTACAGTTTCTCGCTATCGCCTCTCTACTGCTTCACGCTCGTGCCTCTCTACTGATTCACGCTCGCGCCTCTCTACTGCTTCACGCTCGCGCCTCTCTACTGATTCACGCTCGCGCCTCTCTACTGCTTCATGCTCGTGCCTCTCTACTGATTCACGCTATCGCCTCTCTACTGCTTCACGCGCGTGCCTCTCTACTGATTCACGCTCGCGCCTCTCTACTGCTTCACGCTCGTGCCTCTCTACTGCTTCACGCTCGTGCCTCTCTACTGATTCACGCTCGTGCCTGTCTACTACTTCCCGCTCGTGCCTCTCTACTGATTCACGCTCGCGCCTCTCTACTGATTCACGCTCGTGCCTCTCTACTGATTCACGCTCGCGCCTCTCTACTGCTTCACGCTCGCGCCTCTCTACTGATTCACGCTCGCGCCTCTCTACTGCTTCACGCTCGCGCCTCTCTACTGCTTCACGCTCGTGCCTCTCTACTGCTTCACGCTCGCGTCTCTCTACTGCTTCACGCTCGCGCCTCTCTACTGATTCACGCTCGTGACTGTCTACTACTTCCCGCTCGCGCCTGTCTACTGCTTCACGCTCGTGCCTCTCTACTGATTCACGCTCGCGCCTCTCTACTGCTTCACGCTCGTGCCTCTCTACTGATTCACGCTCGTGCCTCTCTACTGTTTCTCGCTATCGCCTCTCTAATGCTTCACGCTCGTGCCTCTCTACTGATTCACGCTCGCGCCTCTCTACTGCTTCACGCTCGCGCCTCTCTACTACTTCACGCTCGTGCCTCTCTACTGATTCACGCTCGCGCCTCTCTACTGTTTCCCGCTATCGCCTCTCTACTACTTCACGCGCGTGCCTCTCTACTGTTTCCCGCTATCGCCTCTCTACTGCTTCACGCTCGTGCCTCTCTACTGATTCACGCTCGCGCCTCTCTACTATTTCCCGCTATCGCCTCTCTACTAGTTCACGCTCGCGCCTCTCTACTGCTTCACGCTCGCACCTCTCTACTGCTTCACGCTCGCGCCTCTCTACTGCTTCACGCTCGTGCCTCTCTACTGTTTCTCGCTATCGCCTCTCTACTGCTTCACGCTCGTGCCTCTCTACTGATTCACGCTCGCGCCTCTCTACTGCTTCACGCTCGTGCCTCTCTACTGATTCACGCTCGCGCCTCTCTACTGTTTCTCGCTATCACCTCTCTACTGCTTCACGCTCACGCCTCTCTACTGCTTCACGCTCACGCCTCTCTACTGCTTCACGCTCGCGCCTCTCAACTGCTTCACGCTCGCGCCTCTCTACTGCTTCACGCTCGTGCTTCTCTACTTCTTCACGATCGCGCCTCTCTACTGCTTCACGCTCGCGCCTCTCTACTGATTCACGCTATCGCCTCTCTACTGCTTCACGTTCGAGCCTCTCTACTGATCCACGCTATCGCCTCTCTACTACTTCACGCTCGTGCCTCTCTACTGTTTCCCGCTATCGCCTCTCTACTACTTCACGCGCGTGCCTCTCTACTGATTCACGCTCGCGCCTCTCTACTGCTTCACGCTCGTGCCTCTACTGATTCACGCTATCGCCTCTCTACTGCTTCACGCTCGCGCCTCTCTACTGCTTCACGCTCGCGCCTCTCTACTGATTCACGCTCGCGCCTCTCTACTGCTTCACGCTCGTGCCTCTCTACTGCTTCACGCTCGTGCCTCTCAACTGCTTCACGCTCGCGCCTCTCTACTGATTCACGCTCGTGCCTGTCTGCTACTTCCCGCTCGTGCCTCTCTACTGTTTCTCGCTATCGCCTCTCTAATGCTTCACGCTCGTGCCTCTCTACTGATTCACGCTCGCGCCTCTCTACTGCTTCACGCTCGCGCCTCTCTACTGCTTCACGCTCGCGCCTCTCTACTGATTCACGCTCGCGCCTCTCTACTGCTTCACGCTCTTGCCTCTCTACTGTTTCCCCGCTATCGCCTCTCTACTGCTTCACGCTTGTGCCTCTCTACTGATTCACGCTATCGGCTCTCTACTACTTCACGCTCGCGCCTCTCTACTGCTTCACGCTCGCGCCTCTCTACTGCTTCACGCTCGCACCTCTCTACTGTTTCGCGCTATCGCCTCTCTACTGATTCACGCTCGCGCCTCTCTACTGTTTCTCGCTATCGCCTCTCTACTGCTTCATGCTCGTGCCTCTCTACTGTTTCTCGCTATCGCCTCTCTACTGCTTCACGCTCGCGCCTCTCTACTGCTTCACGCTCGTGCCTCTCTACTGCTTCACGCTCGTGCCTCTCTACTGATTCACGCTCGTGCCTGTCTACTACTTCCCGCTCGTGCCTCTCTACTGATTCACGCTCGCGCCTCTCTACTGATTCACGCTCGTGCCTCTCTACTGATTCACGCTCGCGCCTCTCTACTGCTTCACGCTCGCGCCTCTCTACTGATTCACGCTCGCGCCTCTCTACTGCTTCACGCTCGCGCCTCTCTACTGCTTCACGCTCGTGCCTCTCTACTGCTTCACGCTCGCGTCTCTCTACTGCTTCACGCTCGCGCCTCTCTACTGATTCACGCTCGTGACTGTCTACTACTTCCCGCTCGCGCCTGTCTACTGCTTCAGGCTCGTGCCTCTCTACTGATTCACGCTCGCGCCTCTCTACTGCTTCACGCTCGTGCCTCTCTACTGATTCACGCTCGTGCCTCTCTACTGTTTCTCGCTATCGCCTCTCTAATGCTTCACGCTCGTGCCTCTCTACTGATTCACGCTCGCGCCTCTCTACTGCTTCACGCTCGCGCCTCTCTACTACTTCACGCTCGTGCCTCTCTACTGATTCACGCTCGCGCCTCTCTACTGTTTCCCGCTATCGCCTCTCTACTACTTCACGCGCGTGCCTCTCTACTGTTTCCCGCTATCGCCTCTCTACTGCTTCACGCTCGTGCCTCTCTACTGATTCACGCTCGCGCCTCTCTACTATTTCCCGCTATCGCCTCTCTACTAGTTCACGCTCGCGCCTCTCTACTGCTTCACGCTCGCACCTCTCTACTGCTTCACGCTCGCGCCTCTCTACTGCTTCACGCTCGTGCCTCTCTACTGTTTCTCGCTATCGCCTCTCTACTGCTTCACGCTCGTGCCTCTCTACTGATTCACGCTCGCGCCTCTCTACTGCTTCACGCTCGTGCCTCTCTACTGATTCACGCTCGCGCCTCTCTACTGTTTCTCGCTATCGCCTCTCTACTGCTTCACGCTCACGCCTCTCTACTGCTTCACGCTCACGCCTCTCTACTGCTTCACGCTCGCGCCTCTCAACTGCTTCACGCTCGCGCCTCTCTACTGCTTCACGCTCGTGCTTCTCTACTTCTTCACGCTCGCGCCTCTCTACTGCTTCACGCTCGCGCCTCTCTACTGATTCACGCTATCGCCTCTCTACTGCTTCACGTTCGAGCCTCTCTACTGATCCACGCTATCGCCTCTCTACTACTTCACGCTCGTGCCTCTCTACTGTTTCCCGCTATCGCCTCTCTACTACTTCACGCGCGTGCCTCTCTACTGATTCACGCTCGCGCCTCTCTACTGCTTCACGCTCGTGCCTCTACTGATTCACGCTATCGCCTCTCTACTGCTTCACGCTCGCGCCTCTCTACTGCTTCACGCTCGCGCCTCTCTACTGATTCACGCTCGCGCCTCTCTACTGCTTCACGCTCGTGCCTCTCTACTGCTTCACGCTCGTGCCTCTCAACTGCTTCACGCTCGCGCCTCTCTACTGATTCACGCTCGTGCCTGTCTGCTACTTCCCGCTCGTGCCTCTCTACTGTTTCTCGCTATCGCCTCTCTAATGCTTCACGCTCGTGCCTCTCTACTGATTCACGCTCGCGCCTCTCTACTGCTTCACGCTCGCGCCTCTCTACTGCTTCACGCTCGCGCCTCTCTACTGATTCACGCTCGCGCCTCTCTACTGCTTCACGCTCTTGCCTCTCTACTGTTTCCCCGCTATCGCCTCTCTACTGCTTCACGCTTGTGCCTCTCTACTGATTCACGCTATCGGCTCTCTACTACTTCACGCTCGCGCCTCTCTACTGCTTCACGCTCGCGCCTCTCTACTGCTTCACGCTCGCACCTCTCTACTGTTTCGCGCTATCGCCTCTCTACTGATTCACGCTCGCGCCTCTCTACTGTTTCTCGCTATCGCCTCTCTACTGCTTCATGCTCGTGCCTCTCTACTGTTTCTCGCTATCGCCTCTCTACTGCTTCACGCTCGCGCCTCTCTACTGCTTCACGCTCGTGCCTCTCTACTTCTTCACGCTCGTGCCTCTACTGCTTCACGCTCGCGCCTCTCTACTGCTTCACGCTCGTGCCTCTCTACTGATTCACGCTATCGCCTCTCTACTGCTTCACGCTCGCGCCTCTCTACTGATTCGCGCTATCGCCTCTCTACTGCTTCACGCTCGCGCCTCTCTATTGATCCACGCTATCGCCTCTCTACTGCTTCACGATCGCGCCTCTCTAGTGCTTCACGCTCGCGCCTCTCTATTGATCCACGCTCGTGCCTCTCTACTGATTCACGCTATCGCCTCTCTACTACTTCACGCTCGTGCCTCTCTACTGATTCACGCTATCGCCTCTCTACTGCTTCACGCTCGCGCCTCTCTACTGCTTCACGCTCGTGCCTCTCTACTGCTTCACGCTCGTGCCTCTACTGCTTCACGCTCGCGCCTCTCTACTGCTTCACGCTCGCGCCTTTCTACTGATTCACGCTCGCGCCTCTCTACTGCTTCACGCTCGTGCCTCTCTACTGTTTCCCCGCTATCGCCTCTCTACTGCTTCACGCTCGTGCCTGTCTACTGATTCACGCTATCGCCTCTCTGCTACTTCACGCTCGTGCCTCTCATTGATTCACGCTCGCGCCTCTCTACTGTTTCCCGCTATCGCCTCTCTACTACTTCACGCGCGTGCCTCTCTACTGTTTCCCGCTATCGCCTCTCTACTGCTTCACGCTCATGCCTCTCTACTGATTCACGCTCGCGCCTCTCTACTGTTTCCCGCTATCGCCTCTCTACTACTTCACGCTCGCGCCTCTCTACTGATTCACGCTCGCGCCTCTCTACTGCTTCACGCTCGCGCCTCTCTACTGTTTCTCGCTATCGCATCTCTACTGCTTCACGCTCGTGCCTCTCTACTGTTTCACGCTATCGCCTCTCTACTGCTTCACGCTCGTGCCTCTCTACTGATTCACGCTCGCGCCTCTCTACTGCTTCACGCTCGTGCCTCTCTACTGATTCACGCTCGCGCCTCTCTACTGTTTCTCGCTATCGCCTCTCTACTGCTTCACGCTCACGCCTCTCTACTGTTTCTCGCTATCGCCTCTCTACTGCTTCACGCTCGCGCCTCTCAACTGCTTCACGCTCGTGCCTCTCTACTGCTTCACGCTCGTGCTTCTCTACTTCTTCACGCTCGCGCCTCTCTACTGCTTCACGCTCGCGCCTCTCTACTGATTCACGCTATCGCCTCTCTACTGCTTCACGTTCGCGCCTCTCTACTGATCCACGCTATGGCCTCTCTACTGCTTCACGCTCGCGCCTCTCTACTGCTTCACGCTCGCGCCTCTCTACTGATTCACGCTCGCGCCTCTCTACTGCTTCACGCTCGTGCCTCTCTACTGTTTCCCCGCTATCGCCTCTCTACTGCTTCACGCTCGTGCCTGTCTACTGATTCACGCTCGCGCCTCTCTACTGTTTCCCGCTATCGCCTCTCTACTACTTCACGCGCGCGCCTCTCTACTGTTTCTCGCTATCGCCTCTCTACTGCTTCACGCTCGTGCCTCTACTGTTTCTCGCTATCGCCTCTCTACTGCTTCACGCTCGTGCCTCTCTACTGATTCACGCTCGCGCCTCTCTACTGCTTCACGCTCGCGCCTCTCTACTGATTCACGCTCGCGCCTCTCTACTGCTTCATGCTCGTGCCTCTCTACTGATTCACGCTATCGCCTCTCTACTGCTTCACGCGCGTGCCTCTCTACTGATTCACGCTCGCGCCTCTCTACTGCTTCACGCTCGTGCCTCTCTACTGCTTCACGCTCGTGCCTCTCTACTGATTCACGCTCGTGCCTGTCTACTACTTCCCGCTCGTGCCTCTCTACTGATTCACGCTCGCGCCTCTCTACTGATTCACGCTCGTGCCTCTCTACTGATTCACGCTCGCGCCTCTCTACTGCTTCACGCTCGCGCCTCTCTACTGATTCACGTTCGCGCCTCTCTACTGCTTCACGCTCGCGCCTCTCTACTGTTTCCCCGCTATCGCCTCTCTACTGCTTCACGCTCGTGCCTGTCTACTGATTCACGCTATCGCCTCTCTACTGCTTCACGCAGGCGCCTCTCTACTGCTTCACGCTCGCGCCTCTCTACTGTTTCTCGCTGTCGCCTCTCTACTGCTTCACGCTCGTGCCTCTCTACTGTTTCTCGCTATTGCCTCTCTACTGCTTCCCGCTCGCGCCTCTCTACTGCTTCACGCTCGCGCCTCTCTACTGATTCACGCTCGCTCCTCTCTACTGCTTCACGCTCGTGCCTCTCTACTGTTTCCCCGCTATCGCCTCTCTACTGCTTCACGCTCGTGCCTGTCTACTGATTCACGCTATCGCCTCTCTACTGCTTCACGCTCGCGCCTCTCTACTGCTTCACGCTCGTGCCTCTCTACTGCTTCACGCTCGCGCCTCTCTACTGCTTCACGCTCGCGCCTCTCTACTGATTCACGCTCGTGCCTGTCTACTACTTCCCGCTCGCGCCTCTCTACTGCTTCACGCTCGTGCCTCTCTACTGATTCACGCTCGCGCCTCTCTACTGCTTCACGCTCGCGCCTCTCTACTGCTTCACGCTCGCGCCTCTCTACTGATTCACGCTCGTGCCTGTCTACTACTTCCCGCTCGCGCCTCTCTACTGCTTCACGCTCGTGCCTCTCTACTGATTCACGCTCGTGCCTCTCTACTGATTCACGCTCGCGCCTCTCTACTGCTTCACGCTCGTGCCTCTCTACTGATTCACGCTCGTGCCTCTCTACTGTTTCTCGCTATCGCCTCTCTAATGCTTCACGCTCGTGCCTCTCTACTGCTTCACGCTCGCGCCTCTCTACTGCTTCACGCTCGCGCCTCTCTACTGATTCACGCTCGCGCCTCTCTACTGTTTCTCGCTATCGCCTCTACTGCTTCACGCTGGCGCCTCTCTACTGCTTCACGCTCGCGCCTCTCGACTGATTCACGCTATCGCCTCTCTACTGCTTCACGCTCGCGCCTCTCTACTGCTTCACGCTCGTGCCTCTCTACTGCTTCACGCTCGTGCCTCTTTACTTATTCACGCTCGTGCCTTTCTACTACTTCCCCCTCGTGCCTCTCTACTGATTCATGCTCGCGCCTCTCTACTGCTTCACGCTCGCGCCTCTACTGTTTCTCGCTATGCCTCTCTACTGCTTCACGCTCGTGCCTCTCTACTGTTTCTCGCTATCGCCTCTCTACTCCTTCACGCTCGCGCCTCTCTACTGCTTCACGCTCGTGCCTCTCTACTGATTCACGCTCGCGCCTCTCTACTGTTTCTCGCTATCGCCTCTCTACTGCTTCACGCTCGTGCCTCTCTACTGTTTCTCGCTATCGCCTCTCTACTGCTTCACGCTCGCGCCTCTCTACTGATTCACGCTCGCGCCTCTCTACTGTTTCCCGCTATCGCCTCTCTACTACTTCACGCTCGCGCCTCTCTACTGATTCACGCTCGCGCCTCTCTACTGCTTCACGCTCGCGCCTCTCTACTGTTTCTCGCTATCGCCTCTCTACTGCTTCACGCTCGTGCCTCTCTACTGCTTCACGCTCGTGCCTGTCTACTGATTCACGCTATCGCCTCTCTACTACTTCACGCTCGTGCCTCTCTACTGATTCACGCTCGCGCCTCTCTACTGTTTCCCGCTATCGCCTCTCTACTACTTCACGCGCGTGCCTCTCTACTGTTTCCCGCTATTGCCTCTCTACTGCTTCACGCTCGTGCCTCTCTACTGTTTCCCGCTATCGCCTCTCTACTGCTTCACGCTCGTGCCTCTCTACTGATTCACGCTCGCGCCTCTCTACTGATTCACGCTCGCGCCTCTCTACTGCTTCACGCTCGCGCCTCTCTACTGTTTCTCGCTATCGCCTCTCTACTGCTTCACGCTCGTGCCTCTCTACTGTTTCTCGCTATCGCCTCTCTACTGCTTCACGCTCGTGCCTCTCTACTGATTCACGCTCGCGCCTCTCTACTGCTTCACGCTCGTGCCTCTCTACTGATTCACGCTCGCGCCTCTCTACTGTTTCTCGCTATCGCCTCTCTACTGCTTCACGCTCACGCCTCTCTACTGTTTCTCGCTATCGCCTCTCTACTGCTTCACGCTCGCGCCTCTCAACTGCTTCACGCTCGTGCCTCTCTACTGCTTCACGCTCGTGCTTCTCTACTTCTTCACGCTCGCGCCTCTCTACTGCTTCACGCTCGCGCCTCTCTACTGATTCACGCTATCGCCTCTCTACTGCTTCACGTTCGCGCCTCTCTACTGATCCACGCTATCGCCTCTCTACTGCTTCACGCTCGCGCCTCTCTACTGCTTCACGCTCGTGACTCTCCACTGTTTCCCCGCTATCGCCTCTCTACTGCTTCACGCTCGTGCCTGTCTACTGATTCACGCTCGCGCCTCTCTACTGTTTCCCGCTATCGCCTCTCTACTACTTCACGCGCGCGCCTCTCTACTGTTTCTCGCTATCGCCTCTCTACTGCTTTACGCTCGTGCCTCTACTGTTTCTCGCTATCGCCTCTCTACTGCTTCACGCGCGTGCCTCTCTACTGATTCACGCTCGCGCCTCTCTACTGCTTCACGCTCGTGCCTCTCTACTGATTCACGCTATCGCCTCTCTACTGCTTCACGCTCGCGCCTCTCTACTGCTTCACGCTCGCGCCTCTCTACTGATTCACGCTCGCGCCTCTCTACTGCTTCACGCTCATGCCTGTCTACTGTTTCCCCGCTATCGCCTCTCTACTGCTTCACGCTCGTGCCTGTCTACTGATTCACGCTATCGCCTCTCTACTACTTCACGCTCGTGCCTCTCCACTGATTCACGCTCGCGCCTCTCTATTGTTTCCCGCTATCGCCTCTCTTCTACTTCACGCGCGTGCCTCTCTACTGATTCACGCTCGCGCCTCTCTACTGCTTCACGCTCGTGCCTCTCTACTGATTCACGCTCGCGCCTCTCTACTGTTTCCCGCTATCGCCTCTCTGCTACTTCACGCGCGTGCCTCTCTACTGATTCACGCTCGCGCCTCTCTACTGCTTCACGCTCGCGCCTCTCTACTTTTTCTCGCTATCGCCTCTCTACTGCTTCACGCTCGTGCCTCTACTGTTTCTCGCTGTCGCCTCTCTACAGCTTCACGCTCGTGCCTCTCTACTGATTCACGCTCGCGCCTCTCTACTGCTTCACGCTCGTGCCTCTCTACTGTTTCCCGCTATCGCCTATCTACTGCTTCACGCTCGTGCCTCTCTACTGATTCACGCTATCGGCTCTCTACTACATCACGCTCGCGCCTCTTTACTGCTTCACGCTCGCGCCTCTCTACTGTTTCTCGCTATCGCCTCTCTACTGCTTCACGCTCGTGCCTCTCTACTGTTTCTCGCTATTGCCTCTCTACTCCTTCCCGCTCGCGCCTCTCTACTGCTTCACGCTCGCGCCTCTCTACTGATTCACGCTCGCGCCTCTCTACTGCTTCACGCTCGTGCCTCTCTACTGTTTCCCCGCTATCGCCTCTCTACTGCTTCACGCTCGTGCCTGTCTACTGATTCACGCTATCGCCTCTCTACTGCTTCACGCTCGCGCCTCTCTACTGCTTCACGCTCGCGCCTCTCTACTGTTTCTCGCTGTCGCCTCTCTACTGCTTCACGCTCGTGCCTCTCTACTGTTTCTCGCTATTGCCTCTCTACTGCTTCCCGCTCGCGCCTCTCTACTGCTTCACGCTCGCGCCTCTCTACTGATTCACGCTCGCGCCTCTCTACTGCTTCACGCTCGTGCCTCTCTACTGTTTCCCCGCTATCGCCTCTCTACTGCTTCACGCTCGTGCCTGTCTACTGATTCACGCTATCGCCTCTCTACTGCTTCACGCTCGCGCCTCTCTACTGCTTCACGCTCGTGCCTCTCTACTGCTTCACGCTCGCGCCTCTCTACTGCTTCACGCTCGCGCCTCTCTACTGATTCACGCTCGTGCCTGTCTACTACTTCCCGCTCGCGCCTCTCTACTGCTTCACGCTCGTGCCTCTCTACTGATTCACGCTCGCGCCTCTCTACTGCTTCACGCTCGTGCCTCTCTACTGATTCACGCTCGTGCCTCTCTACTGTTTCTCGCTATCGCCTCTCTAATGCTTCACGCTCGTGCCTCTCTACTGCTTCACGCTCGCGCCTCTCTACTGCTTCACGCTCGCGCCTCTCTACTGATTCACGCTCGCGCCTCTCTACTATTTCTCGCTATCGCCTCTACTGCTTCACGCTGGCGCCTCTCTACTGCTTCACGCTCGCGCCTCTCGACTGATTCACGCTATCGCCTCTCTACTGCTTCACGCTCGCGCCTCTCTACTGCTTCACGCTCGTGCCTCTCTACTGCTTCACGCTCGTGCCTCTTTACTTATTCACGCTCGTGCCTTTCTACTACTTCCCGCTCGTGCCTCTCTACTGATTCATGCTCGCGCCTCTCTACTGCTTCACGCTCGCGCCTCTACTGTTTCTCGCTATGCCTCTCTACTGCTTCACGCTCGTGCCTCTCTACTGTTTCTCGCTATCGCCTCTCTACTCCTTCACGCTCGCGCCTCTCTACTGCTTCACGCTCGTGCCTCTCTACTGATTCACGCTCGCGCCTCTCTACTGTTTCTCGCTATCGCCTCTCTACTGCTTCACGCTCGTGCCTCTCTACTGTTTCTCGCTATCGCCTCTCTACTGCTTCACGCTCGCGCCTCTCTACTGATTCACGCTCGCGCCTCTCTACTGTTTCCCGCTATCGCCTCTCTACTACTTCACGCTCGCGCCTCTCTACTGATTCACGCTCGCGCCTCTCTACTGCTTCACGCTCGTGCCTCTCTACTTATTCATGCTCGTGCCTGTCTACTACTTCCCGCTCGTGCCTCTCTACTGATTCACGCTAGCGCCTCTCTACTGCTTC
The DNA here is from genome assembly GCF_050947875.1 of Dermacentor variabilis. Lineage (NCBI taxonomy): Eukaryota > Metazoa > Arthropoda > Arachnida > Ixodida > Ixodidae > Dermacentor > Dermacentor variabilis. Next base: position 95,658 of record NC_134568.1, read on the forward strand.
ACGCTCGCGCCTCTCTACTGTTTCTCGCTATCGCCTCTCTACTGCTTCACGCTCGTGCCTCTCTACTGTTTCTCGCTATCGCCTCTCTACTGCTTCACGCTCGCGCCTCTCTACTGCTTCACGCTCGTGCCTCTCTACTGATTCACGCTCGCGCCTCTCTACTGTTTCTCGCTATCGCCTCTCTACTGCTTCACGCTCGTGCCTCTCTACTGTTTCTCGCTATCGCCTCTCTACTGCTTCACGCTCGCGCCTCTCTACTGCTTCACGCTCGTGCCTCTCTACTGCTTCACGCTCGTGCCTCTCTACTGATTCACGCTCGCGCCTCTCTACTGTTTCTCGCTATCGCCTCTCTACTGCTTCACGCTCGTGCCTCTCTACTGTTTCTCGCTATCGCCTCTCTACTGCTTTACGCTCGCGCCTCTCTACTGTTTCTCGCTATCGCCTCTCTAATGCTTCCCGCTCGTGCCTCTACTGTTTCTCGCTATCGCCTCTCTACTGCTTCACGCTCGTGCCTCTCTACTGATTCACGCTCGCGCCTCTCTACTGCTTCACGCTCGCGACTCTCTACTGCTTCACGCTCGTGCCTCTCTACTGTTTCCCCGCTATCGCCTCTCTACTGCTTCACGCTCGCGCCTTTCTACTGCTTCACGCTCGCGCCTCTCTACTGATTCACGCTCGCGCCTCTCTACTGCTTCACGCTCGTGCCTCTCTACTGTTTCCCCGCTATCGCCTCTCTACTGCTTCACGCTCGTGCCTGTCTACTGATTCACGCTATCGCCTCTCTACTACTTCACGCTCGTGCCTCTCTACTGATTCACGCTCGCGCCTCTCTACTGTTTCCCGCTATCGCCTCTCTACTACTTCACGCGCGTGCCTCTCTACTGATTCACGCTCGCGCCTCTCTACTGCTTCACGCTCGTGCCTCTCTACTGATTCACGCTCGCGCTTCTCTACTGTTTCCCACTATCGCCTCTCTACTACTTCGCGCGCGTGCCTCTCTACTGATTCACGCTCGCGCCTCTCTACTGCTTCACGCTCGTGCCTCTCTACTCATCCACGCTATCGCCTCTCTACTGCTTCACGTTCGTGCCTCTCTACTGATTCAAGCTATCGCCTCTCTACTGCTCCACGCTCGCGCCTCTCTACTGCTTCACGCTCGTGCCTCTCTACTGATTCAAGCTATCGCCTCTCTTCTGATTCACGCTATCGCCTCTCTACTACTTCACGCTCGTGCCTCTCTACTGATTCACGCTCGCGCCTCTCTACTGTTTCCCGCTATCGCCTCTCTACTACTTCACGCTCGCGCCTCTCTACTGTTTCCCGCTATCGCCTCTCTACTACTTCACGCGCGTGCCTCTCTACTGATTCACGCTCGCGCCTCTCTACTGCTTCACGCTCGTGCCTCTCTACTGATTCACGCTATCGCCTCTCTACTGATTCACGCTATCGCCTCTCTACTACTTCACGCTCGTGCCTCTCTACTGTTTCCCGCTATCGCCTCTCTACTACTTCACGCGCGTGCCTCTCTACTGATTCACGCTCGCGCCTCTCTACTGCTTCACGCTCGTGCCTCTACTGATTCACGCTATCGCCTCTCTACTGCTTCACGCTCGCGCCTCTCTACTGCTTCACGCTCGCGCCTCTCTACTGATTCACGCTCGCGCCTCTCTACTGCTTCACGCTCGTGCCTCTCTACTGCTTCACGCTCGTGCCTCTCAACTGCTTCACGCTCGCGCCTCTCTACTGATTCACGCTCGTGCCTGTCTGCTACTTCCCGCTCGTGCCTCTCTACTGTTTCTCGCTATCGCCTCTCTAATGCTTCACGCTCGTGCCTCTCTACTGATTCACGCTCGCGCCTCTCTACTGCTTCACGCTCGCGCCTCTCTACTGCTTCACGCTCGCGCCTCTCTACTGATTCACGCTCGCGCCTCTCTACTGCTTCACGCTCTTGCCTCTCTACTGTTTCCCCGCTATCGCCTCTCTACTGCTTCACGCTTGTGCCTCTCTACTGATTCACGCTATCGGCTCTCTACTACTTCACGCTCGCGCCTCTCTACTGCTTCACGCTCGCGCCTCTCTACTGCTTCACGCTCGCACCTCTCTACTGTTTCGCGCTATCGCCTCTCTACTGATTCACGCTCGCGCCTCTCTACTGTTTCTCGCTATCGCCTCTCTACTGCTTCACGCTCGCGCCTCTCAACTGCTTCACGCTCGTGCCTCTCTACTGCTTCACGCTCGTGCTTCTCTACTTCTTCACGCTCGCGCCTCTCTACTGCTTCACGCTCGCGCCTCTCTACTGATTCACGCTATCGCCTCTCTACTGCTTCACGTTCGCGCCTCTCTACTGATCCACGCTATCGCCTCTCTACTGCTTCACGCTCGCGCCTCTCTACTGCTTCACGCTCGTGACTCTCCACTGTTTCCCCGCTATCGCCTCTCTACTGCTTCACGCTCGTGCCTGTCTACTGATTCACGCTCGCGCCTCTCTACTGTTTCCCGCTATCGCCTCTCTACTACTTCACGCGCGCGCCTCTCTACTGTTTCTCGCTATCGCCTCTCTACTGCTTTACGCTCGTGCCTCTACTGTTTCTCGCTATCGCCTCTCTACTGCTTCACGCGCGTGCCTCTCTACTGATTCACGCTATCGCCTCTCTACTGCTTCACGCTCGCGCCTCTCTACTGCTTCACGCTCGCGCCTCTCTACTGATTCACGCTCGCGCCTCTCTACTGCTTCACGCTCATGCCTGTCTACTCTTTCCCCGCTATCGCCTCTCTACTGCTTCACGCTCGTGCCTGTCTACTGATTCACGCTATCGCCTCTCTACTACTTCACGCTCGTGCCTCTCCACTGATTCACGCTCGCGCCTCTCTATTGTTTCCCGCTATCGCCTCTCTTCTACTTCACGCGCGTGCCTCTCTACTGATTCACGCTCGCGCCTCTATACTGCTTCACGCTCGTGCCTCTCTACTGATTCACGCTCGCGCCTCTCTACTGTTTCCCGCTATCGCCTCTCTGCTACTTCACGCGCGTGCCTCTCTACTGATTCACGCTCGCGCCTCTCTACTGCTTCACGCTCGCGCCTCTCTACTTTTTCTCGCTATCGCCTCTCTACTGCTTCACGCTCGTGCCTCTACTGTTTCTCGCTGTCGCCTCTCTACAGCTTCACGCTCGTGCCTCTCTACTGATTCACGCTCGCGCCTCTCTACTGCTTCACGCTCGTGCCTCTCTACTGTTTCCCGCTATCGCCTATCTACTGCTTCACGCTCGTGCCTCTCTACTGATTCACGCTATCGGCTCTCTACTACATCACGCTCGCGCCTCTTTACTGCTTCACGCTCGCGCCTCTCTACTGTTTCTCGCTATCGCCTCTCTACTGCTTCACGCTCGTGCCTCTCTACTGTTTCTCGCTATTGCCTCTCTACTCCTTCCCGCTCGCGCCTCTCTACTGCTTCACGCTCGCGCCTCTCTACTGATTCACGCTCGCGCCTCTCTACTGCTTCACGCTCGTGCCTCTCTACTGTTTCCCCGCTATCGCCTCTCTACTGCTTCACGCTCGTGCCTGTCTACTGATTCACGCTATCGCCTCTCTACTGCTTCACGCTCGCGCCTCTCTACTGCTTCACGCTCGCGCCTCTCTACTGTTTCTCGCTGTCGCCTCTCTACTGCTTCACGCTCGTGCCTCTCTACTGTTTCTCGCTATTGCCTCTCTACTGCTTCCCGCTCGCGCCTCTCTACTGCTTCACGCTCGCGCCTCTCTACTGATTCACGCTCGCGCCTCTCTACTGCTTCACGCTCGTGCCTCTCTACTGTTTCCCCGCTATCGCCTCTCTACTGCTTCACGCTCGTGCCTGTCTACTGATTCACGCTATCGCCTCTCTACTGCTTCACGCTCGCGCCTCTCTACTGCTTCACGCTCGTGCCTCTCTACTGCTTCACGCTCGCGCCTCTCTACTGCTTCACGCTCGCGCCTCTCTACTGATTCACGCTCGTGCCTGTCTACTACTTCCCGCTCGCGCCTCTCTACTGCTTCACGCTCGTGCCTCTCTACTGATTCACGCTCGCGCCTCTCTACTGCTTCACGCTCGTGCCTCTCTACTGATTCACGCTCGTGCCTCTCTACTGTTTCTCGCTATCGCCTCTCTAATGCTTCACGCTCGTGCCTCTCTACTGCTTCACGCTCGCGCCTCTCTACTGCTTCACGCTCGCGCCTCTCTACTGATTCACGCTCGCGCCTCTCTACTGTTTCTCGCTATCGCCTCTACTGCTTCACGCTGGCGCCTCTCTACTGCTTCACGCTCGCTCCTCTCGACTGATTCACGCTATCGCCTCTCTACTGCTTCACGCTCGCGCCTCTCTACTGCTTCACGCTCGTGCCTCTCTACTGCTTCACGCTCGTGCCTCTTTACTTATTCACGCTCGTGCCTTTCTACTACTTCCCGCTCGTGCCTCTCTACTGATTCATGCTCGCGCCTCTCTACTGCTTCACGCTCGCGCCTCTACTGTTTCTCGCTATGCCTCTCTACTGCTTCACGCTCGTGCCTCTCTACTGTTTCTCGCTATCGCCTCTCTACTCCTTCACGCTCGCGCCTCTCTACTGCTTCACGCTCGTGCCTCTCTACTGATTCACGCTCGCGCCTCTCTACTGTTTCTCGCTATCGCCTCTCTACTGCTTCACGCTCGTGCCTCTCTACTGTTTCTCGCTATCGCCTCTCTACTGCTTCACGCTCGCGCCTCTCTACTGATTCACGCTCGCGCCTCTCTACTGTTTCCCGCTATCGCCTCTCTACTACTTCACGCTCGCGCCTCTCTACTGATTCACGCTCGCGCCTCTCTACTGCTTCACGCTCGTGCCTCTCTACTTATTCATGCTCGTGCCTGTCTACTACTTCCCGCTCGTGCCTCTCTACTGATTCACGCTCGCGCCTCTCTACTGCTTCACGCTCGCGCCTCTCTACTGTTTCTCGCTATCGCCTCTCTACTGCTTCACGCTCGTGCCTCTCTACTGTTTCTCGCTATCGCCTCTCTACTGCTTCACGCTCGCGCCTCTCTACTGCTTCACGCTCGTGCCTCTCTACTGATTCACGCTCGCGCCTCTCTACTGTTTCTCGCTATCGCCTCTCTACTGCTTCACGCTCGTGCCTCTCTACTGTTTCTCGCTATCGCCTCTCTACTGCTTCACGCTCGCGCCTCTCTACTGCTTCACGCTCGTGCCTCTCTACTGCTTCACGCTCGTGCCTCTCTACTGATTCACGCTCGCGCCTCTCTACTGTTTCTCGCTATCGCCTCTCTACTGCTTCACGCTCGTGCCTCTCTACTGTTTCTCGCTATCGCCTCTCTACTGCTTTACGCTCGCGCCTCTCTACTGTTTCTCGCTATCGCCTCTCTAATGCTTCCCGCTCGTGCCTCTACTGTTTCTCGCTATCGCCTCTCTACTGCTTCACGCTCGTGCCTCTCTACTGATTCACGCTCGCGCCTCTCTACTGCTTCACGCTCGCGACTCTCTACTGCTTCACGCTCGTGCCTCTCTACTGTTTCCCCGCTATCGCCTCTCTACTGCTTCACGCTCGCGCCTTTCTACTGCTTCACGCTCGCGCCTCTCTACTGATTCACGCTCGCGCCTCTCTACTGCTTCACGCTCGTGCCTCTCTACTGTTTCCCCGCTATCGCCTCTCTACTGCTTCACGCTCGTGCCTGTCTACTGATTCACGCTATCGCCTCTCTACTACTTCACGCTCGCGCCTCTCTACTGATTCACGCTCGCGCCTCTCTACTGTTTCCCGCTATCGCCTCTCTACTACTTCACGCGCGTGCCTCTCTACTGATTCACGCTCGCGCCTCTCTACTGCTTCACGCTCGTGCCTCTCTACTGATTCACGCTCGCGCTTCTCTACTGTTTCCCGCTATCGCCTCTCTACTACTTCGCGCGCGTTCCTCTCTACTGATTCACGCTCGCGCCTCTCTACTGCTTCACGCTCGTGCCTCTCTACTCATCCACGCTATCGCCTCTCTACTGCTTCACGTTCGTGCCTCTCTACTGATTCAATCTATCGCCTCTCTACTGCTCCACGCTCGCGCCTCTCTACTGCTTCACGCTCGTGCCTCTCTACTGATTCAAGCTATCGCCTCTCTTCTGATTCACGCTATCGCCTCTCTACTACTTCACGCTCGTGCCTCTCTACTGATTCACACTCGCGCCTCTCTACTGTTTCCCGCTATCGCCTCTCTACTACTTCACGCTCGCGCCTCTCTACTGTTTCCCGCTATCGCCTCTCTACTACTTCACGCGCGTGCCTCTCTACTGATTCACGCTCGCGCCTCTCTACTGCTTCACGCTCGTGCCTCTCTACTGATTCACGCTATCGCCTCTCTACTGATTCACGCTATCGCCTCTCTACTACTTCACGCTCGTGCCTCTCTACTGTTTCCCGCTATCGCCTCTCTACTACTTCACGCGCGTGCCTCTCTACTGATTCACGCTCGCGCCTCTCTACTGCTTCACGCTCGTGCCTCTACTGATTCACGCTATCGCCTCTCTACTGCTTCACGCTCGCGCCTCTCTACTGCTTCACGCTCGCGCCTCTCTACTGATTCACGCTCGCGCCTCTCTACTGCTTCACGCTCGTGCCTCTCTACTGCTTCACGCTCGTGCCTCTCAACTGCTTCACGCTCGCGCCTCTCTACTGATTCACGCTCGTGCCTGTCTGCTACTTCCCGCTCGTGCCTCTCTACTGTTTCTCGCTATCGCCTCTCTAATGCTTCACGCTCGTGCCTCTCTACTGATTCACGCTCGCGCCTCTCTACTGCTTCACGCTCGCGCCTCTCCACTGCTTCACGCTCGCGCCTCTCTACTGATTCACGCTCGCGCCTCTCTACTGCTTCACGCTCTTGCCTCTCTACTGTTTCCCCGCTATCGCCTCTCTACTGCTTCACGCTTGTGCCTCTCTACTGATTCACGCTATCGGCTCTCTACTACTTCACGCTCGCGCCTCTCTACTGCTTCACGCTCGCGCCTCTCTACTGCTTCACGCTCGCACCTCTCTACTGTTTCGCGCTATCGCCTCTCTACTGATTCACGCTCGTGCCTCTCTACTGCTTCACGCTCGTGCCTCTACTGCTTCACGCTCGCGCCTCTCTACTGCTTCACGCTCGTGCCTCTCTACTGATTCACGCTATCGCCTCTCTACTGCTTCACGCTCGCGCCTCTCTACTGATTCGCGCTATCGCCTCTCTACTGCTTCACGCTCGCGCCTCTCTATTGATCCACGCTATCGCCTCTCTACTGCTTCACGATCGCGCCTCTCTAGTGCTTCACGCTCGCGCCTCTCTATTGATCCACGCTCGTGCCTCTCTACTGATTCACGCTATCGCCTCTCTACTACTTCACGCTCGTGCCTCTCTACTGATTCACGCTATCGCCTCTCTACTGCTTCACGCTCGCGCCTCTCTACTGCTTCACGCTCGTGCCTCTCTACTGCTTCACGCTCGTGCCTCTACTGCTTCACGCTCGCGCCTCTCTACTGCTTCACGCTCGCGCCTTTCTACTGATTCACGCTCGCGCCTCTCTACTGCTTCACGCTCGTGCCTCTCTACTGTTTCCCCGCTATCGCCTCTCTACTGCTTCACGCTCGTGCCTGTCTACTGATTCACGCTATCGCCTCTCTGCTACTTCACGCTCGTGGCTCTCATTGATTCACGCTGGCGCCTCTCTACTGTTTCCCGCTATCGCCTCTCTACTACTTCACGCGCGTGCCTCTCTACTGTTTCCCGCTATCGCCTCTCTACTGCTTCACGCTCGTGCCTCTCTACTGATTCATGCTCGCGCCTCTCTACTGTTTCCCGCTATCGCCTCTCTACTACTTCACGCTCGCGCCTCTCTACTGATTCACGCTCGCGCCTCTCTACTGCTTCACGCTCGCGCCTCTCTACTGTTTCTCGCTATCGCATCTCTACTGCTTCACGCTCGTGCCTCTCTACTGTTTCACGCTATCGCCTCTCTACTGCTTCACGCTCGTGCCTCTCTACTGATTCACGCTCGCGCCTCTCTACTGCTTCACGCTCGTGCCTCTCTACTGATTCACGCTCGCGCCTCTCTACTGTTTCTCGCTATCGCCTCTCTACTGCTTCACGCTCACGCCTCTCTACTGTTTCTCGCTATCGCCTCTCTACTGCTTCACGCTCGCGCCTCTCAACTGCTTCACGCTCGTGCCTCTCTACTGCTTCACGCTCGTGCTTCTCTACTTCTTCACGCTCGCGCCTCTCTACTGCTTCACGCTCGCGCCTCTCTACTGATTCACGCTATCGCCTCTCTACTGCTTCACGTTCGCGCCTCTCTACTGATCCACGCTATGGCCTCTCTACTGCTTCACGCTCGCGCCTCTCTACTGCTTCACGCTCGCGCCTCTCTACTGATTCACGCTCGCGCCTCTCTACTGCTTCACGCTCGTGCCTCTCTACTGTTTCCCCGCTATCGCCTCTCTACTGCTTCACGCTCGCGCCTCTCTACTGTTTCCCGCTATCGCCTCTCTACTACTTCACGCGCGCGCCTCTCTACTGTTTCTCGCTATCGCCTCTCTACTGCTTCACGCTCGTGCCTCTACAGTTTCTCGCTATCGCCTCTCTACTGCTTCACGCTCGTGCCTCTCTACTGATTCACGCTCGCGCCTCTCTACTGCTTCACGCTCGCGCCTCTCTACTGATTCACGCTCGCGCCTCTCTACTGCTTCATGCTCGTGCCTCTCTACTGATTCACGCTATCGCCTCTCTACTGCTTCACGCGCGTGCCTCTCTACTGATTCACGCTCGCGCCTCTCTACTGCTTCACGCTCGTGCCTCTCTACTGCTTCACGCTCGTGCCTCTCTACTGATTCACGCTCGTGCCTGTCTACTACTTCCCGCTCGTGCCTCTCTACTGATTCACGCTCGCGCCTCTCTACTGATTCACGCTCGTGCCTCTCTACTGATTCACGCTCGCGCCTCTCTACTGCTTCACGCTCGCGCCTCTCTACTGATTCACGCTCGCGCCTCTCTACTGCTTCACGCTCGCGCCTCTCTACTGCTTCACGCTCGTGCCTCTCTACTGCTTCACGCTCGCGTCTCTCTACTGCTTCACGCTCGCGCCTCTCTACTGATTCACGCTCGTGACTGTCTACTACTTCCCGCTCGCGCCTGTCTACTGCTTCACGCTCGTGCCTCTCTACTGATTCACGCTCGTGCCTCTCTACTGTTTCTCGCTATCGCCTCTCTAATGCTTCACGCTCGTGCCTCTCTACTGATTCACGCTCGCGCCTCTCTACTGCTTCACGCTCGCGCCTCTCTACTACTTCACGCTCGTGCCTCTCTACTGATTCACGCTCGCGCCTCTCTACTGTTTCCCGCTATCGCCTCTCTACTACTTCACGCGCGTGCCTCTCTACTGTTTCCCGCTATCGCCTCTCTACTGCTTCACGCTCGTGCCTCTCTACTGATTCACGCTCGCGCCTCTCTACTATTTCCCGCTATCGCCTCTCTACTAGTTCACGCTCGCGCCTCTCTACTGCTTCACGCTCGCACCTCTCTACTGCTTCACGCTCGCGCCTCTCTACTGCTTCACGCTCGTGCCTCTCTACTGTTTCTCGCTATCGCCTCTCTACTGCTTCACGCTCGTGCCTCTCTACTGATTCACGCTCGCGCCTCTCTACTGCTTCACGCTCGTGCCTCTCTACTGATTCACGCTCGCGCCTCTCTACTGTTTCTCGCTATCGCCTCTCTACTGCTTCACGCTCACGCCTCTCTACTGCTTCACGCTCACGCCTCTCTACTGCTTCACGCTCGCGCCTCTCAACTGCTTCACGCTCGCGCCTCTCTACTGCTTCACGCTCGTGCTTCTCTACTTCTTCACGCTCGCGCCTCTCTACTGCTTCACGCTCGCGCCTCTCTACTGATTCACGCTATCGCCTCTCTACTGCTTCACGTTCGAGCCTCTCTACTGATCCACGCTATCGCCTCTCTACTACTCCACGCTCGTGCCTCTCTACTGTTTCCCGCTATCGCCTCTCTACTACTTCACGCGCGTGCCTCTCTACTGATTCACGCTCGCGCCTCTCTACTGCTTCACGCTCGTGCCTCTACTGATTCACGCTATCGCCTCTCTACTGCTTCACGCTCGCGCCTCTCTACTGCTTCACGCTCGCGCCTCTCTACTGATTCACGCTCGCGCCTCTCTACTGCTTCACGCTCGTGCCTCTCTACTGTTTCCCCGCTATCGCCTCTCTACTGCTTCACGCTCGTGCCTGTCTACTGATTCACGCTCGCGCCTCTCTACTGTTTCCCGCTATCGCCTCTCTACTACTTCACGCGCGCGCCTCTCTACTGTTTCTCGCTATCGCCTCTCTACTGCTTCACGCTCGTGCCTCTACAGTTTCTCGCTATCGCCTCTCTACTGCTTCACGCTCGTGCCTCTCTACTGATTCACGCTCGCGCCTCTCTACTGCTTCACGCTCGCGCCTCTCTACTGATTCACGCTCGCGCCTCTCTACTGCTTCATGCTCGTGCCTCTCTACTGATTCACGCTATCGCCTCTCTACTGCTTCACGCGCGTGCCTCTCTACTGATTCACGCTCGCGCCTCTCTACTGCTTCACGCTCGTGCCTCTCTACTGCTTCACGCTCGTGCCTCTCTACTGATTCACGCTCGTGCCTGTCTACTACTTCCCGCTCGTGCCTCTCTACTGATTCACGCTCGCGCCTCTCTACTGATTCACGCTCGTGCCTCTCTACTGATTCACGCTCGCGCCTCTCTACTGCTTCACGCTCGCGCCTCTCTACTGATTCACGCTCGCGCCTCTCTACTGCTTCACGCTCGCGCCTCTCTACTGCTTCACGCTCGTGCCTCTCTACTGCTTCACGCTCGCGTCTCTCTACTGCTTCACGCTCGCGCCTCTCTACTGATTCACGCTCGTGACTGTCTACTACTTCCCGCTCGCGCCTGTCTACTGCTTCACGCTCGTGCCTCTCTACTGATTCACGCTCGCGCCTCTCTACTGCTTCACGCTCGTGCCTCTCTACTGATTCACGCTCGTGCCTCTCTACTGTTTCTCGCTATCGCCTCTCTAATGCTTCACGCTCGTGCCTCTCTACTGATTCACGCTCGCGCCTCTCTACTGCTTCACGCTCGCGCCTCTCTACTACTTCACGCTCGTGCCTCTCTACTGATTCACGCTCGCGCCTCTCTACTGTTTCCCGCTATCGCCTCTCTACTACTTCACGCGCGTGCCTCTCTACTGTTTCCCGCTATCGCCTCTCTACTGCTTCACGCTCGTGCCTCTCTACTGATTCACGCTCGCGCCTCTCTACTATTTCCCGCTATCGCCTCTCTACTAGTTCACGCTCGCGCCTCTCTACTGCTTCACGCTCGCACCTCTCTACTGCTTCACGCTCGCGCCTCTCTACTGCTTCACGCTCGTGCCTCTCTACTGTTTCTCGCTATCGCCTCTCTACTGCTTCACGCTCGTGCCTCTCTACTGATTCACGCTCGCGCCTCTCTACTGCTTCACGCTCGTGCCTCTCTACTGATTCACGCTCGCGCCTCTCTACTGTTTCTCGCTATCACCTCTCTACTGCTTCACGCTCACGCCTCTCTACTGCTTCACGCTCACGCCTCTCTACTGCTTCACGCTCGCGCCTCTCAACTGCTTCACGCTCGCGCCTCTCTACTGCTTCACGCTCGTGCTTCTCTACTTCTTCACGATCGCGCCTCTCTACTGCTTCACGCTCGCGCCTCTCTACTGATTCACGCTATCGCCTCTCTACTGCTTCACGTTCGAGCCTCTCTACTGATCCACGCTATCGCCTCTCTACTACTTCACGCTCGTGCCTCTCTACTGTTTCCCGCTATCGCCTCTCTACTACTTCACGCGCGTGCCTCTCTACTGATTCACGCTCGCGCCTCTCTACTGCTTCACGCTCGTGCCTCTACTGATTCACGCTATCGCCTCTCTACTGCTTCACGCTCGCGCCTCTCTACTGCTTCACGCTCGCGCCTCTCTACTGATTCACGCTCGCGCCTCTCTACTGCTTCACGCTCGTGCCTCTCTACTGCTTCACGCTCGTGCCTCTCAACTGCTTCACGCTCGCGCCTCTCTACTGATTCACGCTCGTGCCTGTCTGCTACTTCCCGCTCGTGCCTCTCTACTGTTTCTCGCTATCGCCTCTCTAATGCTTCACGCTCGTGCCTCTCTACTGATTCACGCTCGCGCCTCTCTACTGCTTCACGCTCGCGCCTCTCTACTGCTTCACGCTCGCGCCTCTCTACTGATTCACGCTCGCGCCTCTCTACTGCTTCACGCTCTTGCCTCTCTACTGTTTCCCCGCTATCGCCTCTCTACTGCTTCACGCTTGTGCCTCTCTACTGATTCACGCTATCGGCTCTCTACTACTTCACGCTCGCGCCTCTCTACTGCTTCACGCTCGCGCCTCTCTACTGCTTCACGCTCGCACCTCTCTACTGTTTCGCGCTATCGCCTCTCTACTGATTCACGCTCGCGCCTCTCTACTGTTTCTCGCTATCGCCTCTCTACTGCTTCATGCTCGTGCCTCTCTACTGTTTCTCGCTATCGCCTCTCTACTGCTTCACGCTCGCGCCTCTCTACTGCTTCACGCTCGTGCCTCTCTACTGCTTCACGCTCGTGCCTCTCTACTGATTCACGCTCGTGCCTGTCTACTACTTCCCGCTCGTGCCTCTCTACTGATTCACGCTCGCGCCTCTCTACTGATTCACGCTCGTGCCTCTCTACTGATTCACGCTCGCGCCTCTCTACTGCTTCACGCTCGCGCCTCTCTACTGATTCACGCTCGCGCCTCTCTACTGCTTCACGCTCGCGCCTCTCTACTGCTTCACGCTCGTGCCTCTCTACTGCTTCACGCTCGCGTCTCTCTACTGCTTCACGCTCGCGCCTCTCTACTGATTCACGCTCGTGACTGTCTACTACTTCCCGCTCGCGCCTGTCTACTGCTTCAGGCTCGTGCCTCTCTACTGATTCACGCTCGCGCCTCTCTACTGCTTCACGCTCGTGCCTCTCTACTGATTCACGCTCGTGCCTCTCTACTGTTTCTCGCTATCGCCTCTCTAATGCTTCACGCTCGTGCCTCTCTACTGATTCACGCTCGCGCCTCTCTACTGCTTCACGCTCGCGCCTCTCTACTACTTCACGCTCGTGCCTCTCTACTGATTCACGCTCGCGCCTCTCTACTGTTTCCCGCTATCGCCTCTCTACTACTTCACGCGCGTGCCTCTCTACTGTTTCCCGCTATCGCCTCTCTACTGCTTCACGCTCGTGCCTCTCTACTGATTCACGCTCGCGCCTCTCTACTATTTCCCGCTATCGCCTCTCTACTAGTTCACGCTCGCGCCTCTCTACTGCTTCACGCTCGCACCTCTCTACTGCTTCACGCTCGCGCCTCTCTACTGCTTCACGCTCGTGCCTCTCTACTGTTTCTCGCTATCGCCTCTCTACTGCTTCACGCTCGTGCCTCTCTACTGATTCACGCTCGCGCCTCTCTACTGCTTCACGCTCGTGCCTCTCTACTGATTCACGCTCGCGCCTCTCTACTGTTTCTCGCTATCGCCTCTCTACTGCTTCACGCTCACGCCTCTCTACTGCTTCACGCTCACGCCTCTCTACTGCTTCACGCTCGCGCCTCTCAACTGCTTCACGCTCGCGCCTCTCTACTGCTTCACGCTCGTGCTTCTCTACTTCTTCACGCTCGCGCCTCTCTACTGCTTCACGCTCGCGCCTCTCTACTGATTCACGCTATCGCCTCTCTACTGCTTCACGTTCGAGCCTCTCTACTGATTCACGCTATCGCCTCTCTACTACTTCACGCTCGTGCCTCTCTACTGTTTCTCGCTATCGCCTCTCTAATGCTTCACGCTCGTGCCTCTCTACTGATTCACGCTCGCGCCTCTCTACTGCTTCACGCTCGCGCCTCTCTACTGCTTCACGCTCGCGCCTCTCTACTGATTCACGCTCGCGCCTCTCTACTGCTTCACGCTCTTGCCTCTCTACTGTTTCCCCGCTATCGCCTCTCTACTGCTTCACGCTTGTGCCTCTCTACTGATTCACGCTATCGGCTCTCTACTACTTCACGCTCGCGCCTCTCTACTGCTTCACGCTCGCGCCTCTCTACTGCTTCACGCTCGCACCTCTCTACTGTTTCGCGCTATCGCCTCTCTACTGATTCACGCTCGCGCCTCTCTACTGTTTCTCGCTATCGCCTCTCTACTGCTTCATGCTCGTGCCTCTCTACTGTTTCTCGCTATCGCCTCTCTACTGCTTCACGCTCGCGCCTCTCTACTGCTTCACGCTCGTGCCTCTCTACTTCTTCACGCTCGTGCCTCTACTGCTTCACGCTCGCGCCTCTCTACTGCTTCACGCTCGTGCCTCTCTACTGATTCACGCTATCGCCTCTCTACTGCTTCACGCTCGCGCCTCTCTACTGATTCGCGCTATCGCCTCTCTACTGCTTCACGCTCGCGCCTCTCTATTGATCCACGCTATCGCCTCTCTACTGCTTCACGATCGCGCCTCTCTAGTGCTTCACGCTCGCGCCTCTCTATTGATCCACGCTCGTGCCTCTCTACTGATTCACGCTATCGCCTCTCTACTACTTCACGCTCGTGCCTCTCTACTGATTCACGCTATCGCCTCTCTACTGCTTCACGCTCGCGCCTCTCTACTGCTTCACGCTCGTGCCTCTCTACTGCTTCACGCTCGTGCCTCTACTGCTTCACGCTCGCGCCTCTCTACTGCTTCACGCTCGCGCCTTTCTACTGATTCACGCTCGCGCCTCTCTACTGCTTCACGCTCGTGCCTCTCTACTGTTTCCCCGCTATCGCCTCTCTACTGCTTCACGCTCGTGCCTGTCTACTGATTCACGCTATCGCCTCTCTGCTACTTCACGCTCGTGCCTCTCATTGATTCACGCTCGCGCCTCTCTACTGTTTCCCGCTATCGCCTCTCTACTACTTCACGCGCGTGCCTCTCTACTGTTTCCCGCTATCGCCTCTCTACTGCTTCACGCTCATGCCTCTCTACTGATTCACGCTCGCGCCTCTCTACTGTTTCCCGCTATCGCCTCTCTACTACTTCACGCTCGCGCCTCTCTACTGATTCACGCTCGCGCCTCTCTACTGCTTCACGCTCGCGCCTCTCTACTGTTTCTCGCTATCGCATCTCTACTGCTTCACGCTCGTGCCTCTCTACTGTTTCACGCTATCGCCTCTCTACTGCTTCACGCTCGTGCCTCTCTACTGATTCACGCTCGCGCCTCTCTACTGCTTCACGCTCGTGCCTCTCTACTGATTCACGCTCGCGCCTCTCTACTGTTTCTCGCTATCGCCTCTCTACTGCTTCACGCTCACGCCTCTCTACTGTTTCTCGCTATCGCCTCTCTACTGCTTCACGCTCGCGCCTCTCAACTGCTTCACGCTCGTGCCTCTCTACTGCTTCACGCTCGTGCTTCTCTACTTCTTCACGCTCGCGCCTCTCTACTGCTTCACGCTCGCGCCTCTCTACTGATTCACGCTATCGCCTCTCTACTGCTTCACGTTCGCGCCTCTCTACTGATCCACGCTATGGCCTCTCTACTGCTTCACGCTCGCGCCTCTCTACTGCTTCACGCTCGCGCCTCTCTACTGATTCACGCTCGCGCCTCTCTACTGCTTCACGCTCGTGCCTCTCTACTGTTTCCCCGCTATCGCCTCTCTACTGCTTCACGCTCGTGCCTGTCTACTGATTCACGCTCGCGCCTCTCTACTGTTTCCCGCTATCGCCTCTCTACTACTTCACGCTCGTGCCTCTACTGTTTCTCGCTATCGCCTCTCTACTGCTTCACGCTCGTGCCTCTCTACTGATTCACGCTCGCGCCTCTCTACTGCTTCACGCTCGCGCCTCTCTACTGATTCACGCTCGCGCCTCTCTACTGCTTCATGCTCGTGCCTCTCTACTGATTCACGCTATCGCCTCTCTACTGCTTCACGCGCGTGCCTCTCTACTGATTCACGCTCGCGCCTCTCTACTGCTTCACGCTCGTGCCTCTCTACTGCTTCACGCTCGTGCCTCTCTACTGATTCACGCTCGTGCCTGTCTACTACTTCCCGCTCGTGCCTCTCTACTGATTCACGCTCGCGCCTCTCTACTGATTCACGCTCGTGCCTCTCTACTGATTCACGCTCGCGCCTCTCTACTGCTTCACGCTCGCGCCTCTCTACTGATTCACGTTCGCGCCTCTCTACTGCTTCACGCTCGCGCCTCTCTACTGCTTCACGCTCGTGCCTCTCTACCGCTTCACGCTCGCGTCTCTCTACTGCTTCACGCTCGCGCCTCTCTACTGATTCACGCTCGTGACTGTCTACTACTTCCCGCTCGCGCCTGTCTACTGCTTCACGCTCGTGCCTCTCTACTGATTCACGCTCGCGCCTCTCTACTGCTTCACGCTCGCGCCTCTCTACTGATTCACGCTCGCACCTCTCTACTGCTTCACGCTCGTGCCTCTCTACTGTTTCCCCGCTATCGCCTCTCTACTGCTTCACGCTCGTGCCTGTCTACTGTTTCCCGCTATCGCCTCTCTACTACTTCACGCGCGTGCCTCTCTACTGATTCACGCTCGCGCCTCTCTACTGCTTCACGCTCGTGCCTCTACTGATTCACGCTATCGCCTCTCTACTGCTTCACGCTCGCGCCTCTCTACTGCTTCACGCTCGCGCCTCTCTACTGATTCACGCTCGCGCCTCTCTACTGCTTCACGCTCGTGCCTCTCTACTGCTTCACGCTCGTGCCTCTCAACTGCTTCACGCTCGCGCCTCTCTACTGATTCACGCTCGTGCCTGTCTGCTACTTCCCGCTCGTGCCTCTCTACTGTTTCTCGCTATCGCCTCTCTAATGCTTCACGCTCGTGCCTCTCTACTGATTCACGCTCGCGCCTCTCTACTGCTTCACGCTCGCGCCTCTCTACTGCTTCACGCTCGCGCCTCTCTACTGATTCACGCTCGCGCCTCTCTACTGCTTCACGCTCTTGCCTCTCTACTGTTTCCCCGCTATCGCCTCTCTACTGCTTCACGCTTGTGCCTCTCTACTGATTCACGCTATCGGCTCTCTACTACTTCACGCTCGCGCCTCTCTACTGCTTCACGCTCGCGCCTCTCTACTGCTTCACGCTCGCACCTCTCTACTGTTTCGCGCTATCGCCTCTCTACTGATTCACGCTCGCGCCTCTCTACTGTTTCTCGCTATCGCCTCTCTACTGCTTCATGCTCGTGCCTCTCTACTGTTTCTCGCTATCGCCTCTCTACTGCTTCACGCTCGCGCCTCTCTACTGCTTCACGCTCGTGCCTCTCTACTTCTTCACGCTCGTGCCTCTACTGCTTCACGCTCGCGCCTCTCTACTGCTTCACGCTCGTGCCTCTCTACTGATTCACGCTATCGCCTCTCTACTGCTTCACGCTCGCGCCTCTCTACTGATTCGCGCTATCGCCTCTCTACTGCTTCACGCTCGCGCCTCTCTATTGATCCACGCTATCGCCTCTCTACTGCTTCACGATCGCGCCTCTCTAGTGCTTCACGCTCGCGCCTCTCTATTGATCCACGCTCGTGCCTCTCTACTGATTCACGCTATCGCCTCTCTACTACTTCACGCTCGTGCCTCTCTACTGATTCACGCTATCGCCTCTCTACTGCTTCACGCTCGCGCCTCTCTACTGCTTCACGCTCGTGCCTCTCTACTGCTTCACGCTCGTGCCTCTACTGCTTCACGCTCGCGCCTCTCTACTGCTTCACGCTCGCGCCTTTCTACTGATTCACGCTCGCGCCTCTCTACTGCTTCACGCTCGTGCCTCTCTACTGTTTCCCCGCTATCGCCTCTCTACTGCTTCACGCTCGTGCCTGTCTACTGATTCACGCTATCGCCTCTCTGCTACTTCACGCTCGTGCCTCTCATTGATTCACGCTCGCGCCTCTCTACTGTTTCCCGCTATCGCCTCTCTACTACTTCACGCGCGTGCCTCTCTACTGTTTCCCGCTATCGCCTCTCTACTGCTTCACGCTCATGCCTCTCTACTGATTCACGCTCGCGCCTCTCTACTGTTTCCCGCTATCGCCTCTCTACTACTTCACGCTCGCGCCTCTCTACTGATTCACGCTCGCGCCTCTCTACTGCTTCACGCTCGCGCCTCTCTACTGTTTCTC
Source organism: Dermacentor variabilis (assembly GCF_050947875.1). Taxonomy (NCBI): domain Eukaryota; kingdom Metazoa; phylum Arthropoda; class Arachnida; order Ixodida; family Ixodidae; genus Dermacentor; species Dermacentor variabilis. Next base: position 113,876 of record NC_134568.1, read on the forward strand.
GCTATCGCATCTCTACTGCTTCACGCTCGTGCCTCTCTACTGTTTCACGCTATCGCCTCTCTACTGCTTCACGCTCGTGCCTCTCTACTGATTCACGCTCGCGCCTCTCTACTGCTTCACGCTCGTGCCTCTCTACTGATTCACGCTCGCGCCTCTCTACTGTTTCTCGCTATCGCCTCTCTACTGCTTCACGCTCACGCCTCTCTACTGTTTCTCGCTATCGCCTCTCTACTGCTTCACGCTCGCGCCTCTCAACTGCTTCACGCTCGTGCCTCTCTACTGCTTCACGCTCGTGCTTCTCTACTTCTTCACGCTCGCGCCTCTCTACTGCTTCACGCTCGCGCCTCTCTACTGATTCACGCTATCGCCTCTCTACTGCTTCACGTTCGCGCCTCTCTACTGATCCACGCTATGGCCTCTCTACTGCTTCACGCTCGCGCCTCTCTACTGCTTCACGCTCGCGCCTCTCTACTGATTCACGCTCGCGCCTCTCTACTGCTTCACGCTCGTGCCTCTCTACTGTTTCCCCGCTATCGCCTCTCTACTGCTTCACGCTCGTGCCTGTCTACTGATTCACGCTCGCGCCTCTCTACTGTTTCCCGCTATCGCCTCTCTACTACTTCACGCTCGTGCCTCTACTGTTTCTCGCTATCGCCTCTCTACTGCTTCACGCTCGTGCCTCTCTACTGATTCACGCTCGCGCCTCTCTACTGCTTCACGCTCGCGCCTCTCTACTGATTCACGCTCGCGCCTCTCTACTGCTTCATGCTCGTGCCTCTCTACTGATTCACGCTATCGCCTCTCTACTGCTTCACGCGCGTGCCTCTCTACTGATTCACGCTCGCGCCTCTCTACTGCTTCACGCTCGTGCCTCTCTACTGCTTCACGCTCGTGCCTCTCTACTGATTCACGCTCGTGCCTGTCTACTACTTCCCGCTCGTGCCTCTCTACTGATTCACGCTCGCGCCTCTCTACTGATTCACGCTCGTGCCTCTCTACTGATTCACGCTCGCGCCTCTCTACTGCTTCACGCTCGCGCCTCTCTACTGATTCACGTTCGCGCCTCTCTACTGCTTCACGCTCGCGCCTCTCTACTGCTTCACGCTCGTGCCTCTCTACCGCTTCACGCTCGCGTCTCTCTACTGCTTCACGCTCGCGCCTCTCTACTGATTCACGCTCGTGACTGTCTACTACTTCCCGCTCGCGCCTGTCTACTGCTTCACGCTCGTGCCTCTCTACTGATTCACGCTCGCGCCTCTCTACTGCTTCACGCTCGCGCCTCTCTACTGATTCACGCTCGCACCTCTCTACTGCTTCACGCTCGTGCCTCTCTACTGTTTCCCCGCTATCGCCTCTCTACTGCTTCACGCTCGTGCCTGTCTACTGATTCACGCTCGCGCCTCTCTACTGTTTCCCGCTATCGCCTCTCTACTACTTCACGCGCGCGCCTCTCTACTGTTTCTCGCTATCGCCTCTCTACTGCTTCACGCTCGTGCCTCTACTGTTTCTCGCTATCGCCTCTCTACTGCTTCACGCTCGTGCCTCTCTACTGATTCACGCTCGCGCCTCTCTACTGCTTCACGCTCGCGCCTCTCTACTGATTCACGCTCGCGCCTCTCTACTGCTTCATGCTCGTGCCTCTCTACTGATTCACGCTATCGCCTCTCTACTGCTTCACGCGCGTGCCTCTCTACTGATTCACGCTCGCGCCTCTCTACTGCTTCATGCTCGTGCCTCTCTACTGCTTCACGCTCGTGCCTCTCTACTGATTCACGCTCGTGCCTGTCTACTACTTCCCGCTCGTGCCTCTCTACTGATTCACGCTCGCGCCTCTCTACTGATTCACGCTCGTGCCTCTCTACTGATTCAAGCTCGCGCCTCTCTACTGCTTCACGCTCGCGCCTCTCTACTGATTCACGCTCGCGCCTCTCTACTGCTTCACGCTCGCGCCTCTCTACTGCTTCACGCTCGTGCCTCTCTACTGCTTCACGCTCGCGTCTCTCTACTGCTTCACGCTCGCGCCTCTCTACTGATTCACGCTCGTGACTGTCTACTACTTCCCGCTCGCGCCTGTCTACTGCTTCACGCTCGTGCCTCTCTACTGATTCACGCTCGCGCCTCTCTACTGCTTCACGCTCGTGCCTCTCTACTGATTCACGCTCGTGCCTCTCTACTGTTTCTCGCTATCGCCTCTCTAATGCTTCACGCTCGTGCCTCTCTACTGATTCACGCTCGCGCCTCTCTACTGCTTCACGCTCGCGCCTCTCTACTACTTCACGCTCGTGCCTCTCTACTGATTCACGCTCGCGCCTCTCTACTGTTTCCCGCTATCGCCTCTCTACTACTTCACGCGCGTGCCTCTCTACTGTTTCCCGCTATCGCCTCTCTACTGCTTCACGCTCGTGCCTCTCTACTGATTCACGCTCGCGCCTCTCAACTATTTCCCGCTATCGCCTCTCTACTAGTTCACACTCGCGCCTCTCTACTGCTTCACGCTCGCGCCTCTCTACTGCTTCACGCTCGCGCCTCTCTACTGCTTCACGCTCGTGCCTCTCTACTGTTTCTCGCTATCGCCTCTCTACTGCTTCACGCTCGTGCCTCTCTACTGATTCACGCTCGCGCCTCTCTACTGCTTCACGCTCGTGCCTCTCTACTGATTCACGCTCGCGCCTCTCTACTGTTTCTCGCTATCGCCTCTCTACTGCTTCACGCTCACGCCTCTCTACTGCTTCACGCTCACGCCTCTCTACTGCTTCACGCTCGCGCCTCTCAACTGCTTCACGCTCGCGCCTCTCTACTGCTTCACGCTCGTGCTTCTCTACTTCTTCACGCTCGCGCCTCTCTACTGCTTCACGCTCGCGCCTCTCTACTGATTCACGCTATCGCCTCTCTACTGCTTCCCGTTCGAGCCTCTCTACTGATCCACGCTATCGCCTCTCTACTACTTCACGCTCGTGCCTCTCTACTGTTTCCCGCTATCGCCTCTCTACTACTTCACGCGCGTGCCTCTCTACTGATTCACGCTCGCGCCTCTCTACTGCTTCACGCTCGTGCCTCTACTGATTCACGCTATCGCCTCTCTACTGCTTCACGCTCGCGCCTCTCTACTGCTTCACGCTCGCGCCTCTCTACTGATTCACGCTCGCGCCTCTCTACTGCTTCACGCTCGTGCCTCTCTACTGCTTCACGCTCGTGCCTCTCAACTGCTTCACGCTCGCGCCTCTCTACTGATTCACGCTCGTGCCTGTCTGCTACTTCCCGCTCGTGCCTCTCTACTGTTTCTCGCTATCGCCTCTCTAATGCTTCACGCTCGTGCCTCTCTACTGATTCACGCTCGCGCCTCTCTACTGCTTCACGCTCGCGCCTCTCTACTGTTTCACGCTCGCGCCTCTCTACTGATTCACGCTCGCGCCTCTCTACTGCTTCACGCTCTTGCCTCTCTACTGTTTCCCCGCTATCGCCTCTCTACTGCTTCACGCTTGTGCCTCTCTACTGATTCACGCTATCGGCTCTCTACTACTTCACGCTCGCGCCTCTCTACTGCTTAACGCTCGCGCCTCTCTACTGCTTCACGCTCGCACCTCTCTACTGTTTCGCGCTATCGCCTCTCTACTGATTCACGCTCGCGCCTCTCTACTGTTTCTCGCTATCGCCTCTCTACTGCTTCATGCTCGTGCCTCTCTACTGTTTCTCGCTATCGCCTCTCTACTGCTTCACGCTCGCGCCTCTCTACTGCTTCACGCTCGTGCCTCTCTACTGCTTCACGCTCGTGCCTCTACTGCTTCACGCTCGCGCCTCTCTACTGCTTCACGCTCGTGCCTCTCTACTGATTCACGCTATCGCCTCTCTACTGCTTCACGCTCGCGCCTCTCTACTGATTCGCGCTATCGCCTCTCTACTGCTTCACGCTCGCGCCTCTCTATTGATCCACGCTATCGCCTCTCTACTGCTTCACGATCGCGCCTCTCTAGTGCTTCACGCTCGCGCCTCTCTATTGATCCACGCTCGTGCCTCTCTACTGATTCACGCTATCGCCTCTCTACTACTTCACGCTCGTGCCTCTCTACTGATTCACGCTATCGCCTCTCTACTGCTTCACGCTCGCGCCTCTCTACTGCTTCACGCTCGTGCCTCTCTACTGCTTCACGCTCGTGCCTCTACTGCTTCACGCTCGCGCCTCTCTACTGCTTCACGCTCGCGCCTTTCTACTGATTCACGCTCGCGCCTCTCTACTGCTTCACGCTCGTGCCTCTCTACTGTTTCCCCGCTATCGCCTCTCTACTGCTTCACGCTCGTGCCTGTCTACTGATTCACGCTATCGCCTCTCTGCTACTTCACGCTCGTGCCTCTCATTGATTCACGCTCGCGCCTCTCTACTGTTTCCCGCTATCGCCTCTCTACTACTTCACGCGCGTGCCTCTCTACTGTTTCCCGCTATCGCCTCTCTACTGCTTCACGCTCGTGCCTCTCTACTGATTCACGCTCGCGCCTCTCTACTGTTTCCCGCTATCGCCTCTCTACTACTTCACGCTCGCGCCTCTCTACTGATTCACGCTCGCGCCTCTCTACTGCTTCACGCTCGCGCCTCTCTACTGTTTCTCGCTATCGCATCTCTACTGCTTCACGCTCGTGCCTCTCTACTGTTTCACGCTATCGCCTCTCTACTGCTTCACGCTCGTGCCTCTCTACTGATTCACGCTCGCGCCTCTCTACTGCTTCACGCTCGTGCCTCTCTACTGATTCACGCTCGCGCCTCTCTACTGTTTCTCGCTATCGCCTCTCTACTGCTTCACGCTCACGCCTCTCTACTGTTTCTCGCTATCGCCTCTCTACTGCTTCACGCTCGCGCCTCTCAACTGCTTCACGCTCGTGCCTCTCTACTGCTTCACGCTCGTGCTTCTCTACTTCTTCACGCTCGCGCCTCTCTACTGCTTCACGCTCGCGCCTCTCTACTGATTCACGCTATCGCCTCTCTACTGCTTCACGTTCGCGCCTCTCTACTGATCCACGCTATGGCCTCTCTACTGCTACACGCTCGCGCCTCTCTACTGCTTCACGCTCGCGCCTCTCTACTGATTCACGCTCGCGCCTCTCTACTGCTTCACGCTCGTGCCTCTCTACTGTTTCCCCGCTATCGCCTCTCTACTGCTTCACGCTCGTGCCTGTCTACTGATTCACGCTCGCGCCTCTCTACTGTTTCCCGCTATCGCCTCTCTACTACTTCACGCGCGCGCCTCTCTACTGTTTCTCGCTATCGCCTCTCTACTGCTTCACGCTCGTGCCTCTACTGTTTCTCGCTATCGCCTCTCTACTGCTTCACGCTCGTGCCTATCTACTGATTCACGCTCGCGCCTCTCTACTGCTTCACGCTCGCGCCTCTCTACTGATTCACGCTCGCGCCTCTCTACTGCTTCATGCTCGTGCCTCTCTACTGATTCACGCTATCGCCTCTCTACTGCTTCACGCGCGTGCCTCTCTACTGATTCACGCTCGCGCCTCTCTACTGCTTCACGCTCGTGCCTCTCTACTGCTTCACGCGCGTGCCTCTCTACTGATTCACGCTCGTGCCTGTCTACTACTTCCCGCTCGTGCCTCTCTACTGATTCACGCTCGCGCCTCTCTACTGATTCACGCTCGTGCCTCTCTACTGATTCACGCTCGCGCCTCTCTACTGCTTCACGCTCGCGCCTCTCTACTGATTCACGCTCGCGCCTCTCTACTGCTTCACGCTCGCGCCTCTCTACTGCTTCACGCTCGTGCCTCTCTACTGCTTCACGCTCGCGTCTCTCTACTGCTTCACGCTCGCGCCTCTCTACTGATTCACGCTCGTGACTGTCTACTACTTCCCGCTCGCGCCTGTCTACTGCTTCACGCTCGTGCCTCTCTACTGATTCACGCTCGCGCCTCTCTACTGCTTCACGCTCGTGCCTCTCTACTGATTCACGCTCGTGCCTCTCTACTGTTTCTCGCTATCGCCTCTCTAATGCTTCACGCTGGTGCCTCTCTACTGATTCACGCTCGCGCCTCTCTACTGCTTCACGCTCGCGCCTCTCTACTACTTCACGCTCGTGCCTCTCTACTGATTCACGCTCGCGCCTCTCTACTGTTTCCCGCTATCGCCTCTCTACTACTTCACGCGCGTGCCTCTCTACTGTTTCCCGCTATCGCCTCTCTACTGCTTCACGCTCGTGCCTCTCTACTGATTCACGCTCGCGCCTCTCTACTATTTCCCGCTATCGCCTCTCTACTAGTTCACGCTCGCGCCTCTCTACTGCTTCACGCTCGCGCCTCTCTACTGCTTCACGCTCGCGCCTCTCTACTGCTTCACGCTCGTGCCTCTCTACTGTTTCTCGCTATCGCCTCTCTACTGCTTCACGCTCGTGCCTCTCTACTGATTCACGCTCGCGCCTCTCTACTGCTTCACGCTCGTGCCTCTCTACTGATTCACGCTCGCGCCTCTCTACTGTTTCTCGCTATCGCCTCTCTACTGCTTCACGCTCACGCCTCTCTACTGCTTCACGCTCACGCCTCTCTACTGCTTCACGCTCGCGCCTCTCAACTGCTTCACGCTCGCGCCTCTCTACTGCTTCACGCTCGTGCTTCTCTACTTCTTCACGCTCGCGCCTCTCTACTGCTTCACGCTCGCGCCTCTCTACTGATTCACGCTATCGCCTCTCTACTGCTTCACGTTCGAGCCTCTCTACTGATCCACGCTATCGCCTCTCTACTACTTCACGCTCGTGCCTCTCTACTGTTTCCCGCTATCGCCTCTCTACTACTTCACGCGCGTGCCTCTCTACTGATTCACGCTCGCGCCTCTCTACTGCTTCACGCTCGTGCCTCTACTGATTCACGCTATCGCCTCTCTACTGCTTCACGCTCGCGCCTCTCTACTGCTTCACGCTCGCGCCTCTCTACTGATTCACGCTCGCGCCTCTCTACTGCTTCACGCTCGTGCCTCTCTACTGCTTCACGCTCGTGCCTCTCAACTGCTTCACGCTCGCGCCTCTCTACTGATTCACGCTCGTGCCTGTCTGCTACTTCCCGCTCGTGCCTCTCTACTGTTTCTCGCTATCGCCTCTCTACTGCTTCACGCTCGTGCCTCTCTACTGATTCACGCTCGCGCCTCTCTACTGCTTCACGCTCGCGCCTCTACTGATTCACGCTCGCGCCTCTCTACTGCTTCATGCTCGTGCCTCTCTACTGATTCACGCTATCGCCTCTCTACTGCTTCACGCGCGTGCCTCTCTACTGATTCACGCTCGCGCCTCTCTACTGCTTCACGCTCGTGCCTCTCTACTGATTCACGCTCGTGCCTGTCTACTACTTCCCGCTCGTGCCTCTCTACTGATTCACGCTCGCGCCTCTCTACTGATTCACGCTCGTGCCTCTCTACTGATTCACGCTCGCGCCTCTCTACTGCTTCACGCTCGCGCCTCTCTACTGATTCACGCTCGCGCCTCTCTACTGCTTCACGCTCGCGCCTCTCTACTGCTTCACGCTCGTGCCTCTCTACTGCTTCACGCTCGCGTCTCTCTACTGCTTCACGCTCGCGCCTCTCTACTGATTCACGCTCGTGACTGTCTACTACTTCCCGCTCGCGCCTGTCTACTGCTTCACGCTCGTGCCTCTCTACTGATTCACGCTCGCGCCTCTCTACTGCTTCACGCTCGCGCCTCTCTACTGATTCACGCTCGCGCCTCTCTACTGCTTCACGCTCGTGCCTCTCTACTGTTTCCCCGCTATCGCCTCTCTACTGCTTCACGCTCGCGCCTCTCTACTACTTCCCGCTCGCGCCTCTCTACTGATTCACGCTCGTGCCTCTCTACTGATTCACGCTCGCGCCTCTCTACTGCTTCACGCTCGTGCCTCTCTACTGATTCACGCTCGCGCCTCTCTACTGTTTCTCGCTATCGCCTCTTTAATGCTTCACGCTCGTGCCTCTCTACTGATTCACGCTCGCGCCTCTCTACTGCTTCACGCTCGCGCCTCTCTACTGATTCACGCTCGCGCCTCTCTACTGATTCACGCTATCGGCTCTCTACTACTTCACGCTCGTGCCTCTCTACTGATTCACGCTCGCGCCTCTCTACTGCTTCACGCTCGTGCCTCTCTACTGCTTCACGCTCGTGCCTCTCTACTGATTCACGCTCGTGCCTGTCTACTACTTCCCGCTCGTGCCTCTCTACTGATTCACGCTCGCGCCTCTCTACTGATTCACGCTCGTGCCTCTCTACTGATTCACGCTCGCGCCTCTCTACTGCTTCACGCTCGCGCCTCTCTACTGATTCACGCTCGCGCCTCTCTACTGCTTCACGCTCGCGCCTCTCTACTGCTTCACGCTCGTGCCTCTCTACTGCTTCACGCTCGCGTCTCTCTACTGCTTCACGCTCGCGCCTCTCTACTGATTCACGCTCGTGACTGTCTACTACTTCCCGCTCGCGCCTGTCTACTGCTTCACGCTCGTGCCTCTCTACTGATTCACGCTCGCGCCTCTCTACTGCTTCACGCTCGTGCCTCTCTACTGATTCACGCTCGTGCCTCTCTACTGTTTCTCGCTATCGCCTCTCTAATGCTTCACGCTCGTGCCTCTCTACTGATTCACGCTCGCGCCTCTCTACTGCTTCACGCTCGCGCCTCTCTACTACTTCACGCTCGTGCCTCTCTACTGATTCACGCTCGCGCCTCTCTACTGTTTCCCGCTATCGCCTCTCTACTACTTCACGCGCGTGCCTCTCTACTGTTTCCCGCTATCGCCTCTCTACTGCTTCACGCTCGTGCCTCTCTACTGATTCACGCTCGCGCCTCTCTACTATTTCCCGCTATCGCCTCTCTACTAGTTCACGCTCGCGCCTCTCTACTGCTTCACGCTCGCGCCTCTCTACTGCTTCACGCTCGCGCCTCTCTACTGCTTCACGCTCGTGCCTCTCTACTGTTTCTCGCTATCGCCTCTCTACTGCTTCACGCTCGTGCCTCTCTACTGATTCACGCTCGCGCCTCTCTACTGCTTCACGCTCGTGCCTCTCTACTGATTCACGCTCGCGCCTCTCTACTGTTTCTCGCTATCGCCTCTCTACTGCTTCACGCTCACGCCTCTCTACTGCTTCACGCTCACGCCTCTCTACTGCTTCACGCTCGCGCCTCTCAACTGCTTCACGCTCGCGCCTCTCTACTGCTTCACGCTCGTGCTTCTCTACTTCTTCACGCTCGCGCCTCTCTACTGCTTCACGCTCGCGCCTCTCTACTGATTCACGCTATCGCCTCTCTACTGCTTCACGTTCGAGCCTCTCTACTGATCCACGCTATCGCCTCTCTACTACTTCACGCTCGTGCCTCTCTACTGTTTCCCGCTATCGCCTCTCTACTACTTCACGCGCGTGCCTCTCTACTGATTCACGCTCGCGCCTCTCTACTGCTTCACGCTCGTGCCTCTACTGATTCACGCTATCGCCTCTCTACTGCTTCACGCTCGCGCCTCTCTACTGCTTCACGCTCGTGCCTCTCTACTGCTTCACGCTCGTGCCTCTCAACTGCTTCACGCTCGCGCCTCTCTACTGATTCACGCTCGTGCCTGTCTGCTACTTCCCGCTCGTGCCTCTCTACTGTTTCTCGCTATCGCCTCTCTAATGCTTCACGCTCGTGCCTCTCTACTGATTCACGCTCGCGCCTCTCTACTGCTTCACGCTCGCGCCTCTCTACTGCTTCACGCTCGCGCCTCTCTACTGATTCACGCTCGCGCCTCTCTACTGCTTCACGCTCTTGCCTCTCTACTGTTTCCCCGCTATCGCCTCTCTACTGCTTCACGCTTGTGCCTCTCTACTGATTCACGCTATCGGCTCTCTACTACTTCACGCTCGCGCCTCTCTACTGCTTCACGCTCGCGCCTCTCTACTGCTTCACGCTCGCACCTCTCTACTGTTTCGCGCTATCGCCTCTCTACTGATTCACGCTCGCGCCTCTCTACTGTTTCTCGCTATCGCCTCTCTACTGCTTCATGCTCGTGCCTCTCTACTGTTTCTCGCTATCGCCTCTCTACTGCTTCACGCTCGCGCCTCTCTACTGCTTCACGCTCGTGCCTCTCTACTGCTTCACGCTCGTGCCTCTACTGCTTCACGCTCGCGCCTCTCTACTGCTTCACGCTCGTGCCTCTCTACTGATTCACGCTATCGCCTCTCTACTGCTTCACGCTCGCGCCTCTCTACTGATTCGCGCTATCGCCTCTCTACTGCTTCACGCTCGCGCCTCTCTATTGATCCACGCTATCGCCTCTCTACTGCTTCACGATCGCGCCTCTCTAGTGCTTCACGCTCGCGCCTCTCTATTGATCCACGCTCGTGCCTCTCTACTGATTCACGCTATCGCCTCTCTACTACTTCACGCTCGTGCCTCTCTACTGATTCACGCTATCGCCTCTCTACTGCTTCACGCTCGCGCCTCTCTACTGCTTCACGCTCGTGCCTCTCTACTGCTTCACGCTCGTGCCTCTACTGCTTCACGCTCGCGCCTCTCTACTGCTTCACGCTCGCGCCTTTCTACTGATTCACGCTCGCGCCTCTCTACTGCTTCACGCTCGTGCCTCTCTACTGTTTCCCCGCTATCGCCTCTCTACTGCTTCACGCTCGTGCCTGTCTACTGATTCACGCTATCGCCTCTCTGCTACTTCACGCTCGTGCCTCTCATTGATTCACGCTCGCGCCTCTCTACTGTTTCCCGCTATCGCCTCTCTACTACTTCACGCGCGTGCCTCTCTACTGTTTCCCGCTATCGCCTCTCTACTGCTTCACGCTCGTGCCTCTCTACTGATTCACGCTCGCGCCTCTCTACTGTTTCCCGCTATCGCCTCTCTACTACTTCACGCTCGCGCCTCTCTACTGATTCACGCTCGCGCCTCTCTACTGCTTCACGCTCGCGCCTCTCTACTGTTTCTCGCTATCGCATCTCTACTGCTTCACGCTCGTGCCTCTCTACTGTTTCACGCTATCGCCTCTCTACTGCTTCACGCTCGTGCCTCTCTACTGATTCACGCTCGCGCCTCTCTACTGCTCCACGCTCGTGCCTCTCTACTGATTCACGCTCGCGCCTCTCTACTGTTTCTCGCTATCGCCTCTCTACTGCTTCACGCTCACGCCTCTCTACTGTTTCTCGCTATCGCCTCTCTACTGCTTCACGCTCGCGCCTCTCAACTGCTTCACGCTCGTGCCTCTCTACTGCTTCACGCTCGTGCTTCTCTACTTCTTCACGCTCGCGCCTCTCTACTGCTTCACGCTCGCGCCTCTCTACTGATTCACGCTATCGCCTCTCTACTGCTTCACGTTCGCGCCTCTCTACTGATCCACGCTATGGCCTCTCTACTGCTTCACGCTCGCGCCTCTCTACTGCTTCACGCTCGCGCCTCTCTACTGATTCACGCTCGCGCCTCTCTACTGCTTCACGCTCGTGCCTCTCTACTGTTTCCCCGCTATCGCCTCTCTACTGCTTCACGCTCGCGCCTCTCTACTGTTTCCCGCTATCGCCTCTCTACTACTTCACGCGCGCGCCTCTCTACTGTTTCTCGCTATCGCCTCTCTACTGCTTCACGCTCGTGCCTCTACTGTTTCTCGCTATCGCCTCTCTACTGCTTCACGCTCGTGCCTCTCTACTGATTCACGCTCGCGCCTCTCTACTGCTTCACGCTCGCGCCTCTCTACTGATTCACGCTCGCGCCTCTCTACTGCTTCATGCTCGTGCCTCTCTACTGATTCACGCTATCGCCTCTCTACTGCTTCACGCGCGTGCCTCTCTACTGATTCACGCTCGCGCCTCTCTACTGCTTCACGCTCGTGCCTCTCTACTGATTCACGCTCGTGCCTGTCTACTACTTCCCGCTCGTGCCTCTCTACTGATTCACGCTCGCGCCTCTCTACTGATTCACGCTCGTGCCTCTCTACTGATTCACGCTCGCGCCTCTCTACTGCTTCACGCTCGCGCCTCTCTACTGATTCACGCTCGCGCCTCTCTACTGCTTCACGCTCGCGCCTCTCTACTCCTTCACGCTCGTGCCTCTCTACTGCTTCACGCTCGCGTCTCTCTACTGCTTCACGCTCGCGCCTCTCTACTGATTCACGCTCGTGACTGTCTACTACTTCCCGCTCGCGCCTGTCTACTGCTTCACGCTCGTGCCTCTCTACTGATTCACGCTCGCGCCTCTCTACTGCTTCACGCTCGCGCCTCTCTACTGATTCACGCTCGCGCCTCTCTACTGCTTCACGCTCGTGCCTCTCTACTGTTTCCCCGCTATCGCCTCTCTACTGCTTCACGCTCGTGCCTGTCTACTGATTCACGCTCGCGCCTCTCTACTGTTTCCCGCTATCGCGTCTCTACTACTTCACGCGCGCGCATCTCTACTGTTTCTCGCTATCGCCTCTCTACTGCTTCACGCTCGTGCCTCTACTGTTTCTCGCTATCGCCTCTATACTGCTTCACGCTCGTGCCTCTCTACTGATTCACGCTCGCGCCTCTCTACTGCTTCACGCTCGCGCCTCTCTACTGATTCACGCTCGCGCCTCTCTACTGCTTCATGCTCGTGCCTCTCTACTGATTCACGCTATCGCCTCTCTACTGCTTCACGCGCGTGCCTCTCTACTGATTCACGCTCGCGCCTCTCTACTGCTTCACGCTCGTGCCTCTCTACTGCTTCACGCTCGTGCCTCTCTACTTATTCACGCTCGTGCCTGTCTACTACTTCCCGCTCGTGCCTCTCTACTGATTCACGCTCGCGCCTCTCTACTGATTCACGCTCGTGCCTCTCTACTGATTCACGCTCGCGCCTCTCTACTGCTTCACGCTCGCGCCTCTCTACTGATTCACGCTCGCGCCTCTCTACTGCTTCACGCTCGCGCCTCTCTACTGCTTCACGCTCGTGCCTCTCTACTGCTTCACGCTCGCGTCTCTCTACTGCTTCACGCTCGCGCCTCTCTACTGATTCACGCTCGTGACTGTCTACTACTTCCCGCTCGCGCCTGTCTACTGCTTCACGCTCGTGCCTCTCTACTGATTCACGCTCGCGCCTCTCTACTGCTTCACGCTCGTGCCTCTCTACTGATTCACGCTCGTGCCTCTCTACTGTTTCTCGCTATCGCCTCTCTAATGCTTCACGCTCGTGCCTCTCTACTGATTCACGCTCGCGCCTCTCTACTGCTTCACGCTCGCGCCTCTCTACTACTTCACGCTCGTGCCTCTCTACTGATTCACGCTCGCGCCTCTCTACTGTTTCCCGCTATCGCCTCTCTACTACTTCACGCGCGTGCCTCTCTACTGTTTCCCGCTATCGCCTCTCTACTGCTTCACGCTCGTGCCTCTCTACTGATTCACGCTCGCGCCTCTCTACTATTTCCCGCTATCGCCTCTCTACTAGTTCACGCTCGCGCCTCTCTACTGCTTCACGCTCGCGCCTCTCTACTGCTTCACGCTCGCGCCTCTCTACTGCTTCACGCTCGTGCCTCTCTACTGTTTCTCGCTATCGCCTCTCTACTGCTTCACGCTCGTGCCTCTCTACTGATTCACGCTCGCGCCTCTCTACTGCTTCACGCTCGTGCCTCTCTACTGATTCACGCTCGCGCCTCTCTACTGTTTCTCGCTATCGCCTCTCTACTGCTTCACGCTCACGCCTCTCTACTGCTTCACGCTCACGCCTCTCTACTGCTTCACGCTCGCGCCTCTCAACTGCTTCACGCTCGCGCCTCTCTACTGCTTCACGCTCGTGCTTCTCTACTTCTTCACGCTCGCGCCTCTCTACTGCTTCACGCTCGCGCCTCTCTACTGATTCACGCTATCGCCTCTCTACTGCTTCACGTTCGAGCCTCTCTACTGATCCACGCTATCGCCTCTCTACTACTTCACGCTCGTGCCTCTCTACTGTTTCCCGCTATCGCCTCTCTACTACTTCACGCGCGTGCCTCTCTACTGATTCACGCTCGCGCCTCTCTACTGCTTCACGCTCGTGCCTCTACTGATTCACGCTATCGCCTCTCTACTGCTTCACGCTCGCGCCTCTCTACTGCTTCACGCTCGCGCCTCTCTACTGATTCACGCTCGCGCCTCTCTACTGCTTCACGCTCGTGCCTCTCTACTGCTTCACGCTCGTGCCTCTCAACTGCTTCACGCTCGCGCCTCTCTACTGATTCACGCTCGTGCCTGTCTGCTACTTCCCGCTCGTGCCTCTCTACTGTTTCTCGCTATCGCCTCTCTACTGCTTCACGCTCGTGCCTCTCTACTGCTTCACGCTCGTGCCTCTACTGCTTCACGCTCGCGCCTCTCTACTGCTTCACGCTCGTGCCTCTCTACTGATTCACGCTATCGCCTCTCTACTGCTTCACGCTCGCGCCTCTCTACTGATTCGCGCTATCGCCTCTCTACTGCTTCACGCTCGCGCCTCTCTATTGATCCACGCTATCGCCTCTCTACTGCTTCACGATCGCGCCTCTCTAGTGCTTCACGCTCGCGCCTCTCTATTGATCCACGCTCGTGCCTCTCTACTGATTCACGCTATCGCCTCTCTACTACTTCACGCTCGTGCCTCTCTACTGATTCACGCTATCGCCTCTCTACTGCTTCACGCTCGCGCCTCTCTACTGCTTCACGCTCGTGCCTCTCTACTGCTTCACGCTCGTGCCTCTACTGCTTCACGCTCGCGCCTATCTACTGCTTCACGCTCGCGCCTTTCTACTGATTCACGCTCGCGCCTCTCTACTGCTTCACGCTCGTGCCTCTCTACTGTTTCCCCGCTATCGCCTCTCTACTGCTTCACGCTCGTGCCTGTCTACTGATTCACGCTATCGCCTCTCTGCTACTTCACGCTCGTGCCTCTCATTGATTCACGCTCGCGCCTCTCTACTGTTTCCCGCTATCGCCTCTCTACTACTTCACGCGCGTGCCTCTCTACTGTTTCCCGCTATCGCCTCTCTACTGCTTCACGCTCGTGCCTCTCTACTGATTCACGCTCGCGCCTCTCTACTGTTTCCCGCTATCGCCTCTCTACTACTTCACGCTCGCGCCTCTCTACTGATTCACGCTCGCGCCTCTCTACTGCTTCACGCTCGCGCCTCTCTACTGTTTCTCGCTATCGCATCTCTACTGCTTCACGCTCGTGCCTCTCTACTGTTTCACGCTATCGCCTCTCTACTGCTTCACGCTCGTGCCTCTCTACTGATTCACGCTCGCGCCTCTCTACTGCTTCACGCTCGTGCCTCTCTACTGATTCACGCTCGCGCCTCTCTACTGTTTCTCGCTATCGCCTCTCTACTGCTTCACGCTCACGCCTCTCTACTGTTTCTCGCTATCGCCTCTCTACTGCTTCACGCTCGCGCCTCTCAACTGCTTCACGCTCGTGCCTCTCTACTGCTTCACGCTCGTGCTTCTCTACTTCTTCACGCTCGCGCCTCTCTACTGCTTCACGCTCGCGCCTCTCTACTGATTCACGCTATCGCCTCTCTACTGCTTCACGTTCGCGCCTCTCTACTGATCCACGCTATGGCCTCTCTACTGCTTCACGCTCGCGCCTCTCTACTGCTTCACGCTCGCGCCTCTCTACTGATTCACGCTCGCGCCTCTCTACTGCTTCACGCTCGTGCCTCTCTACTGTTTCCCCGCTATCGCCTCTCTACTGCTTCACGCTCGTGCCTGTCTACTGATTCACGCTCGCGCCTCTCTACTGTTTCCCGCTATCGCCTCTCTACTACTTCACGCGCGCGCCTCTCTACTGTTTCTCGCTATCGCCTCTCTACTGCTTCACGCTCGTGCCTCTACTGTTTCTCGCTATCGCCTCTCTACTGCTTCACGCTCGTGCCTCTCTACTGATTCACGCTCGCGCCTCTCTACTGCTTCACGCTCGCGCCTCTCTACTGATTCACGCTCGCGCCTCTCTACTGCTTCATGCTCGTGCCTCTCTACTGATTCACGCTATCGCCTCTCTACTGCTTCACGCGCGTGCCTCTCTACTGATTCACGCTCGCGCCTCTCTACTGCTTCACGCTCGTGCCTCTCTACTGCTTCACGCTCGTGCCTCTCTACTGATTCACGCTCGTGCCTGTCTACTACTTCCCGCTCGTGCCTCTCTACTGATTCACGCTCGCGCCTCTCTACTGATTCACGCTCGTGCCTCTCTACTGATTCACGCTCGCGCCTCTCTACTGCTTCACGCTCGCGCCTCTCTACTGATTCACGCTCGCGCCTCTCTACTGCTTCACGCTCGCGCCTCTCTACTGCTTCACGCTCGTGCCTCTCTACTGCTTCACGCTCGCGTCTCTCTACTGCTTTACGCTCGCGCCTCTCTACTGATTCACGCTCGTGACTGTCTACTACTTCCCGCTCGCGCCTGTCTACTGCTTCACGCTCGTGCCTCTCTACTGATTCACGCTCGCGCCTCTCTACTGCTTCACGCTCGTGCATCTCTACTGATTCACGCTCGTGCCTCTCTACTGTTTCTCGCTATCGCCTCTCTAATGCTTCACGCTCGTGCCTCTCTACTGATTCACGCTCGCGCCTCTCTACTGCTTCACGCTCGCGCCTCTCTACTACTTCACGCTCGTGCCTCTCTACTGATTCACGCTCGCGCCTCTCTACTGTTTCCCGCTATCGCCTCTCTACTACTTCACGCGCGTGCCTCTCTACTGTTTCCCGCTATCGCCTCTCTACTGCTTCACGCTCGTGCCTCTCTACTGATTCACGCTCGCGCCTCTCTACTATTTCCCGCTATCGCCTCTCTACTAGTTCACGCTCGCGCCTCTCTACTGCTTCACGCTCGCGCCTCTCTACTGCTTCACGCTCGCGCCTCTCTACTGCTTCACGCTCGTGCCTCTCTACTGTTTCTCGCTATCGCCTCTCTACTGCTTCACGCTCGTGCCTCTCTACTGATTCACGCTCGCGCCTCTCTACTGCTTCACGCTCGTGCCTCTCTACTGATTCACGCTCGCGCCTCTCTACTGTTTCTCGCTATCGCCTCTCTACTGCTTCACGCTCACGCCTCTCTACTGCTTCACGCTCACGCCTCTCTACTGCTTCACGCTCGCGCCTCTCAACTGCTTCACGCTCGCGCCTCTCTACTGCTTCACGCTCGTGCTTCTCTACTTCTTCACGCTCGCGCCTCTCTACTGCTTCACGCTCGCGCCTCTCTACTGATTCACGCTATCGCCTCTCTACTGCTTCACGTTCGAGCCTCACTACTGATCCACGCTATCGCCTCTCTACTGCTTCACGCTCGCGCCTCTCTACTGCTTCACGCTCGCGCCTCTCTACTGATTCACGCTCGCGCCTCTCTACTGCTTCACGCTCGTGCCTCTCTACTGTTTCCCCGCTATCGCCTCTCTACTGCTTCACGCTCGTGCCTGTCTACTCATTCACGCTCGCGCCTCTCTACTGTTTCTCGCTATCGCCTCTCTACTACTTCACGCGCGCGCCTCTCTACTGTTTCTCGCTATCGCCTCTCTGCTGCTTCACGCTCGTGCCTCTCTACTGATTGACGCTCGCGCCTCTCTACTGCTTCACGCTCACGCCTCTCTACTGATTCCCGCTCGCGCCTCTCTACTGCTTCATGCTCGCGCCTCTCTACTGATTCACGCTCGCGCCTCTCTACTGCTTCATGCTCGTGCCTCTCTACTGATTCACGCTATCACCTCTCTACTGCTTCACGCGCGTGCCTCTCTACTGATTCACGCTCGCGCCTCTCTACTGCTTCACGCTCGTGCCTCTCTACTGATTCACGCTATCGCCTCTCTACTGCTTCACGCTCGCGCCTCTCTACTGATTCACGCTCGTGCCTCTCTACTGCTTCACGCTCGTGCCTCTCTACTGATTCACGCTCGTGCCTGTCTACTGATTCACGCTCGTGCCTCTCTACTGATTCACGCTCGCGCCTCTCTACTGATTCACGCTCGCGCCTCTCTACTGATTCACGCTCGCGCCTCTCTACTGCTTCACGCTCGCGCCTCTCTACTGATTCACGCTCGTGCCTCTCTACTGCTTCACGCTCGCGCCTCTCTACTGCTTCACGCTCGCGCCTCTCTACTGCTTCACGCTCGCGCCTCTCTACTACTTCCCGCTCGCGCCTCTCCACTGATTCACGCTCGTGCCTCTCTACTGATTCACGCTCGCGCCTCTCTACTGCTTCACGCTCGTGGCTCTCTACTGATTCACGCTATCGGCTCTCTACTACTTCACGCTCGTGCCTCTCTACTGATTCACGCTCGCGCCTCTCTACTGCTTCACGCTCGTGCCTCTCTACTGATTCACGCTCGCGCCTCTCTACTGATTCACGCTCGTGCCTCTCTACTGCTTCACGCGCGTGCCTCTCTACTGATTCACGCTCGCGCCTGTCTACTACTTCACGCTCGTGCCTCTCTACTGATTCACGCTATCGCCTCTCTACTGCTTCACGCTCGCGCCTCTCTACTGCTTCACGCTCGTGCCTCTCTACTGCTTTACGCTCGTGCCTCTCTACTGATTCACGCTCGTGCCTGTCTACTACTTCCCGCTCGTGCCTCTCTACTGATTCACGCTCGCGCCTCTCTACTGCTTCACGCTCGCGCCTCTCTACTGTTTCTCGCTGTCGCCTCTCTACTGCTTCACGCTCGTGCCTCTCTACTGTTTCTCGCTATTGCCTCTCTACTGCTTCCCGCTCGCGCCTCTCTACTGCTTCACGCTCGCGCCTCTCTACTGATTCACGCTCGCGCCTCTCTACTGCTTCACGCTCGTGCCTCTCTACTGTTTCCCCGCTATCGCCTCTCTACTGCTTCACGCTCGTGCCTGTCTACTGATTCACGCTATCGCCTCTCTACTGCTTCACGCTCGCGCCTCTCTACTGCTTCACGCTCGTGCCTCTCTACTGCTTCACGCTCGCGCCTCTCTACTGCTTCACGCTCGCGCCTCTCTACTGATTCACGCTCGTGCCTGTCTACTACTTCCCGCTCGCGCGTCTCTACTGCTTCACGCTCGTGCCTCTCTACTGATTCACGCTCGCGCCTCTCTACTGCTTCACGCTCGTGCCTCTCTACTGATTCACGCTCGTGCCTCTCTACTGTTTCTCGCTATCGCCTCTCTAATGCTTCACGCTCGTGCCTCTCTACTGCTTCACGCTCGCGCCTCTCTACTGCTTCACGCTCGCGCCTCTCTACTGATTCACGCTCGCGCCTCTCTACTGTTTCTCGCTATCGCCTCTACTGCTTCACGCTGGCGCCTCTCTACTGCTTCACGCTCGCGCCTCTCGACTGATTCACGCTATCGCCTCTCTACTGCTTCACGCTCGCGCCTCTCTACTGCTTCACGCTCGTGCCTCTCTACTGCTTCACGCTCGTGCCTCTTTACTTATTCACGCTCGTGCCTCTCTACTGTTTCTCGCTATCGCCTCTCTACTGCTTCACGCTCGTGCCTCTCTACTGTTTCTCGCTATCGCCTCTCTACTGCTTCACGCTCGCGCCTCTCTACTGATTCACGCTCGCGCCTCTCTACTGTTTCCCGCTATCGCCTCTCTACTGTTTCTCGCTATCGCCTCTCTACTGCTTCACGCTCGTGCCTCTCTACTGTTTCTCGCTATCGCCTCTCTACTGCTTCACGCTCGCGCCTCTCTACTGATTCACGCTCGCGCCTCTCTACTGTTTCCCGCTATCGCCTCTCTACTACTTCACGCTCGCGCCTCTCTACTGATTCACGCTCGCGCCTCTCTACTGCTTCACGCTCGCGCCTCTCTACTGTTTCTCGCTATCGCCTCTCTACTGCTTCACGCTCGTGCCTCTCTACTGCTTCACGCTCGTGCCTGTCTACTGATTCACGCTATCGCCTCTCTACTACTTCACGCTCGTGCCTCTCTACTGATTCACGCTCGCGCCTCTCTACTGTTTCCCGCTATCGCCTCTCTACTACTTCACGCGCGTGCCTCTCTACTGTTTCCCGCTATCGCCTCTCTACTGCTTCACGCTCGTGCCTCTCTACTGTTTCCCGCTATCGCCTCTCTACTGCTTCACGCTCGTGCCTCTCTACTGATTCACGCTCGCGCCTCTCTACTGATTCACGCTCGCGCCTCTCTACTGCTTCACGCTCGCGCCTCTCTACTGTTTCTCGCTATCGCCTCTCTACTGCTTCAGGCTCGTGCCTCTCTACTGTTTCTCGCTATCGCCTCTCTACTGCTTCACGCTCGTGCCTCTCTACTGATTCACGCTCGCGCCTCTCTACTGCTTCACGCTCGTGCCTCTCTACTGATTCACGCTCGCGCCTCTCTACTGTTTCTCGCTATCGCCTCTCTACTGCTTCACGCTCACGCCTCTCTACTGTTTCTCGCTATCGCCTCTCTACTGCTTCACGCTCGCGCCTCTCAACTGCTTCACGCTCGTGCCTCTCTACTGCTTCACGCTCGTGCTTCTCTACTTCTTCACGCTCGCGCCTCTCTACTGCTTCACGCTCGCGCCTCTCTACTGATTCACGCTATCGCCTCTCTACTGCTTCACGTTCGCGCCTCTCTACTGATCCACGCTATCGCCTCTCTACTGCTTCACGCTCGCGCCTCTCTACTGCTTCACGCTCGTGACTCTCCACTGTTTCCCCGCTATCGCCTCTCTACTGCTTCACGCTCGTGCCTGTCTACTGATTCACGCTCGCGCCTCTCTACTGTTTCCCGCTATCGCCTCTCTACTACTTCACGCGCGCGCCTCTCTACTGTTTCTCGCTATCGCCTCTCTACTGCTTCACGCTCGTGCCTCTCTACTGTTTCTCGCTATCGCCTCTCTACTGCTTCACGCTCGTGCCTCTCTACTGATTCACGCTCGCGCCTCTCTACTGCTTCACGCTCGTGCCTCTCTACTGATTCACGCTCGCGCCTCTCTACTGTTTCTCGCTATTGCCTCTCTACTGCTTCACGCTCGTGCCTCTCTACTGATTCACGCTATCGCCTCTCTACTGCTTCACGCGCGTGCCTCTCTACTGATTCACGCTCGCGCCTCTCTACTGCTTCACGCTCGTGCCTCTCTACTGATTCACGCTATCGCCTCTCTACTGCTTCACGCTCGCGCCTCTCTACTGCTTCACGCTCGCGCCTCTCTACTGATTCACGCTCGCGCCTCTCTACTGCTTCACGCTCATGCCTGTCTACTGTTTCCCCGCTATCGCCTCTCTACTGCTTCACGCTCGTGCCTGTCTACTGATTCACGCTATCGCCTCTCTACTACTTCACGCTCGTGCCTCTCCACTGATTCACGCTCGCGCCTCTCTATTGTTTCCCGCTATCGCCTCTCTTCTACTTCACGCGCGTGCCTCTCTACTGATTCACGCTCGCGCCTCTCTACTTCTTCACGCTCGTGCCTCTCTACTGATTCACGCTCGCGCCTCTCTACTGTTTCCCGCTATCGCCTCTCTGCTACTTCACGCGCGTGCCTCTCTACTGATTCACGCTCGCGCCTCTCTACTGCTTCACGATCGCGCCTCTCTACTTTTTCTCGCTATCGCCTCTCTACTGCTTCACGCTCGTGCCTCTACTGTTTCTCGCTGTCGCCTCTCTACAGCTTCACGCTCGTGCCTCTCTACTGATTCACGCTCGCGCCTCTCTACTGCTTCACGCTCGTGCCTCTCTACTGTTTCCCGCTATCGCCTATCTACTGCTTCACGCTCGTGCCTCTCTACTGATTCACGCTATCGGCTCTCTACTACATCACGCTCGCGCCTCTTTACTGCTTCACGCTCGCGCCTCTCTACTGTTTCTCGCTATCGCCTCTCTACTGCTTCACGCTCGTGCCTCTCTACTGTTTCTCGCTATTGCCTCTCTACTCCTTCCCGCTCGCGCCTCTCTACTGCTTCACGCTCGCGCCTCTCTACTGATTCACGCTCGCGCCTCTCTACTGCTTCAAGCTCGTGCCTCTCTACTGTTTCCCCGCTATCGCCTCTCTACTGCTTCACGCTCGTGCCTGTCTACTGATTCACGCTATCGCCTCTCTACTGCTTCACGCTCGCGCCTCTCTACTGCTTCACGCTCGCGCCTCTCTACTGTTTCTCGCTGTCGCCTCTCTACTGCTTCACGCTCGTGCCTCTCTACTGTTTCTCGCTATTGCCTCTCTACTGCTTCCCGCTCGCGCCTCTCTACTGCTTCACGCTCGCGCCTCTCTACTGATTCACGCTCGCGCCTCTCTACTGCTTCACGCTCGTGCCTCTCTACTGTTTCCCCGCTATCGCCTCTCTACTGCTTCACGCTCGTGCCTGTCTACTGATTCACGCTATCGCCTCTCTACTGCTTCACGCTCGCGCCTCTCTACTGCTTCACGCTCGTGCCTCTCTACTGCTTCACGCTCGCGCCTCTCTACTGCTTCACGCTCGCGCCTCTCTACTGATTCACGCTCGTGCCTGTCTACTACTTCCCGCTCGCGCCTCTCTACTGCTTCACGCTCGTGCCTCTCTACTGATTCACGCTCGCGCCTCTCTACTGCTTCACGCTCGTGCCTCTCTACTGATTCACGCTCGTGCCTCTCTACTGTTTCTCGCTATCGCCTCTCTAATGCTTCACGCTCGTGCCTCTCTACTGCTTCACGCTCGCGCCTCTCTACTGCTTCACGCTCGCGCCTCTCTACTGATTCACGCTCGCGCCTCTCTACTGTTTCTCGCTATCGCCTCTACTGCTTCACGCTGGCGCCTCTCTACTGCTTCACGCTCGCGCCTCTCGACTGATTCACGCTATCGCCTCTCTACTGCTTCACGCTCGCGCCTCTCTACTGCTTCACGCTCGTGCCTCTCTACTGCTTCACGCTCGTGCCTCTTTACTTATTCACGCTCGTGCCTTTCTACTACTTCCCGCTCGTGCCTCTCTACTGATTCATGCTCGCGCCTCTCTACTGCTTCACGCTCGCGCCTCTACTGTTTCTCGCTATGCCTCTCTACTGCTTCACGCTCGTGCCTCTCTACTGTTTCTCGCTATCGCCTCTCTACTCCTTCACGCTCGCGCCTCTCTACTGCTTCACGCTCGTGCCTCTCTACTGATTCACGCTCGCGCCTCTCTACTGTTTCTCGCTATCGCCTCTCTACTGCTTCACGCTCGTGCCTCTCTACTGTTTCTCGCTATCGCCTCTCTACTGCTTCACGCTCGCGCCTCTCTACTGATTCACGCTCGCGCCTCTCTACTGTTTCCCGCTATCGCCTCTCTACTACTTCACGCTCGCGCCTCTCTACTGATTCACGCTCGCGCCTCTCTACTGCTTCACGCTCGCGCCTCTCTACTGTTTCTCGCTATCGCCTCTCTACTGCTTCACGCTCGTGCCTCTCTACTGCTTCACGCTCGTGCCTGTCTACTGATTCACGCTATCGCCTCTCTACTACTTCACGCTCGTGCCTCTCTACTGATTCACGCTCGCGCCTCTCTACTGTTTCCCGCTATCGCCTCTCTACTACTTCACGCGCGTGCCTCTCTACTGTTTCCCGCTATCGCCTCTCTACTGCTTCACGCTCGTGCCTCTCTACTGTTTCCCGCTATCGCCTCTCTACTGCTTCACGCTCGTGCCTCTCTACTGATTCACGCTCGCGCCTCTCTACTGATTCACGCTCGCGCCTCTCTACTGCTTCACGCTCGCGCCTCTCTACTGTTTCTCGCTATCGCCTCTCTACTGCTTCACGCTCGTGCCTCTCTACTGTTTCTCGCTATCGTCTCTCTACTGCTTCACGCTCGTGCCTCTCTACTAATTCACGCTCGCGCCTCTCTACTGCTTCACGCTCGTGCCTCTCTACTGATTCACGCTCGCGCCTCTCTACTGTTTCTCGCTATCGCCTCTCTACTGCTTCACGCTCACGCCTCTCTACTGTTTCTCGCTATCGCCTCCCTACTGCTTCACGCTCGCGCCTCTCAACTGCTTCACGCTCGTGCCTCTCTACTGCTTCACGCTCGTGCTTCTCTACTTCTTCACGCTCGCGCCTCTCTACTGCTTCACGCTCGCGCCTCTCTACTGATTCACGCTATCGCCTCTCTACTGCTTCACGTTCGCGCCTCTCTACTGATCCACGCTATCGCCTCTCTACTGCTTCACGCTCGCGCCTCTCTACTGCTTCACGCTCGTGACTCTCCACTGTTTCCCCGCTATCGCCTCTCTACTGCTTCACGCTCGTGCCTGTCTACTGATTCACGCTCGCGCCTCTCTACTGTTTCCCGCTATCGCCTCTCTACTACTTCACGCGCGCGCCTCTCTACTGTTTCTCGCTATCGCCTCTCTACTGCTTTACGCTCGTGCCTCTACTGTTTCTCGCTATCGCCTCTCTACTGCTTCACGCTCGTGCCTCTCTACTGATTCACGCTATCGCCTCTCTACTGCTTCACGCGCGTGCCTCTCTACTGATTCACGCTCGCGCCTCTCTACTGCTTCACGCTCGTGCCTCTCTACTGATTCACGCTATCGCCTCTCTACTGCTTCACGCTCGCGCCTCTCTACTGCTTCAGGCTCGCGCCTCTCTACTGATTCACGCTCGCGCCTCTCTACTGCTTCACGCTCATGCCTGTCTACTGTTTCCCCGCTATCGCCTCTCTACTGCTTCACGCTCGTGCCTGTCTACTGATTCACGCTATCGCCTCTCTACTACTTCACGCTCGTGCCTCTCCACTGATTCACGCTCGCGCCTCTCTATTGTTTCCCGCTATCGCCTCTCTTCTACTTCACGCGCGTGCCTCTCTACTGATTCACGCTCGCGCCTCTCTACTGCTTCACGCTCGTGCCTCTCTACTGATTCACGCTCGCGCCTCTCTACTGTTTCCCGCTATCGCCTCTCTGCTACTTCACGCGCGTGCCTCTCTACTGCTTCACGCTCGCGCCTCTCTACTGCTTCACGCTCGCGCCTCTCTACTTTTTCTCGCTATCGCCTCTCTACTGCTTCACGCTCGTGCCTCTCTACTGATTCACGCTCGCGCCTCTCTACTGCTTCACGCTCGTGCCTCTCTACTGTTTCCCCGCTATCGCCTATCTACTGCTTCACGCTCGTGCCTCTCTACTGATTCACGCTATCGGCTCTCTACTACATCACGCTCGCGCCTCTTTACTGCTTCACGCTCGCGCCTCTCTACTGTTTCTCGCTATCGCCTCTCTACTGCTTCACGCTCGTGCCTCTCTACTGTTTCTCGCTATTGCCTCTCTACTCCTTCCCGCTCGCGCCTGTCTACTGCTTCACGCTCGCGCCTCTCTACTGATTCACGCTCGCGCCTCTCTACTGCTTCACGCTCGTGCCTCTCTACTGTTTCCCCGCTATCGCCTCTCTACTGCTTCACGCTCGTGCCTGTCTACTGATTCACGCTATCGCCTCTCTACTGCTTCACGCTCGCGCCTCTCTACTGCTTCACGCTCGTGCCTCTCTACTGCTTCACGCTCGCGCCTCTCTACTGCTTCACGCTCGCGCCTCTCTACTGATTCACGCTCGTGCCTGTCTACTACTTCCCGCTCGCGCCTCTCTACTGCTTCACGCTCGTGCCTCTCTACTGATTCACGCTCGCGCCTCTCTACTGCTTCACGCTCGCGCCTCTCTACTGATTCACGCTCGCGCCTCTCTACTGTTTCTCGCTATCGCCTCTCTACTGCTTCACGCTGGCGCCTCTCTACTGCTTCACGCTCGCGCCTCTCGACTGATTCACGCTATCGCCTCTCTACTGCTTCACGCTCGAGCCTCTCTACTGCTTCACGCTCGTGCCTCTCTACTGCTTCACGCTCGTGCCTCTCTACTTATTCACGCTCGTGCCTGTCTACTACTTCCCGCTCGTGCCTCTCTACTGATTCATGCTCGCGCCTCTCTACTGCTTCACGCTCGCGCCTCTCTACTGTTTCTCGCTATCGCCTCTCTACTGCTTCACGCTCGTGCCTCTCTACTGTTTCTCGCTATCGCCTCTCTACTGCTTCACGCTCGCGCCTCTCTACTGCTTCACGCTCGTGCCTCTCTACTGATTCACGTTCGCGCCTCTCTACTGTTTCTCGCTATCGCCTCTCTACTGCTTCGCGCTCGTGCCTCTCTACTGTTTCTCGCTATCGCCTCTCTACTGCTTCACGCTCGCGCCTCTCTACTGCTTCACGCTCGTGCCTCTCTACTGCTTCACGCTCGTACCTCTCTACTGCTTCACGCTCGTGCCTCTACTGCTTCACGCTCGCGCCTCTCTACTGCTTCACGCTCGTGCCTCTCTACTGATTCACGCTATCGCCTCTCTACTGCTTCACGCTCGCGCCTCTCTACTGATCCACGCTATCACCTCTCTACTGCTTCACGATCGCGCCTCTCTACTGATTCACGCTCGCGCCTCTCTACTGCTTCACGCTCGCGCCTCTACTGCTTCACGCTCATGCCTCTCTACTGTTTCCCCGCTATCGCCTCTCTACTGCTTCACGCTCGTGCCTCTCTACTGATTCACGCTATCGCCTCTCTACTACTTCACGCTCGTGCCTCTCTACTGATTCACGCTCGCGGCTCTCTACTGTTTCCCGCTATCGCCTCTCTACTACTTCACGCGCGTGCCTCTCTACTGATTCACGCTCGCGCCTCTCTACTGCTTCACGCTCATGCCTCTCTACTGTTTCCCCGCTATCGCCTCTCTACTGCTTCACGCTCGCGCCTCTCTACTGCTTCACGCTTGTGCCTCTCTACTGATTCACGCTCGCGCCTCTCTACTGTTTCCCGCTATCGCCTCTCTACTACTTCACGCGCGTGCCTCTCTACTGATTCACGCTCGCGCCTCTCTACTGCTTCACGCTGGCGCCTCTCTACTGCTTCACGCTCGCGCCTCTCGACTGATTCACGCTATCGCCTCTCTACTGCTTCACGCTCGCGCCTCTCTACTGCTTCACGCTCGTGCCTCTCTACTGCTTCACGCTCGTGCCTCTCTACTTATTCACGCTCGTGCCTGTCTACTACTTCCCGCTCGTGCCTCTCTACTGATTCATGCTCGCGCCTCTCTACTGCTTCACGCTCGCGCCTCTACTGTTTCTCGCTATCGCCTCTCTACTGCTTCACGCTCGTGCCTCTCTACTGTTTCTCGCTATCGCCTCTCTACTCCTTCACGCTCGCGCCTCTCTACTGCTTCACGCTCGTGCCTCTCTACTGATTCAGGCTCGCGCCTCTCTACTGTTTCTCGCTATCGCCTCTCTACTGCTTCACGCTCGTGCCTCTCTACTGTTTCTCGCTATCGCCTCTCTACTCCTTCACGCTCGCGCCTCTCTACTGCTTCACGCTCGTGCCTCTCTACTGCTTCACGCTCGTACCTCTCTACTGCTTCACGCTCGTGCCTCTACTGCTTCACGCTCGCGCCTCTCTACTGCTTCACGCTCGTGCCTCTCTACTGATTCACGCTATCGCCTCTCTACTGCTTCACGCTCGCGCCTCTCTACTGATCCACGCTATCACCTCTCTACTGCTTCACGCTCGCGCCTCTCTACTGCTTCACGCTCGCGCCTCTCTACTGATTCACGCTCGCGCCTCTCTACTGCTTCACGCTCATGCCTGTCTACTGTTTCCCCGCTATCGCCTCTCTACTGCTTCACGCTCGTGCCTGTCTACTGATTCACGCTATCGCCTCTCTACTACTTCACGCTCGTGCCTCTCCACTGATTCACGCTCGCGCCTCTCTATTGTTTCCCGCTATCGCCTCTCTTCTACTTCACGCGCATGCCTCTCTACTGATTCACGCTCGCGCCTCTCTACTGCTTCACGCTCGTGCCTCTCTACTGATTCACGCTCGCGCCTCTCTACTGTTTCCCGCTATCGCCTCTCTGCTACTTCACGCGCGTGCCTCTCTACTGATTCACGCTCGCGCCTCTCTACTGCTTCACGCTCGCGCCTCTCTACTTTTTCTCGCTATCGCCTCTCTACTGCTTCACGCTCTTGCCTCTACTGTTTCTCGCTGTCGCCTTTCTACAGCTTCACGCTCGTGCCTCTCTACTGATTCACGCTCGCGCCTCTCTACTGCTTCACGCTCGTGCCTCTCTACTGTTTCCCCGCTATCGCCTATCTACTGCTTCACGCTCGTGCCTCTCTACTGATTCACGCTATCGGCTCTCTACTACATCACGCTCGCGCCTCTTTACTGCTTCACGCTCGCGCCTCTCTACTGTTTCTCGCTATCGCCTCTCTACTGCTTCACGCTCGTGCCTCTCTACTGTTTCTCGCTATTGCCTCTCTACTCCTTCCCGCTCGCGCCTCTCTACTGCTTCACGCTCGCGCCTCTCTACTGATTCACGCTCGCGCCTCTCTACTGCTTCACGCTCGTGCGTCTCTACTGTTTCCCCGCTATCGCCTCTCTACTGCTTCACGCTCGTGCCTGTCTACTGATTCACGCTATCGCCTCTCTACTGCTTCACGCTCGCGCCTCTCTACTGCTTCACGCTCGTGCCTCTCTACTGCTTCACGCTCGCGCCTCTCTACTGCTTCACGCTCGCGCCTCTCTACTGATTCACGCTCGTGCCTGTCTACTACTTCCCGGTCGCGCCTCTCTACTGCTTCACGCTCGTGCCTCTCTACTGATTCACGCTCGCGCCTCTCTACTGCTTCACGCTCGCGCCTCTCTACTGCTTCACGCTCGTGCCTCTCTACTGATTCACGCTATCGCCTCTCTACTGCTTCACGCTCGCGCCTCTCTACTGATTCACGCTCGCGCCTCTCTACTGCTTCACGCTCGCGCCTCTACTGCTTCACGCTCATGCCTCTCTACTGTTTCCCCGCTATCGCCTCTCTACTGCTTCACGCTCGTGCCTCTCTACTGATTCACGCTATCGCCTCTCTACTACTTCACGCTCGTGCCTCTCTACTGATTCACGCTCGCGGCTCTCTACTGTTTCCCGCTATCGCCTCTCTACTACTTCACGCGCGTGCCTCTCTACTGATTCACGCTCGCGCCTCTCTACTGCTTCACGCTCATGCCTCTCTACTGTTTCCCCGCTATCGCCTCTCTACAGCTTCACGCTCGTGCCTCTCTACTGATTCACGCTCGCGCCTCTCTACTGCTTCACGCTTGTGCCTCTCTACTGATTCACGCTCGCGCCTCTCTACTGTTTCCCGCTATCGCCTCTCTACTACTTCACGCGCGTGCCTCTCTACTGATTCACGCTCGCGCCTCTCTACTGCTTCACGCTGGCGCCTCTCTACTGCTTCACGCTCGCGCCTCTCCACAGATTCACGCTATCGCCTCTCTACTGCTTCACGCTCGCGCCTCTCTACTGCTTCACGCTCGTGCCTCTCTACTGCTTCACGCTCGTACCTCTCTACTACTTCCCGCTCGTGCCTCTCTACTGATTCATGCTCGCGCCTCTCTAGTGCTTCACGCTCGTGCCTCTCTACTGTTTCTCGCTATCGCCTCTCTACTGCTTCACGCTCGCGCCTCTCTACTGCTTCACGCTCGTGCCTCTCTACTGATTCACGCTCGCGCCTCTCTACTGTTTCTCGCTATCGCCTCTCTACTGCTTCACGTTCGTGCCTCTCTACTGTTTCTCGCTATCGCCTCTCTACTGCTTCACGCTCGCGCCTCTCTACTGCTTCACGCTCGTGCCTCTCTACTGCTTCACGCTCGTACCCCTCTACTGCTTCACGCTCGTGCCTCTACTGCTTCACGCTCGCGCCTCTCTACTGCTTCACGCTCGTGCCTCTCTACTGATTCACGCTATCGCCTCTCTACTGCTTCACGCTCGCGCCTCTCTACTGATCCACGCTATACTGCTTCACGCTCGCGCCTCTCTACTGCTTCACGCTCGTGCCTCTCTACTGATTCACGCTATCGCCTCTCTACTGCTTAACGCTCGCGCCTCTCTACTGATCCACGCTATCGCCTCTCTACTGCTTCACGCTCGCGCCTCTCTACTGCTTCACGCTCGCGCCTCTCTACTGATTCACGCTCGCGCCTCTCTACTGCTTCACACTCATGCCTCTCTACTGTTTCCCCGCTATCGCCTCTCTACTGCTTCACGCTCGTGCCTCTCTACTGTTTCCCCGCTATCGCCTCTCTACTGCTTCACGCTCGTGCCTCTCTACTGATTCACGCTCGCGCCTCTCTACTGCTTCACGCTTGTGCCTCTCTACTGATTCACGCTCGCGCCTCTCTACTGTTTCCCGCTATCGCCTCTCTACTACTTCACGCGCGTGCCTCTCTACTGATTCACGCTATCGCCTCTCTACTGCTTCACGCTCGCGCCTCTCTACTGATCCACGCTATCACCTCTCTACTGCTTCACGCTCGCGCCTCTCTACTGCTTCACGCTCGCGCCTCTCTACTGATCCACGCTATCACCTCTCTACTGCTTCACGCTCGCGCCTCTCTACTGCTTCACGCTCGCGCCTCTCTACTGATTCACGCTCGCGCCTCTCTACTGCTTCACGCTCATGCCTGTCTACTGTTTCCCCGCTATCGCCTCTCTACTGCTTCACGCTCGTGCCTGTCTACTGATTCACGCTATCGCCTCTCTACTACTTCACGCTCGTGCCTCTCTACTGATTCACGCTCGCGCCTCTCTATTGTTTCCCGCTATCGCCTCTCTTCTACTTCACGCGCGTGCCTCTCTACTGATTCACGCTCGCGCCTCTCTACTGCTTCACGCTCGTGCCTCTCTACTGATTCACGCTCGCGCCTCTCTACTGTTTCCCGCAATCGCCTCTCTGCTACTTCACGCGCGTGCCTCTCTACTGATTCACGCTCGCGCCTCTCTACTGCTTCACGCTCGCGCCTCTCTACTTTTTCTCGCTATCGCCTCTCTACTGCTTCACGCTCGTGCCTCTACTGTTTCTCGCTGTCGCCTCTCTACAGCTTCACGCTCGTGCCTCTCTACTGATTCACGCTCGCGCCTCTCTACTGCTTCACGCTCGTGCCTCTCTACTGTTTCCCCGCTATCGCCTATCTACTGCTTCACGCTCGTGCCTCTCTACTGATTCACGCTATCGGCTCTCTACTACATCACGCTCGCGCCTCTCTACTGCTTCACGCTCGCGCCTCTCTACTGTTTCTCGCTATCGCCTCTCTACTGCTTCACGCTCGTGCCTCTCTACTGTTTCTCGCTATTGCCTCTCTACTCCTTCCCGCTCGCGCCTCTCTACTGCTTCACGCTCGCGCCTCTCTACTGATTCATGCTCGCGCCTCTCTACTGCTTCACGCTCGTGCCTCTCTACTGTTTCCCCGCTATCGCCTCTCTACTGCTTCACGCTCGTGCCTGTCTACTGATTCACGCTATCGCCTCTCTACTGCTTCACGCTCGCGCCTCTCTACTGCTTCACGCTCGTACCTCTCTACTGCTTCACGCTCGCGCCTCTCTACTGCTTCACGCTCGCGCCTCTCTACTGATTCACGCTCGTGCCTGTCTACTACTTCCCGCTCGCGCCTCTCTACTGCTTCACGCTCGTGCCTCTCTACTGATTCACGCTCGCGCCTCTCTACTGCTTCACGCTCGCGCCTCTCTACTGATTCACGCTCGCACCTCTCTACTGTTTCTCGCTATCGCCTCTCTACTGCTTCACGCTGGTGCCTCTCTACTGCTTCACGCTCGCGCCTCTCGACTGATTCACGCTATCGCCTCTCTACTGCTTCACGCTCGCGCCTCTCTACTGCTTCACGCTCGTGCCTCTCTACTGCTTCACGCTCGTGCCTCTCTACTTATTCACGCTCGTGCCTGTCTACTACTTCCCACTCGTGCCTCTCTACTGATTCATGCTCGCGCCTCTCTACTGCTTCACGCTCGCGCCTCTCTACTGTTTCTCGCTATCGCCTCTCTACTGCTTCACGCTCGCGCCTCTCTACTGCTTCACGCTCGTGCCTCTCTACTGATTCACGCTCGCGCCTCTCTACTGTTTCTCGCTATCGCCTCTCTACTGCTTCACGTTCGTGCCTCTCTACTGTTTCTCGCTATCGCCTCTCTACTGCTTCACGCTCGCGCCTCTCTACTGCTTCACGCTCGTGCCTCTCTACTGCTTCACGCTCGTACCCCTCTACTGCTTCACGCTCGTGCCTCTACTGCTTCACGCTCGCGCCTCTCTACTGCTTCACGCTCGTGCCTCTCTACTGATTCACGCTATCGCCTCTCTACTGCTTCACGCTCGCGCCTCTCTACTGATCCACGCTATACTGCTTCACGCTCGCGCCTCTCTACTGCTTCACGCTCGTGCCTCTCTACTGATTCACGCTATCGCCTCTCTACTGCTTAACGCTCGCGCCTCTCTACTGATCCACGCTATCGCCTCTCTACTGCTTCACGCTCGCGCCTCTCTACTGCTTCACGCTCGCGCCTCTCTACTGATTCACGCTCGCGCCTCTCTACTGCTTCACACTCATGCCTCTCTACTGTTTCCCCGCTATCGCCTCTCTACTGCTTCACGCTCGTGCCTCTCTACTGTTTCCCCGCTATCGCCTCTCTACTGCTTCACGCTCGTGCCTCTCTACTGATTCACGCTCGCGCCTCTCTACTGCTTCACGCTTGTGCCTCTCTACTGATTCACGCTCGCGCCTCTCTACTGTTTCCCGCTATCGCCTCTCTACTACTTCACGCGCGTGCCTCTCTACTGATTCACGCTATCGCCTCTCTACTGCTTCACGCTCGCGCCTCTCTACTGATCCACGCTATCACCTCTCTACTGCTTCACGCTCGCGCCTCTCTACTGCTTCACGCTCGCGCCTCTCTACTGATCCACGCTATCACCTCTCTACTGCTTCACGCTCGCGCCTCTCTACTGCTTCACGCTCGCGCCTCTCTACTGATTCACGCTCGCGCCTCTCTACTGCTTCACGCTCATGCCTGTCTACTGTTTCCCCGCTATCGCCTCTCTACTGCTTCACGCTCGTGCCTGTCTACTGATTCACGCTATCGCCTCTCTACTACTTCACGCTCGTGCCTCTCTACTGATTCACGCTCGCGCCTCTCTATTGTTTCCCGCTATCGCCTCTCTTCTACTTCACGCGCGTGCCTCTCTACTGATTCACGCTCGCGCCTCTCTACTGCTTCACGCTCGTGCCTCTCTACTGATTCACGCTCGCGCCTCTCTACTGTTTCCCGCAATCGCCTCTCTGCTACTTCACGCGCGTGCCTCTCTACTGATTCACGCTCGCGCCTCTCTACTGCTTCACGCTCGCGCCTCTCTACTTTTTCTCGCTATCGCCTCTCTACTGCTTCACGCTCGTGCCTCTACTGTTTCTCGCTGTCGCCTCTCTACAGCTTCACGCTCGTGCCTCTCTACTGATTCACGCTCGCGCCTCTCTACTGCTTCACGCTCGTGCCTCTCTACTGTTTCCCCGCTATCGCCTATCTACTGCTTCACGCTCGTGCCTCTCTACTGATTCACGCTATCGGCTCTCTACTACATCACGCTCGCGCCTCTCTACTGCTTCACGCTCGCGCCTCTCTACTGTTTCTCGCTATCGCCTCTCTACTGCTTCACGCTCGTGCCTCTCTACTGTTTCTCGCTATTGCCTCTCTACTCCTTCCCGCTCGCGCCTCTCTACTGCTTCACGCTCGCGCCTCTCTACTGATTCATGCTCGCGCCTCTCTACTGCTTCACGCTCGTGCCTCTCTACTGTTTCCCCGCTATCGCCTCTCTACTGCTTCACGCTCGTGCCTGTCTACTGATTCACGCTATCGCCTCTCTACTGCTTCACGCTCGCGCCTCTCTACTGCTTCACGCTCGTACCTCTCTACTGCTTCACGCTCGCGCCTCTCTACTGCTTCACGCTCGCGCCTCTCTACTGATTCACGCTCGTGCCTGTCTACTACTTCCCGCTCGCGCCTCTCTACTGCTTCACGCTCGTGCCTCTCTACTGATTCACGCTCGCGCCTCTCTACTGCTTCACGCTCGCGCCTCTCTACTGATTCACGCTCGCACCTCTCTACTGTTTCTCGCTATCGCCTCTCTACTGCTTCACGCTGGTGCCTCTCTACTGCTTCACGCTCGCGCCTCTCGACTGATTCACGCTATCGCCTCTCTACTGCTTCACGCTCGCGCCTCTCTACTGCTTCACGCTCGTGCCTCTCTACTGCTTCACGCTCGTGCCTCTCTACTTATTCACGCTCGTGCCTGTCTACTACTTCCCACTCGTGCCTCTCTACTGATTCATGCTCGCGCCTCTCTACTGCTTCACGCTCGCGCCTCTCTACTGTTTCTCGCTATCGCCTCTCTACTGCTTCACGCTCGTGCCTCTCTACTGTTTCTCGCTATCGCCTCTCTACTGCTTCACGCTCGCGCCTCTCTACTGCTTCACGCTCGTGCCTCTCTACTGATTCACGCTCGCGCCTCTCTACTGTTTCTCGCTATCGCCTCTCTACTGCTTCACGCTCGCGCCTCTCTACTGCTTCACGCTCGTGCCTCTCTACTGCTTCACGCTCGTACCTCTCTACTGCTTCACGCTCGTGCCTCTACTGCTTCACGCTCGCGCCTCTCTACTGCTTCACGCTCGTGCCTCTCTACTGATTCACGCTATCGCCTCTCTACTGCTTCACGCTCGCGCCTCTATACTGATCTACGCTATCACCTCTCTGCTGCTTCACGATCGCGCCTCTCTACTGATTCACGCTCGCGCCTCTCTACTGCTTCACGCTCGCGCCTCTACTGCTTCACGCTCATGCCTCTCTACTGTTTCCCCGCTATCGCCTCTCTACTGCTTCACGCTCGTGCCTGTCTACTGATTCACGCTATCGCCTCTCTACTACTTCACGCTCGTGCCTCTCTACTGATTCACGCTCACGGCTCTCTACTGTTTCCCGCTATCGCCTCTCTACTACTTCACGCGCGTGCCTCTCTACTGATTCACGCTCGCGCCTCTCTACTGCTTCACGCTCATGCCTCTCTACTGTTTCCCCGCTATCGCCTCTCTACTGCTTCACGCTCGTGCCTCTCTACTGATTCACGCTCGCGCCTCTCTACTGCTTCACGCTTGTGCCTCTCTACTGATTCACGCTCGCGCCTCTCTACTGTTTCCCGCTATCGCCTCTCTACTACTTCACGCGCGTGCCTCTCTACTGCTTCACGCTCGCGCTTCTCGACTGATTCACGCTATCGCCTCTCTACTGCTTCACGCTCGCGCCTCTCTACTGCTTCACGCTCGTGCCTCTCTACTGCTTCACGCTCGTACCTCTCTACTACTTCCCGCTCGTGCCTCTCTACTGATTCATGCTCGCGCCTCTCTACTGCTTCACGCTCGTGCCTCTCTACTGTTTCTCGCTATCGCCTCTCTACTGCTTCACGCTCGCGCCTCTCTACTGCTTCACGCTCGTGCCTCTCTACTGATTCACGCTCGCGCCTCTCTACAGTTTCTCGCTATCGCCTCTCTACTGCTTCACGCTCGTGCCTCTCTACTGTTTCTCGCTATCGCCTCTCTACTGCTTCACGCTCGCGCCTCTCTACTGCTTCACGCTCGTGCCTCTCTACTGCTTCACGCTCGTACCCCTCTACTGCTTCACGCTCGTGCCTCTCTACTGATTCACGCTCGCGCCTCTCTACTGCTTCACGCTCGTGCCTCTCTACTGATTCACGCTCGCGCCTCTCTACTGTTTCCCGCTATCGCCTCTCTACTACTTCACGCTCGCGCCTCTCTACTGATTCACGCTCGCGCCTCTCTACTGCTTCACGCTCGCGCCTCTCTACTTTTTCTCGCTATCGCCTCTCTACTGCTTCACGCTCGTGCCTCTACTGTTTCTCGCTGTCGCCTCTCTACTGCTTCACGCCCGTGCCTCTCTACTGATTCACGCTCGCGCCTCTCTACTGCTTCACGCTCGTGCCTCTCTACTGTTTCCCCGCTATCGCCTATCTACTGCTTCACGCTCGTGCCTCTCTACTGATTCACGCTATCGTCTCTCTACTACATCACGCTCGTGCCTCTCTACTGATTCACGCTCGCGCCTCTACAGTTTCCCGCTATCGCCTCTCTACTACTTCACGCGCGTGCCTCTCTACTGATTCACGCTCGCTCCTCTCTACTGCTTCACGCTCGTGCCTCTCTACTGTTTCTCGCTATTGCCTCTCTACTGCTTCCCGCTCGCGCCTCTCTACTGCTTCACGCTCGCGCCTCTCTACTGATTCACGCTCGCGCCTCTCTACTGCTTCACGCTCGCGCCTCTCTACTGTTTCTCGCTATCGCCTCTCTACTGCTTCACGCTCGTGCCTGTCTACTGATTCACGCTATCGCCTCTCTACTGCTTCACGCTCGTGCCTCTCTACTGCTTCACGCTCGCGCCTCTCTACTGCTTCACGCTCGCGCCTCTCTACTGATTCACGCTCGTGCCTGTCTACTACTTCCCGCTCGCGCCTCTCTACTGCTTCACGCTCGTGCCTCTCTACTGATTCACGCTCGCGCCTCTCTACTGCTTCACGCTCGTGCCTCTCTACTGATTCACGCTAGTGCCTCTCTACTGTTTCTCGCTATCGCCTCTCTAATGCTTCACGCTCGTGCCTCTCTACTGCTTCACGCTCGCGCCTCTCTACTGCTTCACGCTCGCGCCTCTCAACTGCTTCACGCTCGCGCCTCTCTACTGCTTCACGCTCGTGCTTCTCTACTTCTTCACGCTCGCGCCTCTCTACTGTTTCTCGCTATCGCCTCTCTACTGCTTCACGCTCGCGCCTCTCTACTGCTTCACGCTCGTGCCTCTCTACTGCTTCACGCTCGTGCCTCTACTGCTTCACGCTCGCGCCTCTCTACTGCTTCACGCTCGTGCCTCTCTACTGATTCACGCTATCGCCTCTCTACTGCTTCACGCTCGCGCCTCTCTACTGATTCGCGCTATCGCCTCTCTACTGCTTCACGCTCGCGCCTCTCTATTGATCCACGCTATCGCCTCTCTACTGCTTCACGATCGCACCTCTCTACTGCTTCACGCTCGCGCCTCTCTATTGATCCACGCTCGTGCCTCTCTACTGATTCACGCTATCGCCTCTCTACTACTTCACGCTCGTGCCTCTCTACTGATTCACGCTATCGCCTCTCTACTGTTTCTCGCTATCGCCTCTCTACTGATCCACGCTATCACCTCTCTACTGCTTCACGCTCGCGCCTCTCTACTGCTTCACGCTCGCGCCTCTCTACTGATCCACGCTATCACCTCTCTACTGCTTCACGCTCGCGCCTCTCTACTGCTTCACGCTCGCGCCTCTCTACTGATTCACGCTCGCGCCTCTCTACTGCTTCACGCTCATGCCTGTCTACTGTTTCCCCGCTATCGCCTCTCTACTGCTTCACGCTCGTGCCTGTCTACTGATTCACGCTATCGCCTCTCTACTACTTCACGCTCGTGCCTCTCTACTCATTCACGCTCGCGCCTCTCTATTGTTTCCCGCTATCGCCTCTCTTCTACTTCACGCGCGTGCCTCTCTACTGATTCACGCTCGCGCCTCTCTACTGCTTCACGCTCGTGCCTCTCTACTGATTCACGCTCGCGCCTCTCTACTGTTTCCCGCAATCGCCTCTCTGCTACTTCACGCGCGTGCCTCTCTACTGATTCACGCTCGCGCCTCTCTACTGCTTCACGCTCGCGCCTCTCTACTTTTTCTCGCTATCGCCTCTCTACTGCTTCACGCTCGTGCCTCTACTGTTTCTCGCTGTCGCCTCTCTACAGCTTCACGCTCGTGCCTCTCTACTGATTCACGCTCGCGCCTCTCTACTGCTTCACGCTCGTGCCTCTCTACTGTTTCCCCGCTATCGCCTATCTACTGCTTCACGCTCGTGCCTCTCTACTGATTCACGCTATCGGCTCTCTACTACATCACGCTCGCGCCTCTCTACTGCTTCACGCTCGCGCCTCTCTACTGTTTCTCGCTATCGCCTCTCTACTGCTTCACGCTCGTGCCTCTCTACTGTTTCTCGCTATTGCCTCTCTACTCCTTCCCGCTCGCGCCTCTCTACTGCTTCACGCTCGCGCCTCTCTACTGATTCATGCTCGCGCCTCTCTACTGCTTCACGCTCGTGCCTCTCTACTGTTTCCCCGCTATCGCCTCTCTACTGCTTCACGCTCGTGCCTGTCTACTGATTCACGCTATCGCCTCTCTACTGCTTCACGCTCGCGCCTCTCTACTGCTTCACGCTCGTACCTCTCTACTGCTTCACGCTCGCGCCTCTCTACTGCTTCACGCTCGCGCCTCTCTACTGATTCACGCTCGTGCCTGTCTACTACTTCCCGCTCGCGCCTCTCTACTGCTTCACGCTCGTGCCTCTCTACTGATTCACGCTCGCGCCTCTCTACTGCTTCACGCTCGCGCCTCTCTACTGATTCACGCTCGCACCTCTCTACTGTTTCTCGCTATCGCCTCTCTACTGCTTCACGCTGGTGCCTCTCTACTGCTTCACGCTCGCGCCTCTCGACTGATTCACGCTATCGCCTCTCTACTGCTTCACGCTCGCGCCTCTCTACTGCTTCACGCTCGTGCCTCTCTACTGCTTCACGCTCGTGCCTCTCTACTTATTCACGCTCGTGCCTGTCTACTACTTCCCGCTCGTGCCTCTCTACTGATTCATGCTCGCGCCTCTCTACTGCTTCACGCTCGCGCCTCTCTACTGTTTCTCGCTATCGCCTCTCTACTGCTTCACGC
Source organism: Dermacentor variabilis (assembly GCF_050947875.1). NCBI lineage: Eukaryota > Metazoa > Arthropoda > Arachnida > Ixodida > Ixodidae > Dermacentor > Dermacentor variabilis. The sequence goes on from NC_134568.1 coordinate 152,369, forward strand.
TCGTGCCTCTCTACTGTTTCTCGCTATCGCCTCTCTACTGCTTCACGCTCGCGCCTCTCTACTGCTTCACGCTCGTGCCTCTCTACTGATTCACGCTCGCGCCTCTCTACTGTTTCTCGCTATCGCCTCTCTACTGCTTCACGCTCGCGCCTCTCTACTGCTTCACGCTCGTGCCTCTCTACTGCTTCACGCTCGTACCTCTCTACTGCTTCACGCTCGTGCCTCTACTGCTTCACGCTCGCGCCTCTCTACTGCTTCACGCTCGTGCCTCTCTACTGATTCACGCTATCGCCTCTCTACTGCTTCACGCTCGCGCCTCTCTACTGATTCGCGCTATCGCCTCTCTACTGCTTCACGCTCGCGCCTCTCTATTGATCCACGCTATCGCCTCTCTACTGCTTCACGATCGCACCTCTCTACTGCTTCACGCTCGCGCCTCTCTATTGATCCACGCTCGTGCCTCTCTACTGATTCACGCTATCGCCTCTCTACTACTTCACGCTCGTGCCTCTCTACTGATTCACGCTATCGCCTCTCTACTGTTTCTCGCTATCGCCTCTCTACTGATCCACGCTATCACCTCTCTACTGCTTCACGCTCGCGCCTCTCTACTGCTTCACGCTCGCGCCTCTCTACTGATCCACGCTATCACCTCTCTACTGCTTCACGCTCGCGCCTCTCTACTGCTTCACGCTCGCGCCTCTCTACTGATTCACGCTCGCGCCTCTCTACTGCTTCACGCTCATGCCTGTCTACTGTTTCCCCGCTATCGCCTCTCTACTGCTTCACGCTCGTGCCTGTCTACTGATTCACGCTATCGCCTCTCTACTACTTCACGCTCGTGCCTCTCTACTGATTCACGCTCGCGCCTCTCTATTGTTTCCCGCTATCGCCTCTCTTCTACTTCACGCGCGTGCCTCTCTACTGATTCACGCTCGCGCCTCTCTACTGCTTCACGCTCGTGCCTCTCTACTGATTCACGCTCGCGCCTCTCTACTGTTTCCCGCAATCGCCTCTCTGCTACTTCACGCGCGTGCCTCTCTACTGATTCACGCTCGCGCCTCTCTACTGCTTCACGCTCGCGCCTCTCTACTTTTTCTCGCTATCGCCTCTCTACTGCTTCACGCTCGTGCCTCTACTGTTTCTCGCTGTCGCCTCTCTACAGCTTCACGCTCGTGCCTCTCTACTGATTCACGCTCGCGCCTCTCTACTGCTTCACGCTCGTGCCTCTCTACTGTTTCCCCGCTATCGCCTATCTACTGCTTCACGCTCGTGCCTCTCTACTGATTCACGCTATCGGCTCTCTACTACATCACGCTCGCGCCTCTCTACTGCTTCACGCTCGCGCCTCTCTACTGTTTCTCGCTATCGCCTCTCTACTGCTTCACGCTCGTGCCTCTCTACTGTTTCTCGCTATTGCCTCTCTACTCCTTCCCGCTCGCGCCTCTCTACTGCTTCACGCTCGCGCCTCTCTACTGATTCATGCTCGCGCCTCTCTACTGCTTCACGCTCGTGCCTCTCTACTGTTTCCCCGCTATCGCCTCTCTACTGCTTCACGCTCGTGCCTGTCTACTGATTCACGCTATCGCCTCTCTACTGCTTCACGCTCGCGCCTCTCTACTGCTTCACGCTCGTACCTCTCTACTGCTTCACGCTCGCGCCTCTCTACTGCTTCACGCTCGCGCCTCTCTACTGATTCACGCTCGTGCCTGTCTACTACTTCCCGCTCGCGCCTCTCTACTGCTTCACGCTCGTGCCTCTCTACTGATTCACGCTCGCGCCTCTCTACTGCTTCACGCTCGCGCCTCTCTACTGATTCACGCTCGCACCTCTCTACTGTTTCTCGCTATCGCCTCTCTACTGCTTCACGCTGGTGCCTCTCTACTGCTTCACGCTCGCGCCTCTCGACTGATTCACGCTATCGCCTCTCTACTGCTTCACGCTCGCGCCTCTCTACTGCTTCACGCTCGTGCCTCTCTACTGCTTCACGCTCGTGCCTCTCTACTTATTCACGCTCGTGCCTGTCTACTACTTCCCGCTCGTGCCTCTCTACTGATTCATGCTCGCGCCTCTCTACTGCTTCACGCTCGCGCCTCTCTACTGTTTCTCGCTATCGCCTCTCTACTGCTTCACGCTCGTGCCTCTCTACTGTTTCTCGCTATCGCCTCTCTACTGCTTCACGCTCGCGCCTCTCTACTGCTTCACGCTCGTGCCTCTCTACTGATTCACGCTCGCGCCTCTCTACTGTTTCTCGCTATCGCCTCTCTACTGCTTCACGCTCGCGCCTCTCTACTGCTTCACGCTCGTGCCTCTCTACTGCTTCACGCTCGTACCTCTCTACTGCTTCACGCTCGTGCCTCTACTGCTTCACGCTCGCGCCTCTCTACTGCTTCACGCTCGTGCCTCTCTACTGATTCACGCTATCGCCTCTCTACTGCTTCACGCTCGCGCCTCTATACTGATCTACGCTATCACCTCTCTACTGCTTCACGATCGCGCCTCTCTACTGATTCACGCTCGCGCCTCTCTACTGCTTCACGCTCGCGCCTCTACTGCTTCACGCTCATGCCTCTCTACTGTTTCCCCGCTATCGCCTCTCTACTGCTTCACGCTCGTGCCTGTCTACTGATTCACGCTATCGCCTCTCTACTACTTCACGCTCGTGCCTCTCTACTGATTCACGCTCACGGCTCTCTACTGTTTCCCGCTATCGCCTCTCTACTACTTCACGCGCGTGCCTCTCTACTGATTCACGCTCGCGCCTCTCTACTGCTTCACGCTCATGCCTCTCTACTGTTTCCCCGCTATCGCCTCTCTACTGCTTCACGCTCGTGCCTCTCTACTGATTCACGCTCGCGCCTCTCTACTGCTTCACGCTTGTGCCTCTCTACTGATTCACGCTCGCGCCTCTCTACTGTTTCCCGCTATCGCCTCTCTACTACTTCACGCGCGTGCCTCTCTACTGCTTCACGCTCGCGCTTCTCGACTGATTCACGCTATCGCCTCTCTACTGCTTCACGCTCGCGCCTCTCTACTGCTTCACGCTCGTGCCTCTCTACTGCTTCACGCTCGTACCTCTCTACTACTTCCCGCTCGTGCCTCTCTACTGATTCATGCTCGCGCCTCTCTACTGCTTCACGCTCGTGCCTCTCTACTGTTTCTCGCTATCGCCTCTCTACTGCTTCACGCTCGCGCCTCTCTACTGCTTCACGCTCGTGCCTCTCTACTGATTCACGCTCGCGCCTCTCTACAGTTTCTCGCTATCGCCTCTCTACTGCTTCACGCTCGTGCCTCTCTACTGTTTCTCGCTATCGCCTCTCTACTGCTTCACGCTCGCGCCTCTCTACTGCTTCACGCTCGTGCCTCTCTACTGCTTCACGCTCGTACCCCTCTACTGCTTCACGCTCGTGCCTCTCTACTGATTCACGCTCGCGCCTCTCTACTGCTTCACGCTCGTGCCTCTCTACTGATTCACGCTCGCGCCTCTCTACTGTTTCCCGCTATCGCCTCTCTACTACTTCACGCTCGCGCCTCTCTACTGATTCACGCTCGCGCCTCTCTACTGCTTCACGCTCGCGCCTCTCTACTTTTTCTCGCTATCGCCTCTCTACTGCTTCACGCTCGTGCCTCTACTGTTTCTCGCTGTCGCCTCTCTACTGCTTCACGCCCGTGCCTCTCTACTGATTCACGCTCGCGCCTCTCTACTGCTTCACGCTCGTGCCTCTCTACTGTTTCCCCGCTATCGCCTATCTACTGCTTCACGCTCGTGCCTCTCTACTGATTCACGCTATCGTCTCTCTACTACATCACGCTCGTGCCTCTCTACTGATTCACGCTCGCGCCTCTACAGTTTCCCGCTATCGCCTCTCTACTACTTCACGCGCGTGCCTCTCTACTGATTCACGCTCGCTCCTCTCTACTGCTTCACGCTCGTGCCTCTCTACTGTTTCTCGCTATTGCCTCTCTACTGCTTCCCGCTCGCGCCTCTCTACTGCTTCACGCTCGCGCCTCTCTACTGATTCACGCTCGCGCCTCTCTACTGCTTCACGCTCGCGCCTCTCTACTGTTTCTCGCTATCGCCTCTCTACTGCTTCACGCTCGTGCCTGTCTACTGATTCACGCTATCGCCTCTCTACTGCTTCACGCTCGTGCCTCTCTACTGCTTCACGCTCGCGCCTCTCTACTGCTTCACGCTCGCGCCTCTCTACTGATTCACGCTCGTGCCTGTCTACTACTTCCCGCTCGCGCCTCTCTACTGCTTCACGCTCGTGCCTCTCTACTGATTCACGCTCGCGCCTCTCTACTGCTTCACGCTCGTGCCTCTCTACTGATTCACGCTAGTGCCTCTCTACTGTTTCTCGCTATCGCCTCTCTAATGCTTCACGCTCGTGCCTCTCTACTGCTTCACGCTCGCGCCTCTCTACTGCTTCACGCTCGCGCCTCTCAACTGCTTCACGCTCGCGCCTCTCTACTGCTTCACGCTCGTGCTTCTCTACTTCTTCACGCTCGCGCCTCTCTACTGTTTCTCGCTATCGCCTCTCTACTGCTTCACGCTCGCGCCTCTCTACTGCTTCACGCTCGTGCCTCTCTACTGCTTCACGCTCGTGCCTCTACTGCTTCACGCTCGCGCCTCTCTACTGCTTCACGCTCGTGCCTCTCTACTGATTCACGCTATCGCCTCTCTACTGCTTCACGCTCGCGCCTCTCTACTGATTCGCGCTATCGCCTCTCTACTGCTTCACGCTCGCGCCTCTCTATTGATCCACGCTATCGCCTCTCTACTGCTTCACGATCGCACCTCTCTACTGCTTCACGCTCGCGCCTCTCTATTGATCCACGCTCGTGCCTCTCTACTGATTCACGCTATCGCCTCTCTACTACTTCACGCTCGTGCCTCTCTACTGATTCACGCTATCGCCTCTCTACTGTTTCTCGCTATCGCCTCTCTACTACTTCACGCGCGCGCCTCTCTACTGTTTCTCGCTATCGCCTCTCTACTGCTTCACGCTCGTGCCTCTCTACTGATTCACGCTCGCGCCTCTCTACTACTTCACGCTCGTGCCTCTCTACTGATTCACGCTCGCGCCTCTCTACTGTTTCCCGCTATCGCCTCTCTACTACTTCACGCGCGTGCCTCTCTACTGTTTCCCGCTATCGCCTCTCTACTGCTTCACGCTCGTGCCTCTCTACTGATTCACGCTCGCGCCTCTCTACTGTTTCCCGCTATCGCCTCTCTACTAGTTCACGCTCGCGCCTCTCTACTGCTTCACGCTCGCGCCTCTCTACTGCTTCAGGCTCGCGCCTCTCTACTGCTTCACGCTCGTGCCTCTCTACTGTTTTTCGCTATCGCCTCTCTACTGCTTCACGCTCGTGCCTCTCTACTGATTCACGCTCGCGCCTCTCTACTGCTTCACGCTCGTGCCTCTCTACTGATTCACGCTCGCGCCTCTCTACTGTTTCTCGCTATCGCCTCTCTACTGCTTCACGCTCACGCCTCTCTACTGCTTCACGCTCACGCCTCTCTACTGCTTCACGCTCGCGCCTCTCAACTGCTTCACGCTCGCGCCTCTCTACTGCTTCACGCTCGTGCTTCTCTACTTCTTCACGCTCGCGCCTCTCTACTGCTTCACGCTCGCGCCTCTCTACTGATTCACGCTATCGCCTCTCTACTGCTTCACGTTCGCGCCTCTCTACTGATCCACGCTATCGCCTCTCTACTGCTTCACGCTCGCGCCTCTCTACTGCTTCACGCTCGCGCCTCTCTACTGATTCACGCTCGCGCCTCTCTACTGCTTCACGCTCGTGCCTCTCTACTGTTTCCCCGCTGTCGCCTCTCTACTGCTTCATGCTCGTGCCTGTCTACTGATTCACGCTCGCGCCTCTCTACTGTTTCTCGCTATCGCCTCTCTACTACTTCACGCGCGCGCCTCTCGACTGTTTCTCGCTATCGCCTCTCTACTGCTTCACGCTCGCGCCTCTCTACTGATTCACGCTCGCGCCTCTCTACTGCTTCATGCTCGCGCCTCTCTACTGATTCACGCTCGCGCCTCTCTACTGCTTCATGCTCGTGCCTCTCTACTGATTCACGCTATCACCTCTCTACTGCTTCACGCGCGTGCCTCTCTACTGATTCACGCTCGCGCCTCTCTACTGCTTCACGCTCGTGCCTCTCTACTGATTCACGCTATCGCCTCTCTACTGCTTCACGCTCGCGCCTCTCTACTGATTCACGCTCGTGCCTCTCTACTGCTTCACGCTCGTGCCTCTCTACTGATTCACGCTCGTGCCTGTCTACTGATTCACGCTCGTGCCTCTCTACTGATTCACGCTCGCGCCTCTCTACTGATTCACAGCTCGCGCCTCTCTACTGATTCACGCTCGCGCCTCTCTACTGCTTCACGCTCGCGCCTCTCTACTGATTCACGCTCGTGCCTCTCTACTGCTTCACGCTCGCGCCTCTCTACTGCTTCACGCTCGCGCCTCTCTACTGCTTCACGCTCGCGCCTCTCTACTACTTCCCGCTCGCGCCTCTCTACTGATTCACGCTCGTGCCTCTCTACTGATTCACGCTCGCGCCTCTCTACTGCTTCACGCTCGTGCCTCTCTACTGATTCACGCTCGCGCCTCTCTACTGTTTCTCGCTATCGCCTCTCTAATGCTTCACGCTCGTGCCTCTCTACTGATTCACGCTCGCGCCTCTCTACTGCTTCACGCTCGCGCCTCTCTACTGATTCACGCTCGCGCCTCTCTACTGATTCACGCTATCGGCTCTCTACTACTTCACGCTCGTGCCTCTCTACTGATTCACGCTCGCGCCTCTCTACTGCTTCACGCTCGTGCCTCTCTACTGATTCACGCTCGCGCCTCTCTACTGATTCACGCTCGTGCCTCTCTTCTGCTTCACGCGCGTGCCTCTCTACTGATTCACGCTCGCGCCTGTCTACTACTTCACGCTCGTGCCTCTCTACTGATTCACGCTATCGCCTCTCTACTGCTTCACGCTCGCGCCTCTCTACTGCTTCACGCTCGTGCCTCTCTACTGCTTTACGCTCGTGCCTCTCTACTGATTCACGCTCGTGCCTGTCTAGTACTTCCCGCTCGTGCCTCTCTACTGATTCACGCTCGCGCCTCTCTACTGCTTCACGCTCGCGCCTCTCTACTGTTTCTCGCTATCGCCACTCTACTGCTTCACGCTCGTGCCTCTCTACTGTTTCTCGCTATTGCCTCTCTACTGCTTCCCGCTCGCGCCTCTCTACTGCTTCACGCTCGCGCCTCTCTACTGATTCACGCTCGCGCCTCTCTACTGCTTCACGCTCGTGCCTCTCTACTGTTTCCCCGCTATCGCCTCTCTACTGCTTCACGCTCGTGCCTGTCTACTGATTCACGCTATCGCCTCTCTACTGCTTCACGCTCGCGCCTCTCTACTGCTTCACGCTCGTGCCTCTCTACTGCTTCACGCTCGCGCCTCTCTACTGCTTCACGCTCGCGCCTCTCTACTGATTCACGCTCGTGCCTGTCTACTACTTCCCGCTCGCGCCTCTCTACTGCTTCACGCTCGTGCCTCTCTACTGATTCACGCTCGCGCCTCTCTACTGCTTCACGCTCGTGCCTCTCTACTGATTCACGCTCGTGCCTCTCTACTGTTTCTCGCTATCGCCTCTCTAATGCTTCACGCTCGTGCCTCTCTACTGCTTCACGCTCGCGCCTCTCTACTGCTTCACGCTCGCGCCTCTCTACTGATTCACGCTCGCGCCTCTCTACTGTTTCTCGCTATCGCCTCTACTGCTTCACGCTGGCGCCTCTCTACTGCTTCACGCTCGCGCCTCTCGACTGATTCACGCTATCGCCTCTCTACTGCTTCACGCTCGCGCCTCTCTACTGCTTCACGCTCGTGCCTCTCTACTGCTTCACGCTCGTGCCTCTCTACTTATTCACGCTCGTGCCTGTCTACTACTTCCCGCTCGTGCCTCTCTACTGATTCATGCTCGCGCCTCTCTACTGCTTCACGCTCGCGCCTCTACTGTTTCTCGCTATGCCTCTCTACTGCTTCACGCTCGTGCCTCTCTACTGTTTCTCGCTATCGCCTCTCTACTCCTTCACGCTCGCGCCTCTCTACTGCTTCACGCTCGTGCCTCTGTACTGATTCACGCTCGCGCCTCTCTACTGTTTCTCGCTATCGCCTCTCTACTGCTTCACGCTCGTGCCTCTCTACTGTTTCTCGCTATCGCCTCTCTACTGCTTCACGCTCGCGCCTCTCTACTGCTTCACGCTCGTGCCTCTCTACTGCTTCACGCTCGTACCTCTCTACTGCTTCACGCTCGTGCCTCTACTGCTTCACGCTCGCGCCTCTCTACTGCTTCACGCTCGTGCCTCTCTACTGATTCACGCTATCGCCTCTCTACTGCTTCACGCTCGCGCCTCTCTACTGATCCACGCTATCACCTCTCTACTGCTTCACGCTCGCGCCTCTCTACTGCTTCACGCTCGCGCCTCTCTACTGATTCACGCTCGCGCCTCTCTACTGCTTCACGCTCATGCCTCTCTACTGTTTCCCCGCTATCGCCTCTCTACTGCTTCACGCTCGTGCCTGTCTACTGATTCACGCTATCGCCTCTCTACTACTTCACGCTCGTGCCTCTCTACTGATTCACGCTCGCGCCTCTACTGTTTCCCGCTATCGCCTCTCTACTACTTCACGCGCGTGCCTCTCTACTGTTTCCCGCTATCGCCTCTCTACTGCTTCACGCTCGTGCCTCTCTACTGATTCACGCTCGCGCCTCTCTACTGTTTCCCGCTATCGCCTCTCTACTACTTCACGCTCGCGCCTCTTTACTGATTCACGCTCGCGCCTCTCTACTGCTTCACGCTCGCGCCTCTCTACTGTTTCTCGCTATCGCCTCTCTACTGCTTCACGCTCGTGCCTCTCTACTGTTTCTCGCTATCGCCGCTCTACTGCTTCACGCTCGTGCCTCTCTACTGATTCACGCTCGCGCCTCTCTACTGCTTCACGCTCGTGCCTCTCTACTGATTCACGCTCGCGCCTCTCTACTGTTTCTCGCTATCGCCTCTCTACTGCTTCACGCTCACGCCTCTCTACTGTTTCTCGCTATCGCCTCTCTACTGCTTCACGCTCGCGCCTCTCAACTGCTTCACGCTCGTGCCTCTCTACTGCTTCACGCTCGCGCCTCTCTACTGCTTCACGCTCGCGCCTCTCTACTGATTCACGCTATCGCCTCTCTACTGCTTCACGTTCGCGCCTCTCTACTGATCCACGCTATCGCCTCTCTACTGCTTCACGCTCGCGCCTCTCTACTGCTTCACGCTCGCGCCTCTCTACTGATTCACGCTCGCGCCTCTCTACTGCTTCACGCTCGTGCCTCTCCACTGTTTCCCCGCTATCGCCTCTCTACTGCTTCACGCTCGTGCCTGTCTACTGATTCACGCTCGCGCCTCTCTACTGTTTCCCGCTATCGCCTCTCTACTACTTCATGCGCGCGCCTCTCTACTGTTTCTCGCTATCGCCTCTCTACTGCTTCACGCTCGTGCCTCTACTGTTTCTCGCTATCGCCTCTCTACTGCTTCACGCTCGTGCCTCTCTACTGATTCACGCTCGCGCCTCTCTACTGCTTCACGCTCGCGCCTCTCTACTGATTCACGCTCGCGCCTCTCTACTGCTTCATGCTCGTGCCTCTCTACTGATTCACGCTATCGCCTCTCTACTGCTTCACGCGCGTGCCTCTCTACTGATTCACGCTCGCGCCTCTCTACTGCTTCACGCTCGTGCCTCTCTACTGATTCACGCTATCGCCTCTCTACTGCTTCACGCTCGCGCCTCTCTACTGCTTCACGCTCGTGCCTCTCTACTGCTTCACGCTCGTGCCTCTCTGATTCACGCTCGTGCCTGTCTACTACTTCCCGCTCGTGCCTCTCTACTGATTCACGCTCGCGCCTCTCTACTGATTCACGCTCGTGCCTCTCTACTGATTCACGCTCGCGCCTCTCTACTGCTTCACGCTCGCGCCTCTCTACTGATTCACGCTCGCGCCTCTCTACTGCTTCACGCTCGCGCCTCTCTACTGCTTCACGCTCGTGCCTCTCTACTGCTTCACGCTCGCGCCTCTCTACTGCTTCACGCTCGCGCCTCTCTACTGATTCACGCTCGTGCCTGTCTACTACTTCCCGCTCGCGCCTGTCTACTGCTTCACGCTTGTGCCTCTCTACTGATTCACGCTCGCGCCTCTCTACTGCTTCACGCTCGTGCCTCTCTACTGATTCACGCTCGTGCCTCTCTACTGTTTCTCGCTATCGCCTCTCTAATGCTTCACGCTCGTGCCTCTCTACTGATTCACGCTCGCGCCTCTCTACTGCTTCACGCTCGCGCCTCTCTACTGATTCACGCTCGCGCCTCTCTACTGATTCACGCTATCGGCTCTCTACTACTTCACGCTCGTGCCTCTCTACTGATTCACGCTCGCGCCTCTCTACTGCTCCTCGCTCGTGCCTCTCTACTGCTTCACGCGCGTGCCTCTCTACTGATTCACGCTCGCGCCTGTCTACTACTTCACGCTCGTGCCTCTCTACTGATTCACGCTATCGCCTCTCTACTGCTTCACGCTTGCGCCTCTCTACTGCTTCACGCTCGTGCCTCTCTACTGCTTTACGCTCGTGCCTCTCTACTGATTCACGCTCGTGCCTGTCTACTACTTCCCGCTCGCGCCTCTCTACTGCTTCACGCTCGTGCCTCTCTACTGATTCACGCTCGTGCCTCTCTACTTTTTCTCGCTATCGCCTCTCTAATGCTTCAAGCTCGTGCCTCTCTACTGCTTCACGCTCGCGCCTCTCTACTGCTTCACGCTCGCGCCTCTCTACTGATTCACGCTCGCGCCTCTCTACTGTTTCTCGCTATCGCCTCTACTGCTTCACGCTGGCGCCTCTCTACTGCTTCACGCTCGCGCCTCTCTACTGCTTCACGCTCGCGCCTCTCGACTGATTCACGCTATCGCCTCTCTACTGCTTCACGCTCGCGCCTCTCTACTGCTTCACGCTCGTGCCTCTCTACTGCTTCACGCTCGTGCCTCTCTACTGTTTCTCGCTATTGCCTCTCTACTGCTTCCCGCTCGCGCCTCTCTACTGCTTCACGCTCGCGCCTCTCTACTGATTCACGCTCGCGCCTCTCTACTGCTTCACGCTCGTGCCTCTCTACTGTTTCCCCACTATCGCCTCTCTACTGCTTCACGCTCGTGCCTCTCTACTGCTTCACGCTCGCGCCTCTCTACTGCTTCACGCTCGCGCCTCTCTACTGCTTCACGCTCGTGCCTCTCTACTGCTTCACGCTCGCGCCTCTCTAATGCTTCACGCTCGCGCCTCTCTACTGATTCACGCTCGTGCCTGTCTACTACTTCCCGCTCGCGCCTCTCTACTGCTTCACGCTCGTGCCTCTCTACTGATTCACGCTCGCGCCTCTCTACTGCTTCACGCTCGTGCCTCTCTACTGATTCACGCTCGTGCCTCTCTACTGTTTCTCGCTATCGCCTCTCTAATGCTTCACGCTCGTGCCTCTCTACTGCTTCACGCTCGCGCCTCTCTACTGCTTCACGCTCGCGCCTCTCTACTGATTCACGCTCGCGCCTCTCTACTGTTTCTCGCTATCGCCTCTACTGCTTCACGCTGGCGCCTCTCTACTGCTTCACGCTCGCGCCTCTCGACTGATTCACGCTATCGCCTCTCTACTGCTTCACGCTCGCGCCTCTCTACTGCTTCACGCTCGTGCCTCTCTACTGCTTCACGCTCGTGCCTCTCTACTTATTCACGCTCGTGCCTGTCTACTACTTCCCGCTCGTGCCTCTCTACTCATGCTCGCGCCTCTCTACTGCTTCACGCTCGCGCCTCTACTGTTTCTCGCTATCGCCTCTCTACTGCTTCACGCTCGTGCCTCTCTACTGTTTCTCGCTATCGCCTCTCTACTCCTTCACGCTCGCGCCTCTCTACTGCTTCACGCTCGTGCCTCTCTACTGATTCACGCTCGCGCCTCTCTACTGTTTCTCGCTATCGCCTCTCTACTGCTTCACGCTCGTGCCTCTCTACTGTTTCTCGCTATTGCCTCTCTACTGCTTCACGCTCGCGCCTCTCTACTGCTTCACGCTCGTGCCTCTCTACTGCTTCACGCTCGTACCTCTCTACTGCTTCACGCTCGTGCCTCTACTGCTTCACGCTCGCGCCTCTCTACTGCTTCACGCTCGTCCCTCTCTACTGATTCACGCTATCGCCTCTCTACTGCTTCACGCTCGCGCCTCTCTACTGATCCACGCTATCACCTCTCTACTGCTTCACGCTCGCGCCTCTCTACTGCTTCACGCTCGCGCCTCTCTACTGATTCACGCTCGCGCCTCTCTACTGCTTCACGCTCATGCCTGTCTACTGTTTCCCCGCTATCGCCTCTCTACTGCTTCACGCTCGTGCCTGTCTACTGATTCACGCTATCGCCTCTCTACTACTTCACGCTCGTGCCTCTCTACTGATTCACGCTCGCGCCTCTCTATTGTTTCCCGCTATCGCCTCTCTTCTACTTCACGCGCGTGCCTCTCTACTGATTCACGCTCGCGCCTCTCTACTGCTTCACGCTCGTGCCTCTCTACTGATTCACGCTCGCGTCTCTCTACTGTTTCCCGCTATCGCCTCTCTGCTACTTCACGCGCGTGCCTCTCTACTGATTCACGCTCGCGCCTCTCTACTGATTCACGCTCGCGCCTCTCTACTGATTCACGCTCGCGCCTCTCTACTTTTTCTCGCTATCGCCTCTCTACTGCTTCACGCTCGTGCCTCTACTGTTTCTCGCTGTCGCCTCTCTACAGCTTCACGCTCGTGCCTCTCTACTGATTCACGCTCGCGCCTCTCTACTGCTTCACGCTCGTGCCTCTCTACTGTTTCCCCGCTATCGCCTATCTACTGCTTCACGCTCGTGCCTCTACTGATTCACGCTATCGGCTCTCTACTACATCACGCTCGCGCCTCTCTACTGCTTCACGCTCGCGCCTCTCTACTGTTTCTCGCTATCGCCTCTCTACTGCTTCACGCTCGTGCCTCTCTACTGTTTCTCGCTATTGCCTCTCTACTCCTTCCCGCTCGCGCCTCTCTACTGCTTCACGCTCGCGCCTCTCGACTGATTCACGCTATCGCCTCTCTACTGCTTCACGCTCGTGCCTCTCTACTGTTTCCCCACTATCGCCTCTCTACTGCTTCACGCTCGTGCCTGTCTACTGATTCACGCTATCGCCTCTCTACTGCTTCACGCTCGCGCCTCTCTACTGCTTCACGCTCGTGCCTCTCTACTGCTTCACGCTCGCGCCTCTCTACTGCTTCACGCTCGCGCCTCTCTACTGCTTCACGCTCGTGCCTGTCTACTGATTCACGCTATCGCCTCTCTACTACTTCACGCTCGTGCCTCTCTACTGATTCACGCTCGCGGCTCTCTACTGTTTCCCGCTATCGCCTCTCTACTACTTCACGCGCGTGCCTCTCTACTGATTCACGCTCGCGCCTCTCTACTGCTTCACGCTCATGCCTCTCTACTGTTTCCCCGCTCGCGCCTCTCGACTGATTCACGCTATCGCCTCTCTACTGCTTCACGCTCGCGCCTCTCTACTGCTTCACGCTCGTGCCTCTCTACTGCTTCACGCTCGTGCCTCTCTACTTATTCACGCTCGTGCCTGTCTACTACTTCCCGCTCGTGCCTCTCTACTGATTCATGCTCGCGCCTCTCTACTGCTTCACGCTCGCGCCTCTCTACTGTTTCTCGCTATCGCCTCTCTACTCCTTCACGCTCGTGCCTCTCTACTGTTTCTCGCTATCGCCTCTCTACTGCTTCACGCTCGCGCCTCTCTACTGCTTCACGCTCGTGCCTCTCTACTGATTCACGCTCGCGCCTCTCTACTGTTTCTCGCTATCGCCTCTCTACTGCTTCGCGCTCGTGCCTCTCTACTGTTTGTCGCTATCGCCTCTCTACTGCTTCACGCTCGCGCCTCTCTACTGCTTCACGCTCGTGCCTCTCTACTGCTTCACGCTCGTACCTCCCTACTGCTTCACGCTCGTGCCTCTACTGCTTCACGCTCGCGCCTCTCTACTGCTTCACGCTCGTGCCTCTCTACTGATTCACGCTATCGCCTCTCTACTGCTTCACGCTCGCGCCTCTCTACTGATCCACGCTATCACCTCTCTACTGCTTCACGCTCGCGCCTCTCTACTGATTCACGCTCGCGCCTCTCTACTGCTTCACGCTCGCGCCTCTACTGCTTCACGCTCATGCCTCTCTACTGTTTCCCCGCTATCGCCTCTCTACTGCTTCACGCTCGTGCCTGTCTACTGATTCACGCTATCGCCTCTCTGCTACTTCACGCTCGTGCCTCTCTACTGATTCACGCTCGCGGCTCTCTACTGTTTCCCGCTATCGCCTCTCTACTACTTCACGCGCGTGCCTCTCTACTGATTCACGCTCGCGCCTCTCTACTGCTTCACGCTCATGCCTCTCTACTGTTTCCCCGCTATCGCCTCTCTACTGCTTCACGCTCGTGCCTCTCTACTGATTCACGCTCGCGCCTCTCTACTGCTTCACGCTTGTGCCTCTCTACTGATTCACGCTCGCGCCTCTCTACTGTTTCCCGCTATCGCCTCTCTACTACTTCACGCGCGTGCCTCTCTACTGCTTCACGCTCGCGCCTCTCTACTGCTTCACGCTCGTGCCTCTCTACTGCTTCACGCTCGTGCCTCTCTACTTATTCACCCTCGTGCCTGTCTACAACTTCCCGCTCGTGCCTCTCTACTGATTCATGCTCGCGCCTCTCTACTGCTTCACGCTCGCGCCTCTCTACTGTTTCTCGCTATCGCCTCTCTACTCCTTCACGCTCGTGCCTCTCTACTGTTTCTCGCTATCGCCTCTCTACTGCTTCACGCTCGCGCCTCTCTACTGCTTCACGCTCGTGCCTCTCTACTGATTCACGCTCGCGCCTCTCTACTGTTTCTCGCTATCGCCTCTCTACTGCTTCGCGCTCGTGCCTCTCTACTGTTTCTCGCTATCGCCTCTCTACTGCTTGACGCTCGCGCCTCTCTACTGCTTCACGCTCGTGCCTCTTTACTGCTTCACGCTCGTACCTCTCTACTGCTTCACGCTCGTGCCTCTACTGCTTCACGCTCGCGCCTCTCTACTGATTCACGCTATCGCCTCTCTACTGCTTCACGCTCGCGCCTCTCTACTGATCCACGCTATCACCTCTCTACTGCTTCACGCTCGCGCCTCTCTACTGCTTCACGCTCGCGCCTCTACTGCTTCACGCTCATGCCTCTCTACTGTTTCCCCGCTATCGCCTCTCTACTGCTTCACGCTCGTGCCTGTCTACTGATTCACGCTATCGCCTCTCTACTACTTCACGCTCGTGCCTCTCTACTGATTCACGCTCGCGGCTCTCTACTGTTTCCCGCTATCGCCTCTCTACTACTTCACGCGCGTGCCTCTCTACTGATTCACGCTCGCGCCTCTCTACTGCTTCACGCTCATGCCTCTCTACTGTTTCCCCGCTATCGCCTCTCTACTGCTTCACGCTCGTGCCTCTCTACTGATTCACGCTCGCGCCTCTCTACTGCTTCACGCTTGTGCCTCTCTACTGATTCACGCTCGCGCCTCTCTACTGTTTCCCGCTATCGCCTCTCTACTACTTCACGCGCGTGCCTCTCTACTGATTCACGCTCGCGCCTCTCTACTGCTTCACGCTGGCGCCTCTCTACTGCTTCACGCTCGCGCCTCTCGACTGATTCACGCTATCGCCTCTCTACTGCTTCACGCTCGTGCCTCTCTACTGTTTCCCCACTATCGCCTCTCTACTGCTTCACGCTCGTGCCTGTCTACTGATTCACGCTATCGCCTCTCTACTGCTTCACGCTCGCGCGTCTCTACTGCTTCACGCTCGCGCCTGTCTATTGTTTCCCGCTATCGCCTCTCTTCTACTTCACGCGCGTGCCTCTCTACTGATTCACGCTCGCGCCTCTCTACTGCTTCACGCTCGTGCCTCTCTACTGATTCACGCTCGCGTCTCTCTACTGTTTCCCGCTATCGCCTCTCTGCTACTTCACGCGCGTGCCTCTCTACTGATTCACGCTCGCGCCTCTCTACTGCTTCACGCTCGCGCCTCTCTACTTTTTCTCGCTATCGCCTCTCTACTGCTTCACGCTCGTTCCTCTACTGTTTCTCGCTGTCGCCTCTCTACAGCTTCACGCTCGTGCCTCTCTACTGATTCACGCTCGCGCCTCTCTACTGCTTCACGCTCGTGCCTCTCTACTGTTTCCCCGCTATCGCCTATCTACTGCTTCACGCTCGTGCCTCTACTGATTCACGCTATCGGCTCTCTACTACATCACGCTCGCGCCTCTCTACTGCTTCACGCTCGCGCCTCTCTACTGTTTCTCGCTATCGCCTCTCTACTGCTTCACGCTCGTGCCTCTCTACTGTTTCTCGCTATTGCCTCTCTACTCCTTCCCGCTCGCGCCTCTCTACTGCTTCACGCTCGCGCCTCTCTACTGATTCACGCTCGCGCCTCTCTACTGCTTCACGCTCGTGCCTCTCTACTGTTTCCCCGCTATCGCCTCTCTACTGCTCCACGCTCGTGCCTGTCTACTGATTCACGCTATCGCCTCTCTACTGCTTCACGCTCGCGCATCTCTACTGCTTCACGCTCATGCCTCTCTACTGCTTCACGCTCGCGCCTCTCTACTGCTTCACGCTCGCGCCTCTCTACTGATTCACGCTCGTGCCTGTCTACTACTTCCCGCTCGCGCCTCTCTACTGCTTCACGCTCGTGCCTCTCTACTGATTCACGCTCGCGCCTCTCTACAGCTTCACGCTCGCGCCTCTCTACTGATTCACGCTCGCGCCTCTCTACTGTTTCTCGCTATCGCCTCTCTACTGCTTCACGCTGGCGCCTCTCTACTGCTTCACGCTCGCGCCTCTCGACTGATTCACGCTATCGCCTCTCTACTGCTTCACGCTCGCGCCTCTCTACTGCTTCACGCTCGTGCCTCTCTACTGCTTCACGCTCGTGCCTCTCTACTTATTCACGCTCGTGCCTGTCTACTACTTCCCGCTCGTGCCTCTCTACTGATTCATGCTCGCGCCTCTCTACTGCTTCACGCTCGCGCCTCTCTACTGTTTCTCGCTATCGCCTCTCTACTCCTTCACGCTCGTGCCTCTCTACTGTTTCTCGCTATCGCCTCTCTACTGCTTCACGCTCGCGCCTCTCTACTGCTTCACGCTCGTGCCTCTCTACTGATTCACGCTCGCGCCTCTCTACTGTTTCTCGCTATCGCCTCTCTACTGCTTCGCGCTCGTGCCTCTCTACTGTTTCTCGTTATCGCCTCTCTACTGCTTCACGCTCGCGCCTCTCTACTGCTTCACGCTCGTGCCTCTCTACTGCTTCACGCTCGTACCTCTCTACTGCTTCACGCTCGTGCCTCTACTGCTTCACGCTCGCGCCTCTCTACTGCTTCACGCTCGTGCCTCTCTACTGATTCACGCTATCGCCTCTCTACTGCTTCACGCTCGCGCCTCTCTACTGATCCACGCTATCACCTCTCTACTGCTTCACGCTCGCGCCTCTCTACTGATTCACGCTCGCGCCTCTCTACTGCTTCACGCTCGCGCCTCTACTGCTTCACGCTCATGCCTCTCTACTGTTTCCCCGCTATCGCCTCTCTACTGCTTCACGCTCGTGCCTCTCTACTGATTCACGCTCGCGCCTCTCTACTGTTTCTCGCTATCGCCTCTCTACTGCTTCGCGCTCGTGCCTCTCTACTGTTTGTCGCTATCGCCTCTCTACTGCTTCACGCTCGCGCCTCTCTACTGCTTCACGCTCGTGCCTCTCTACTGCTTCACGCTCGTACCTCTCTACTGCTTCACGCTCGTGCCTCTACTGCTTCACGCTCGCGCCTCTCTACTGCTTCACGCTCGTGCCTCTCTACTGATTCACGCTATCGCCTCTCTAGTGCTTCACGCTCGCGCCTCTCTACTGATCCACGCTATCACCTCTCTACTGCTTCACGCTCGCGCCTCTCTACTGATTCACGCTCGCGCCTCTCTACTGCTTCACGCTCGCGCCTCTACTGCTTCACGCTCATGCCTCTCTACTGTTTCCCCGCTATCGCCTCTCTACTGCTTCACGCTCGTGCCTGTCTACTGATTCACGCTATCGCCTCTCTACTACTTCACGCTCGTGCCTCTCTACTGATTCACGCTCGCGGCTCTCTACTGTTTCCCGCTATCGCCTCTCTACTACTTCACGCGCGTGCCTCTCTACTGATTCACGCTCGCGCCTCTCTACTGCTTCACGCTCATGCCTCTCTACTGTTTCCCCGCTATCGCCTCTCTACTGCTTCACGCTCGTGCCTCTCTACTGATTCACGCTCGCGCCTCTCTACTGCTTCACGCTTGTGCCTCTCTACTGATTCACGCTCGCGCCTCTCTACTGTTTCCCGCTATCGCCTCTCTACTACTTCACGCGCGTGCCTCTCTACTGCTTCACGCTCGCGCCTCTCTACTGCTTCACGCTCGTGCCTCTCTACTGCTTCACGCTCGTGCCTCTCTACTTATTCACGCTCGTGCCTGTCTCCTACTTCCCGCTCGTGCCTCTCTACTGATTCATGCTCGCGCCTCTCTACTGCTTCACGCTCGCGCCTCTCTACTGTTTCTCGCTATCGCCTCTCTACTCCTTCACGCTCGTGCCTCTCTACTGTTTCTCGCTATCGCCTCTCTACTGCTTCACGCTCGCGCCTCTCTACTGCTTCACGCTCGTGCCTCTCTACTGATTCACGCTCGCGCCTCTCTACTGTTTCTCGCTATCGCCTCTCTACTGCTTCGCGCTCGTGCCTCTCTACTGTTTCTCGCTATCGCCTCTCTACTGCTTCACGCTCGCGCCTCTCTACTGATCCACGCTATCACCTCTCTACTGCTTCACGCTCGCGCCTCTCTACTGATTCACGCTCGCGCCTCTCTACTGCTTCACGCTCGCGCCTCTACTGCTTCACGCTCATGCCTCTCTACTGTTTCCCCGCTATCGCCTCTCTACTGCTTCACGCTCGTGCCTGTCTACTGATTCACGCTATCGCCTCTCTACTACTTCACGCTCGTGCCTCTCTACTGATTCACGCTCGCGGCTCTCTACTGTTTCCCGCTATCGCCTCTCTACTGCTTCACGCTCATGCCTCTCTACTGTTTCCCCGCTATCGCCTCTCTACTGCTTCACGCTCGTGCCTCTCTACTGATTCACGCTCGCGCCTCTCTACTGCTTCACGCTTGTGCCTCTCTACTGATTCACGCTCGCGCCTCTCTACTGTTTCCCGCTATCGCCTCTCTACTACTTCACGCGCGTGCCTCTCTACTGATTCACGCTCGCGCCTCTCTACTGCTTCACGCTGGCGCCTCTCTACTGCTTCACGCTCGCGCCTCTCGACTGATTCACGCTATCGCCTCTCTACTGCTTCACGCTCGTGCCTCTCTACTGTTTCCCCACTATCGCCTCTCTACTGCTTCACGCTCGTGCCTGTCTACTGATTCACGCTATCGCCTCTCTACTGCTTCACGCTCGCGCCTCTCTACTGCTTCACGCTCGTGCCTCTCTACTGCTTCACGCTCGCGCCTCTCTACTGCTTCACGCTCGCGCCTCTCTACTGCTTCACGCTCGTGCCTGTCTACTGATTCACGCTATCGCCTCTCTACTACTTCACGCTCGTGCCTCTCTACTGATTCACGCTCGCGGCTCTCTACTGTTTCCCGCTATCGCCTCTCTACTACTTCACGCGCGTGCCTCTCTACTGATTCACGCTCGCGCCTCTCTACTGCTTCACGCTCATGCCTCTCTACTGTTTCCCCGCTCGCGCCTCTCGACTGATTCACGCTATCGCCTCTCTACTGCTTCACGCTCGCGCCTCTCTACTGCTTCACGCTCGTGCCTCTCTACTGCTTCACGCTCGTGCCTCTCTACTTATTCACGCTCGTGCCTGTCTACTACTTCCCGCTCGTGCCTCTCTACTGATTCATGCTCGCGCCTCTCTACTGCTTCACGCTCGCGCCTCTCTACTGTTTCTCGCTATCGCCTCTCTACTC
Organism: Dermacentor variabilis; assembly: GCF_050947875.1. Lineage (NCBI taxonomy): Eukaryota > Metazoa > Arthropoda > Arachnida > Ixodida > Ixodidae > Dermacentor > Dermacentor variabilis. The sequence goes on from NC_134568.1 coordinate 172,509, forward strand.
CTTCACGCTCGTGCCTCTCTACTGTTTCTCGCTATCGCCTCTCTACTGCTTCACGCTCGCGCCTCTCTACTGCTTCACGCTCGTGCCTCTCTACTGATTCACGCTCGCGCCTCTCTACTGTTTCTCGCTATCGCCTCTCTACTGCTTCGCGCTCGTGCCTCTCTACTGTTTGTCGCTATCGCCTCTCTACTGCTTCACGCTCGCGCCTCTCTACTGCTTCACGCTCGTGCCTCTCTACTGCTTCACGCTCGTACCTCTCTACTGCTTCACGCTCGTGCCTCTACTGCTTCACGCTCGCGCCTCTCTACTGCTTCACGCTCGTGCCTCTCTACTGATTCACGCTATCGCCTCTCTAGTGCTTCACGCTCGCGCCTCTCTACTGATCCACGCTATCACCTCTCTACTGCTTCACGCTCGCGCCTCTCTACTGATTCACGCTCGCGCCTCTCTACTGCTTCACGCTCGCGCCTCTACTGCTTCACGCTCATGCCTCTCTACTGTTTCCCCGCTATCGCCTCTCTACTGCTTCACGCTCGTGCCTGTCTACTGATTCACGCTATCGCCTCTCTACTACTTCACGCTCGTGCCTCTCTACTGATTCACGCTCGCGGCTCTCTACTGTTTCCCGCTATCGCCTCTCTACTACTTCACGCGCGTGCCTCTCTACTGATTCACGCTCGCGCCTCTCTACTGCTTCACGCTCATGCCTCTCTACTGTTTCCCCGCTATCGCCTCTCTACTGCTTCACGCTCGTGCCTCTCTACTGATTCACGCTCGCGCCTCTCTACTGCTTCACGCTTGTGCCTCTCTACTGATTCACGCTCGCGCCTCTCTACTGTTTCCCGCTATCGCCTCTCTACTACTTCACGCGCGTGCCTCTCTACTGCTTCACGCTCGCGCCTCTCTACTGCTTCACGCTCGTGCCTCTCTACTGCTTCACGCTCGTGCCTCTCTACTTATTCACGCTCGTGCCTGTCTCCTACTTCCCGCTCGTGCCTCTCTACTGATTCATGCTCGCGCCTCTCTACTGCTTCACGCTCGCGCCTCTCTACTGTTTCTCGCTATCGCCTCTCTACTCCTTCACGCTCGTGCCTCTCTACTGTTTCTCGCTATCGCCTCTCTACTGCTTCACGCTCGCGCCTCTCTACTGCTTCACGCTCGTGCCTCTCTACTGATTCACGCTCGCGCCTCTCTACTGTTTCTCGCTATCGCCTCTCTACTGCTTCGCGCTCGTGCCTCTCTACTGTTTCTCGCTATCGCCTCTCTACTGCTTCACGCTCGCGCCTCTCTACTGCTTCACGCTCGTGCCTCTTTACTGCTTCACGCTCGTACCTCTCTACTGCTTCACGCTCGTGCCTCTACTGCTTCACGCTCGCGCCTCTCTACTGCTTCACGCTCGTGCCTCTCTACTGATTCACGCTATCGCCTCTCTACTGCTTCACGCTCGCGCCTCTCTACTGATCCACGCTATCACCTCTCTACTGCTTCACGCTCGCGCCTCTCTACTGATTCACGCTCGCGCCTCTCTACTGCTTCACGCTCGCGCCTCTACTGCTTCACGCTCATGCCTCTCTACTGTTTCCCCGCTATCGCCTCTCTACTGCTTCACGCTCGTGCCTCTCTACTGATTCACGCTCGCGCCTCTCTACTGCTTCACGCTTGTGCCTCTCTACTGATTCACGCTCGCGCCTCTCTACTGTTTCCCGCTATCGCCTCTCTACTACTTCACGCGCGTGCCTCTCTACTGATTCACGCTCGCGCCTCTCTACTGCTTCACGCTGGCGCCTCTCTACTGCTTCACGCTCGCGCCTCTCTACTGATCCACGCTATCACCTCTCTACTGCTTCACGCTCGCGCCTCTCTACTGATTCACGCTCGCGCCTCTCTACTGCTTCACGCTCGCGCCTCTACTGCTTCACGCTCATGCCTCTCTACTGTTTCCCCGCTATCGCCTCTCTACTGCTTCACGCTCGTGCCTCTCTACTGATTCACGCTCGTACCTCTCTACTGCTTCACGCTCGTGCCTCTACTGCTTCACGCTCGCGCCTCTCTACTGCTTCACGCTCGTGCCTCTCTACTGATTCACGCTATCGCCTCTCTAGTGCTTCACGCTCGCGCCTCTCTACTGATCCACGCTATCACCTCTCTACTGCTTCACGCTCGCGCCTCTCTACTGATTCACGCTCGCGCCTCTCTACTGCTTCACGCTCGCGCCTCTACTGCTTCACGCTCATGCCTCTCTACTGTTTCCCCGCTATCGCCTCTCTACTGCTTCACGCTCGTGCCTGTCTACTGATTCACGCTATCGCCTCTCTACTACTTCACGCTCGTGCCTCTCTACTGATTCACGCTCGCGGCTCTCTACTGTTTCCCGCTATCGCCTCTCTACTACTTCACGCGCGTGCCTCTCTACTGATTCACGCTCGCGCCTCTCTACTGCTTCACGCTCATGCCTCTCTACTGTTTCCCCGCTATCGCCTCTCTACTGCTTCACGCTCGTGCCTCTCTACTGATTCACGCTCGCGCCTCTCTACTGCTTCACGCTTGTGCCTCTCTACTGATTCACGCTCGCGCCTCTCTACTGTTTCCCGCTATCGCCTCTCTACTACTTCACGCGCGTGCCTCTCTACTGCTTCACGCTCGCGCCTCTCTACTGCTTCACGCTCGTGCCTCTCTACTGCTTCACGCTCGTGCCTCTCTACTTATTCACGCTCGTGCCTGTCTACTACTTCCCGCTCGTGCCTCTCTACTGATTCATGCTCGCGCCTCTCTACTGCTTCACGCTCGCGCCTCTCTACTGTTTCTCGCTATCGCCTCTCTACTCCTTCACGCTCGTGCCTCTCTACTGTTTCTCGCTATCGCCTCTCTACTGCTTCACGCTCGCGCCTCTCTACTGCTTCACGCTCGTGCCTCTCTACTGATTCACGCTCGCGCCTCTCTACTGTTTCTCGCTATCGCCTCTCTACTGCTTCGCGCTCGTGCCTCTCTACTGTTTCTCGCTATCGCCTCTCTACTGCTTCACGCTCGCGCCTCTCTACTGCTTCACGCTCGTGCCTCTTTACTGCTTCACGCTCGTACCTCTCTACTGCTTCACGCTCGTGCCTCTACTGCTTCACGCTCGCGCCTCTCTACTGCTTCACGCTCGTGCCTCTCTACTGATTCACGCTATCGCCTCTCTACTGCTTCACGCTCGCGCCTCTCTACTGATCCACGCTATCACCTCTCTGCTGCTTCACGCTCGCGCCTCTCTACTGATTCACGCTCGCGCCTCTCTACTGCTTCACGCTCGCGCCTCTACTGCTTCACGCTCATGCCTCTCTACTGTTTCCCCGCTATCGCCTCTCTACTGCTTCACGCTCGTGCCTCTCTACTGATTCACGCTCGCGCCTCTCTACTGCTTCACGCTTGTGCCTCTCTACTGATTCACGCTCGCGCCTCTCTACTGTTTCCCGCTATCGCCTCTCTACTACTTCACGCGCGTGCCTCTCTACTGATTCACGCTCGCGCCTCTCTACTGCTTCACGCTGGCGCCTCTCTACTGCTTCACGCTCGCGCCTCTCGACTGATTCACGCTATCGCCTCTCTACTGCTTCACGCTCGTGCCTCTCTACTGTTTCCCCACTATCGCCTCTCTACTGCTTCACGCTCGTGCCTGTCTACTGATTCACGCTATCGCCTCTCTACTGCTTCACGCTCGCGCCTCTCTACTGCTTCACGCTCGTGCCTGTCTACTGATTCACGCTATCGCCTCTCTACTGCTTCACGCTCGCGCCTCTCTACTGCTTCACGCTCGTGCCTCTCTACTGCTTCACGCTCGCGCCTCTCTACTGATTCACGCTCGTGCCTGTCTACTACTTCCCGCTCGCGCCTCTCTACTGCTTCACGCTCGTGCCTCTCTACTGATTCACGCTCGCGCCTCTCTACTGCTTCACGCTCGTGCCTCTCTACTGATTCACGCTCGTGCCTCTCTACTGTTTCTCGCTATCGCCTCTCTAATGCTTCACGCTCGTGCCTCTCTACTGCTTCACGCTCGCGCCTCTCTACTGCTTCACGCTCGCGCCTCTCTACTGATTCACGCTCGCGCCTCTCTACTGTTTCTCGCTATCGCCTCTACTGCTTCACGCTGGCGCCTCTCTACTGCTTCACGCTCGCGCCTCTCGACTGATTCACGCTATCGCCTCTCTACTGCTTCACGCTCGCGCCTCTCTACTGCTTCACGCTCGTGCCTCTCTACTGCTTCACGCTCGTGCCTCTCTACTTATTCACGCTCGTGCCTGTCTACTACTTCCCGCTCGTGCCTCTCTACTCATGCTCGCGCCTCTCTACTGCTTCACGCTCGCGCCTCTACTGTTTCTCGCTATCGCCTCTCTACTGCTTCACGCTCGTGCCTCTCTACTGTTTCTCGCTATCGCCTCTCTACTCCTTCACGCTCGCGCCTCTCTACTGCTTCACGCTCGTGCCTCTCTACTGATTCACGCTCGCGCCTCTCTACTGTTTCTCGCTATCGCCTCTCTACTGCTTCACGCTCGTGCCTCTCTACTGTTTCTCGCTATCGCCTCTCTACTGCTTCACGCTCGCGCCTCTCTACTGCTTCACGCTCGTACCTCTCTACTGCTTCACGCTTGTGCCTCTACTGCTTCACGCTCGCGCCTCTCTACTGCTTCACGCTCGTGCCTCTCTACTGATTCACGCTATCGCCTCTCTACTGCTTCACGCTCGCGCCTCTCTACTGATCCACGCTATCACCTCTCTACTGCTTCACCCTCGCGCCTCTCTACTGCTTCACGCTCGCGCCTCTCTACTGATTCACGCTCGCGCCTCTCTACTGCTTCACGCTCATGCCTGTCTACTGTTTCCCCGCTATCGCCTCTCTACTGCTTCACGCTCGTGCCTGTCTACTGATTCACGCTATCGCCTCTCTACTACTTCACGCTCGTGCCTCTCTACTGATTCACGCTCGCGCCTCTCTATTGTTTCCCGCTATCGCCTCTCTTCTACTTCACGCGCGTGCCTCTCTACTGATTCACGCTCGCGCCTCTCTACTGCTTCACGCTCGTGCCTCTCTACTGATTCACGCTCGCGCCTCTCTACTGTTTCCCGCTATCGCCTCTCTGCTACTTCACGCGCGTGCCTCTCTACTGATTCACGCTCGCGCCTCTCTACTGCTTCACGCTCGCGCCTCTCTACTTTTTCCCCGCTATCGCCTCTCTACTGCTTCACGCTCGTGCCTGTCTACTGATTCACGCTATCGCCTCTCTACTGCTTCACGCTCGCGCCTCTCTACTGCTTCACGCTCGTGCCTCTCTACTGCTTCACGCTCGCGCCTCTCTACTGCTTCACGCTCGCGCCTCTCTACTGATTCACGCTCGTGCCTGTCTACTACTTCCCGCTCGCGCCTCTCTACTGCTTCAAGCTCGTGCCTCTCTACTGATTCACGCTCGCGCCTCTCTACTGCTTCACGCTCGCGCCTCTACTGATTCACGCTATCGGCTCTCTACTACATCACGCTCGCGCCTCTCTACTGCTTCACGCTCTCGCCTCTCTACTGTTTCTCGCTATCGCCTCTCTACTGCTTCACGCTCGTGCCTCTCTACTGTTTCTCGCTATTGCCTCTCTACTCCTTCCCGCTCGCGCCTCTCTACTGCTTCACGCTCGCGCCTCTCTACTGATTCACGCTCGCGCCTCTCTACTGCTTCACGCTCGTGCCTCTCTACTGTTTCCCCGCTATCGCCTCTCTACTGCTTCACGCTCGTGCCTGTCTACTGATTCACGCTATCGCCTCTCTACTGCTTCACGCTCGCGCCTCTCTACTGCTTCACGCTCGTGCCTCTCTACTGCTTCACGCTCGCGCCTCTCTACTGCTTCACGCTCGCGCCTCTCTACTGATTCACGCTCGTGCCTGTCTACTACTTCCCGCTCGCGCCTCTCTACTGCTTCAAGCTCGTGCCTCTCTACTGATTCACGCTCGCGCCTCTCTACTGCTTCACGCTCGCGCCTCTCTACTGATTCACGCTCGCGCCTCTCTACTGTTTCTCGCTATCGCCTCTCTACTGCTTCACGCTGGCGCCTCTCTACTGCTTCACGCTCGCGCCTCTCGACTGATTCACGCTATCGCCTCTCTACTACTTCACGCGCGTGCCTCTCTACTGCTTCACGCTCGCGCCTCTCTACTGCTTCACGCTCGTGCCTCTCTACTGCTTCACGCTCGTGCCTCTCAACTTATTCACGCTCGTGCCTGTCTACTGCTTCAAGCTCGTGCCTCTCTACTGCTTCACGCTCGTACCTCTCTACTGCTTCACGCTCGTGCCTCTACTGCTTCACGCTCGCGCCTCTCTACTGCTTCACGCTCGTGCCTCTCTACTGTTTCTCGCTATCGCCTCTCTACTGATTCACGCTCGTGCCTCTCTACTGTTTCTCGCTATCGCCTCTCTAATGCTTCACGCTCGTGCCTCTCTACTGCTTCACGCTCGCGCCTCTCTACTGCTTCACGCTCGCGCCTCTCTACTGATTCACGCTCGCGCCTCTCTACTGTTTCTCGCTATCGCCTCTACTGCTTCACGCTGGCGCCTCTCTACTGCTTCAGGCTCGCGCCTCTCGACTGATTCTCGCTATCGCCTCTCTACTGCTTCACGCTCGCGCCTCTCTACTGCTTCACGCTCGTGCCTCTCTACTGCTTCACGCTCGTGCCTGTCTACTACTTCCCGCTCGTGCCTCTCTACTGATTCATGCTCGCGCCTCTCTACTGCTTCACGCTCGCGCCTCTACTGTTTCTCGCTATCGCCTCTCTACTGCTTCACGCTCGTGCCTCTCTACTGTTTCTCGCTATCGCCTCTCTACTCCTTCACGCTCGCGCCTCTGTACTGCTTCACGCTCGTGCCTCTCTACTGATTCACGCTCGCGCCTCTCTACTGTTTCTCGCTATCGCCTCTCTACTGCTTCACGCTCGTGCCTCTCTACTGTTTCTCGCTATCGCCTCTCTACTGCTTCACGCTCGCGCCTCTCTACTGCTTCAAGCTCGTGCCTCTCTACTGCTTCACGCTCGTACCTCTCTACTGCTTCACGCTCGTGCCTCTACTGCTTCACGCTCGCGCCTCTCTACTGCTTCACGCTCGTGCCTCTCTACTGATTCACGCTATCGCCTCTCTACTGCTTCACGCTCGCGCCTCTCTACTGATCCACGCTATCACCTCTCTACTGCTTCACGCTTGCGCCTCTCTACTGCTTCACGCTCGCGCCTCTCTACTGATTCACGCTCGCGCCTCTCTACTGCTTCACGCTCATGCCTGTCTACTGTTTCCCCGCTATCGCCTCTCTACTGCTTCACGCTCGTGCCTGTCTACTGATTCACGCTATCGCCTCTCTACTACTTCACGCTCGTGCCTCTCTACTGATTCACGCTCGCGCCTCTCTATTGTTTCCCGCTATCGCCTCTCTTCTACTTCACGCGCGTGCCTCTCTACTGATTCACGCTCGCGCCTCTCTACTGCTTCACGCTCGTGCCTCTCTACTGATTCACGCTCGCGCCTCTCTACTGCTTCACGCTCGCGCCTCTCTACTTTTTCTCGCTATCGCCTCTCTACTGCTTCATGCTCGTGCCTCTACTGTTTCTCGCTGTCGCCTCTCTACAGCTTCACGCTCGTGCCTCTCTACTGATTCACGCTCGCGCCTCTCTACTGCTTCACGCTCGTGCCTCTCTACTGTTTCCCCGCTATCGCCTATCTACTGCTTCACGCTCGTGCCTCTCTACTGATTCACGCTATCGGCTCTCTACTACATCACGCTCGCGCCTCTCTACTGCTTCACGCTCGCGCCTCTCTACTGTTTCTCGCTATCGCCTCTCTACTGCTTCACGCTCGTGCCTCTCTACTGTTTCTCGCTATTGCCTCTCTACTCCTTCCCGCTCGCGCCTCTCTACTGCTTCACGCTCGCGCCTCTCTACTGATTCACGCTCGCGCCTCTCTACTGCTTCACGCTCGTGCCTCTCTACTGTTTCCCCGCTATCGCCTCTCTACTGCTTCACGCTCGTGCCTGTCTACTGATTCACGCTATCGCCTCTCTACTGCTTCACGCTCGCGCCTCTCAACTGCTTCACGCTCGTGCCTCTCTACTGCTTCACGCTCGCGCCTCTCTACTGCTTCACGCTCGCGCCTCTCTACTGATTCACGCTCGTGCCTGTCTTCTACTTCCCGCTCGCGCCTCTCTACTGCTTCACGCTCGTGCCTCTCTACTGATTCACGCTCGCGCCTCTCTACTGCTTCACGCTCGCGCCTCTCTACTGATTCACGCTCGCGCCTCTCTACTGTTTCTCGTTATCGCCTCTCTACTGCTTCACGCTGGCGCCTCTCTACTGCTTCACGCTCGCGCCTCTCGACTGATTCACGCTATCGCCTCTCTACTGCTTCACGCTCGCGCCTCTCTACTGCTTCACGCTCGTGCCTCTCTACTGCTTCACGCTCGTGCCTCTCTACTTATTCACGCTCGTGCCTGTCTACTACTTCCCGCTCGTGCCTCTCTACTGATTCATGCTCGCGCCTCTCTACTGCTTCACGCTCGCGCCTCTCTACTGTTTCTCGCTATCGCCTCTCTACTGCTTCACGCTCGTGCCTCTCTACTGTTTCTCGCTATCGCCTCTCTACTGCTTCACGCTCGCGCCTCTCTACTGCTTCACGCTCGTGCCTCTCTACTGATTCACGCTCGCGCCTCTCTACTGTTTCTCGCTATCGCCTCTCTACTGCTTCGCGCTCGTGCCTCTCTACTGTTTCTCGCTATCGCCTCTCTACTGCTTCACGCTCGCGCCTCTCTACTGCTTCACGCTCGTGCCTCTCCACTGCTTCACGCTCGTACCTCTCTACTGCTTCACGCTCGTGCCTCTACTGCTTCACGCTCGCGCCTCTCTACTGCTTCACGCTCGTGCCTCTCTACTGATTCACGCTATCGCCTCTCTACTGCTTCACGCTCGCGCCTCTCTACTGATCCACGCTATCACCTGTCTACTGCTTCACGCTCGCGCCTCTCTACTGATTCACGCTCGCGCCTCTCTACTGCTTCACGCTCGCGCCTCTACTGCTTCACGCTCATGCCTCTCTACTGTTTCCCCGCTATCGCCTCTCTACTGCTTCACGCTCGTGCCTGTCTACTGATTCACGCTATCGCCTCTCTACTACTTCACGCTCGTGCCTCTCTACTGATTCACGCTCGCGGCTCTCTACTGTTTCCCGCTATCGCCTCTCTACTACTTCACGCGCGTGCCTCTCTACTGATTCACGCTCGCGCCTCTCTACTGCTTCACGCTCATGCCTGTCTACTGTTTCCCCGCTATCGCCTCTCTACTGCTTCACGCTCGTGCCTCTCTACTGATTCACGCTCGCGCCTCTCTACTGCTTCACGCTTGTGCCTCTCTACTGATTCACGCTCGCGCCTCTCTACTGTTTCCCGCTATCGCCTCTCTACTACTTCACGCGCGTGCCTCTCTACTGATTCACGCTCGCGCCTCTCTACTGCTTCACGCTTGCGCCTCTCTACTGCTTCACGCTCGCGCCTCTCGACTGATTCACGCTATCGCCTCTCTACTGCTTCACGCTCGCGCCTCTCTACTGCTTCACGCTCGTGCCTCTCTACTGCTTCACGCTCGTACCTCTCTACTACTTCCCGCTCGTGCCTCTCTACTGATTCATGCTCGCGCCTCTCTACTGCTTCACGCTCGTGCCTCTCCACTGCTTCACGCTCGTACCTCTCTACTGCTTCACGCTCGTGCCTCTACTGCTTCACGCTCGTGCCTCTCTACTGCTTCACGCTCGTGCCTCTCTACTGATTCACGCTATCGCCTCTCTACTGCTTCACGCTCGCGCCTCCCTACTGACCACGCTATCACCTCTCTACTGCTTCACGCTCGCGCCTCTCTACTGCTTCAGGCTCGCGCCTCTCTACTGATTCACACTCGCGCCTCTCTACTGCTTCACGCTCATGCCTCTCTACTGTTTCCCCGCTATCGCCTCTCTACTGCTTCACGCTCGTGCCTGTCTACTGATTCACGCTATCGCCTCTCTACTACTTCACACTCGTGCCTCTCTACTGATTCACGCTCGCGCCTCTCTACTGTTTCCCGCTATCGCCTCTCTACTACTTCACGCGCGTGCCTCTCTACTGATTCACGCTCGCGCCTCTCTACTGATTCACGCTCATGCCTCTCTACTGTTTCCCCGCTATCGCCTCTCTACTGCTTCACGCTCGTGCCTCTCTACTGATTCACGCTCGCGCCTCTCTACTGCTTCACGCTCGTGCCTCTCTACTGATTCACGCTCGCGCCTCTCTACTGTTTCCCGCTATCGCCTCTCTACTACTTCACGCGCGTGCCTCTCTACTGATTCACGCTCGCGCCTCTCTACTGCTTAACGCTCGCGCCTCTCTACTTTTTCTCGCTATCGCCTCTCTACTGCTTCACGCTCGTGCCTCTCTACTGATTCACGCTATCGCCTCTCTACTGCTTCACGCTCGCGCCTCTCTACTGATCCACGCTATCACCTCTCTACTGCTTCACGCTCGCGCCTCTCTACTGCTTCACGCTCGCGCCTCTCTACTGATTCACGCTCGCGCCTCTCTACTGCTTCACGCTCATGCCTCTCTACTGTTTCCCCGCTATCGCCTCTCTACTGCTTCACGCTCGTGCCTCTCTACTGATTCACGCTATCGCCTCTCTACTGCTACACGCTCGCGCCTCTCTACTGATCCACGCTATCACCTCTCTACTGCTTCACGCTCGCGCCTCTCTACTGCTTCACGCTCGCGACTCTCTACTGATTCACGCTCGCGCCTCTCCACTGCTTCACGCTCATGCCTCTCTACTGTTTCCCCGCTATCGCCTCTCTACTGCTTCACGCTCTTGCCTGTCTACTGATTCACGCTATCGCCTCTCTACTACTTCACGCTCGTGCCTCTCTACTGTTTCTCGCTATCGCCTCTCTACTGCTTCACGCTCGCGCCTCTCTACTGCTTCACGCTCGTGCCTCTCCACTGCTTCACGCTCGTACCTCTCTACTGCTTCACGCTCGTGCCTCTACTGCTTCACGCTCGCGCCTCTCTACTGCTTCACGCTCGTGCCTCTCTACTGATTCACGCTATCGCCTCTCTACTGCTTCACGCTCGCGCCTCTCTACTCATCCACGCTATCACCTCTCTACTGCTTCACGCTCGCGCCTCTCTACTGATTCACGCTCGCGCCTCTCTACTGCTTCACGCTCGCGCCTCTACTGCTTCACGCTCATGCCTCTCTACTGTTTCCCCGCTATCGCCTCTCTACTGCTTCACGCTCGTGCCTGTCTACTGATTCGCGCTATCGCCTCTCTACTACTTCACGCTCGTGCCTCTCTACTGATTCACGCTCGCGGCTCTCTACTGTTTCCCGCTATCGCCTCTCTACTACTTCACGCGCGTGCCTCTCTACTGATTCACGCTCGCGCCTCTCTACTGCTTCACGCTCATGCCTCTCTACTGTTTCCCCGCTATCGCCTCTCTACTGCTTCACGCTCGTGCCTCTCTACTGATTCACGCTCGCGCCTCTCTACTGCTTCACGCTTGTGCCTCTCTACTGATTCACGCTCGCGCCTCTCTACTGTTTCCCGCTATCGCCTCTCTACTACTTCACGCGCGTGCCTCTCTACTGATTCACGCTCGCGCCTCTCTACTGCTTCACGCTTGCGCCTCTCTACTGCTTCACGCTCGCGCCTCTCGACTGATTCACGCTATCGCCTCTCTACTGCTTCACGCTCGTGCCTCTCTACTGATTCACGCTCGCGCCTCTCTACTGTTTCCCGCTATCGCCTCTCTACTACTTCACGCGCGTGCCTCTCTACTGATTCACGCTCGCGCCTCTCTACTGCTTCACGCTCGCGCCTCTCTACTTTTTCTCGCTATCGCCTCTGTACTGCTTCACGCTCGTGCCTCTCTACTGATTCACGCTATCGCCTCTCTACTGCTTCACGCTCGCGCCTCTCTACTGATCCACGCTATCACCTCTCTACTGCTTCACGCTCGCGCCTCTCTACTGCTTCACGCTCGCGCCTCTCTACTGATTCACGCTCGCGCCTCTCTACTGCTTCACGCTCATGCCTCTCTACTGTTTCCCCGCTATCGCCTCTCTACTGCTTCACGCTCGTGCCTCTCTACTGATTCACGCTCGCGCCTCTCTACTGCTTCACGCTCGTGCCTCTCTACTGATTCACGCTCGCGCCTCCCTACTGTTTCCCGCTATCGCCTCTCTACTACTTCACGCGCGTGCCTCTCTACTGATTCACGCTCGCGCCTCTCTACTGCTTCACGCTCGCGCCTCTCTACTTTTTCTCGCTATCGCCTCTCTACTGCTTCACGCTCGTGCCTCTCTACTGATTCACGCTATCGCCTCTCTACTGCTTCACGCTCGCGCCTCTCTACTGATCCACGCTATCACCTCTCTACTGCTTCACGCTCGCGCCTCTCTACTGATTCACGCTCGCGCCTCTCTACTGCTTCACGCTCATGCCTCTCTACTGTTTCCCCGCTATCGCCTCTCTACTGCTTCACGCTCGTGCCTCTCTACTGATTCACGCTATCGCCTCTCTACTGCTTCACGCTCGCGCCTCTCTACTGATCCACGCTATCACCTCTCTACTGCTTCACGCTCGCGCCTCTCTACTGCTTCACGCTCGCGCCTCTCTACTGATTCACGCTCGCGCCTCTCTACTGCTTCACGCTCATGCCTCTCTACTGTTTCCCCGCTATCGCCTCTCTACTGCTTCACGCTCGTGCCTGTCTACTGATTCACGCTATCGCCTCTCTACTACTTCACGCTCGTGCCTCTCTACTGTTTCTCGCTATCGCCTCTCTACTGCTTCACGCTCGCGCCTCTCTACTGCTTCACGCTCGTGCCTCTCCACTGCTTCACGCTCGTACCTCTCTACTGCTTCACGCTCGTGCCTCTACTGCTTCACGCTCGCGCCTCTCTACTGCTTCACGCTCGTGCCTCTCTACTGATTCACGCTATCGCCTCTCTACTGCTTCACGCTCGCGCCTCTCTACTCATCCACGCTATCACCTCTCTACTGCTTCACGCTCGCGCCTCTCTACTGATTCACGCTCGCGCCTCTCTACTGCTTCACGCTCGCGCCTCTACTGCTTCACGCTCATGCCTCTCTACTGTTTCCCCGCTATCGCCTCTCTACTGCTTCACGCTCGTGCCTGTCTACTGATTCGCGCTATCGCCTCTCTACTACTTCACGCTCGTGCCTCTCTACTGATTCACGCTCGCGGCTCTCTACTGTTTCCCGCTATCGCCTCTCTACTACTTCACGCGCGTGCCTCTCTACTGATTCACGCTCGCGCCTCTCTACTGCTTCACGCTCATGCCTCTCTACTGTTTCCCCGCTATCGCCTCTCTACTGCTTCACGCTCGTGCCTCTCTACTGATTCACGCTCGCGCCTCTCTACTGCTTCACGCTTGTGCCTCTCTACTGATTCACGCTCGCGCCTCTCTACTGTTTCCCGCTATCGCCTCTCTACTACTTCACGCGCGTGCCTCTCTACTGATTCACGCTCGCGCCTCTCTACTGCTTCACGCTTGCGCCTCTCTACTGCTTCACGCTCGCGCCTCTCGACTGATTCACGCTATCGCCTCTCTACTGCTTCACGCTCGCGCCTCTCTACTGCTTCACGCTCGTGCCTCTCTACTGCTTCACGCTCGTACCTCTCTACTACTTCCCGCTCGTGCCTCTCTACTGATTCACGCTCGTGCCTCTCTACTGATTCACGCTCGCGCCTCTCTACTGTTTCTCGCTATCGCCTCTCTACTGCTTCACGCTCGTGCCTCTCTACTGTTTCTCGCTATCGCCTCTCTACTGCTTCACGCTCGCGCCTCTCTACTGCTTCACGCTCGTGCCTCTCTACTGCTTCACGCTCGTACCTCTCTACTGCTTCACGCTCGTGCCTCTACTGCTTCACGCTCGCGCCTCTCTACTGCTTCACGCTCGTGCCTCTCTACTGATTCACGCTATCGCCTCTCTACTGCTTCACGCTCGCGCCTCCCTACTGATCCACGCTATCACCTCTCTACTGCTTCACGCTCGCGCCTCTCTACTGCTTCACGCTCGCGCCTCTCTACTGATTCACACTCGCGCCTCTCTACTGCTTCACGCTCATGCCTCTCTACTGTTTCCCCGCTATCGCCTCTCTACTGCTTCACGCTCGTGCCTGTCTACTGATTCACGCTATCGCCTCTCTACTACTTCACACTCGTGCCTCTCTACTGATTCACGCTCGCGCCTCTCTACTGTTTCCCGCTATCGCCTCTCTACTACTTCACGCGCGTGCCTCTCTACTGATTCACGCTCGCGCCTCTCTACTGCTTCACGCTCATGCCTCTCTACTGTTTCCCCGCTATCGCCTCTCTACTGCTTCACGCTCGTGCCTCTCTACTGATTCACGCTCGCGCCTCTCTACTGCTTCACGCTCGTGCCTCTCTACTGATTCACGCTCGCGCCTCTCTACTGTTTCCCGCTATCGCCTCTCTACTACTTCACGCGCGTGCCTCTCTACTGATTCACGCTCGCGCCTCTCTACTGCTTCACGCTCGCGCCTCTCTACTTTTTCTCGCTATCGCCTCTCTACTGCTTCACGCTCGTGCCTCTCTACTGATTCACGCTATCGCCTCTCTACTGCTTCACGCTCGCGCCTCTCTACTGATCCACGCTATCACCTCTCTACTGCTTCACGCTCGCGCCTCTCTACTGCTTCACGCTCATGCCTCTCTACTGTTTCCCCGCTATCGCCTCTCTACTGCTTCACGCTCGTGCCTCTCTACTGATTCACGCTATCGCCTCTCTACTGCTTCACGCTCGCGCCTCTCTACTGATCCACGCTATCACCTCTCTACTGCTTCACGCTCGCGCCTCTCTACTGCTTCACGCTCGCGCCTCTCTACTGATTCACGCTCGCGCCTCTCTACTGCTTCACGCTCATGCCTCTCTACTGTTTCCCCGCTATCGCCTCTCTACTGCTTCACGCTCGTGCCTGTCTACTGATTCACGCTATCGCCTCTCTACTACTTCACGCTCGTGCCTCTCTACTGATTCACGCTCGCGCCTCTCTACTGTTTCCCGCTATCGCCTCTCTACTACTTCACGCGCGTGCCTCTCTACTGATTCACGCTCGCGCCTCTCTACTGCTTCACGCTCATGCCTCTCTACTGTTTCCCCGCTATCGCCTCTCTACTGCTTCACGCTCGTGCCTCTCTACTGCTTCACGCTCGTGCCTCTCTACTGATTCACGCTCGCGCCTCTCTACTGCTTCACGCTCGTGCCTCTCTACTGTTTCCCCGCTATCGCCTATCTACTGCTTCACGCTCGTGCCTCTCTACTGATTCACGCTATCGGCTCTCTACTACATCACGCTCGTGCCTCTCTACTGATTCACGCTCGCGCCTCTACTGTTTCCCGCTATCGCCTCTCTACTACTTCACGCGCGTGCCTCTCTACTGATTCACGCTCGCTCCTCTCTACTGCTTCACGCTCGTGCCTCTCTACTGTTTCTCGCTATTGCCTCTCTACTGCTTCCCGCTCGCGCCTCTCTACTGCTTCACGCTCGCGCCTCTCTACTGATTCACGCTCGCGCCTCTCTACTGCTTCACGCTCGTGCCTGTCTACTGATTCACGCTATCGCCTCTCTACTGCTTCACGCTCGCGCCTCTCTACTACTTCCCGCTCGCGCCTCTCTACTGCTTCACGCTCGTGCCTCTCTACTGATTCACGCTCGCGCCTCTCTTCTGCTTCACGCTCGTGCCTCTCTACTGATTCACGCTAGTGCCTCTCTACTGTTTCTCGCTATCGCCTCTCTAATGCTTCACGCTATCGCCTCTCTACTTATTCACGCTCGTGCCTGTCTACTACTTCCCGCTCGTGCCTCTCTACTGATTCATGCTCGCGCCTCTCTACTGCTTCACGCTCGCGCCTCTCTACTGTTTCTCGTTATCGCCTCTCTACTGCTTCACGCTCGTGCCTCTCTACTGTTTCTCGCTATCGCCTCTCTACTGCTTCACGCTTGCGCCTCTCTACTGCTTCACGCTCGTGCCTCTCTACTGATTCACGCTCGAGCCTCTCTACTGTTTCTCGCTATCGCCTCTCTACTGCTTCACGCTCGTGCCACTCTACTGTTTCTCGCTATCGCCTCTCTACTGCTTCACGCTCGCGCCTCTCTACTGCTTCACGCTCGTGCCTCTCTACTGCTTCACGCTCGTACCTCTCTACTGCTTCCCCGCTATCGCCTCTCTACTGCTTCACGCTCGTGCCTCTCTACTGATTCACGCTATCGCCTCTCTACTGCTTCACGCTCGCGCCTCTCTACTGATCCACGCTATCACCTCTCTACTGCTTCACGCTCGCGCCTCTCTACTGCTTCACGCTCGCGCCTCTCTACTGATTCACGCTCGCGCCTCTCTACTGCTTCACGCTCATGCCTCTCTACTGTTTCCCCGCTATCGCCTCTCTACTGCTTCACGCTCGTGCCTGTCTACTGATTCACGCTATCGCCTCTCTACTACTTCACGCTCGTGCCTCTCTACTGATTCACGCTCGCGCCTCTCTACTGTTTCCCGCTATCGCCTCTCTACTACTTCACGCGCGTGCCTCTCTACTGATTCACGCTCGCGCCTCTCTACTGCTTCACGCTCATGCCTCTCTACTGTTTCCCCGCTATCGCCTCTCTACTGCTTCACGCTCGTGCCTCTCTACTGCTTCACGCTCGTGCCTCTCTACTGATTCACGCTCGCGCCTCTCTACTGCTTCACGCTCGTGCCTCTCTACTGTTTCCCCGCTATCGCCTATCTACTGCTTCACGCTCGTGCCTCTCTACTGATTAACGCTATCGGCTCTCTACTACATCACGCTCGTGCCTCTCTACTGATTCACGCTCGCGCCTCTACTGTTTCCCGCTATCGCCTCTCTACTACTTCACGCGCGTGCCTCTCTACTGATTCACGCTCGCTCCTCTCTACTGCTTCACGCTCGTGCCTCTCTACTGTTTCTCGCTATTGCCTCTCTACTGCTTCCCGCTCGCGCCTCTCTACTGCTTCACGCTCGCGCCTCTCTACTGATTCACGCTCGCGCCTCTCTACTGCTTCACGCTCGTGCCTGTCTACTGATTCACGCTATCGCCTCTCTACTGCTTCACGCTCGCGCCTCTCTACTACTTCCCGCTCGCGCCTCTCTACTGCTTCACGCTCGTGCCTCTCTACTGATTCACGCTCGCGCCTCTCTTCTGCTTCACGCTCGTGCCTCTCTACTGATTCACGCTAGTGCCTCTCTACTGTTTCTCGCTATCGCCTCTCTAATGCTTCACGCTATCGCCTCTCTACTTATTCACGCTCGTGCCTGTCTACTACTTCCCGCTCGTGCCTCTCTACTGATTCATGCTCGCGCCTCTCTACTGCTTCACGCTCGCGCCTCTCTACTGTTTCTCGCTATCGCCTCTCTACTGCTTCACGCTCGTGCCTCTCTACTGTTTCTCGCTATCGCCTCTCTACTGCTTCACGCTTGCGCCTCTCTACTGCTTCACGCTCGTGCCTCTCTACTGATTCACGCTCGAGCCTCTCTACTGTTTCTCGCTATCGCCTCTCTACTGCTTCACGCTCGTGCCACTCTACTGTTTCTCGCTATCGCCTCTCTACTGCTTCACGCTCGCGCCTCTCTACTGCTTCACGCTCGTGCCTCTCTACTGCTTCACGCTCGTACCTCTCTACTGCTTCACGCTCGTGCCTCTACTGCTTCACGCTCGCGCCTCTCTACTGCTTCACGCTCGTGCCTCTCTACTGATTCACGCTATCGCCTCTCTACTGCTTCACGCTCGCGCCTCTCTACTGATCCACGCTATCACCTCTCTACTGCTTCGTGCTCGCGCCTCTCTACTGCTTCACGCTCGCGCCTCTCTACTGATTCACGCTCGCGCCTCTCTACTGTTTCCCGCTATCGCCTCTCTACTACTTCACGCCGTGCCTCTCTACTGATTCACGCTCGCGCCTCTCTACTGCTTCACGCTCATGCCTCTCTACTGTTTCCCCGCTATCGCCTCTCTACTACTTCACGCTCGTGCCTCTCTACTGATTCACGCTCGCGCCTCTCTACTGTTTCCCGCTATCGCCTCTCTACTACTTCACGCGCGTGCCTCTCTACTGATTCACGCTCGCGCCTCTCTACTGCTTCACGCTCATGCCTCTCTACTGTTTCCCCGCTATCGCCTCTCTACTGCTTCACGCTCGTGCCTCTCTACTGATTCACGCTCGCGCCTCTCTACTGCTTCACGCTCGTGCCTCTCTACTGATTCACGCTCGCGCCTCTCTACTGTTTCCCGCTATCGCCTCTCTACTACTTCACGCGCGTGCCTCTCTACTGATTCACGCTCGCGCCTCTCTACTGCTTCACGCTCGCGCCTCTCTACTTTTTCTCGCTATCGCCTCTCTACTGCTTCACGCTCGTGCCTCTCTACTGTTTCTCGCTATCGCCTCTCTACTGCTTCACGCTCGCGCCTCTCTACTGCTTCACGCTGGTGCCTCTCTACTGCTTCACGCTCGTACCTCTCTACTGCTTCACGCTCGTGCCTCTACTGCTTCACGCTCGCGCCTCTCTACTGCTTCACGTTCGTGCCTCTCTACTGATTCACGCTATCGCCTCTCTACTGCTTCACGCTCGCGCCTCCCTACTGATCCACGCTATCACCTCTCTACTGCTTCACGCTCGCGCCTCTCTACTGCTTCACGCTCGCGCCTCTCTACTGATTCACACTCGCGCCTCTCTACTGCTTCACGCTCATGCCTCTCTACTGTTTCCCCGCTATCGCCTCTCTACTGCTTCACGCTCGTGCCTGTCTACTGATTCACGCTATCGCCTCTCTACTACTTCACACTCGTGCCTCTCTACTGATTCACGCTCGCGCCTCTCTACTGTTTCCCGCTGTCGCCTCTCTACTACTTCACGCGCGTGCCTCTCTACTGATTCACGCTCGCGCCTCTCTACTGCTTCACGCTCATGCCTCTCTACTGTTTCCCCGCTATCGCCTCTCTACTGCTTCACGCTCGTGCCTCTCTACTGATTCACGCTCGCGCCTCTCTACTGCTTCACGCTCGTGCCTCTCTACTGATTCACGCTCGCGCCTCTCTACTGTTTCCCGCTATCGCCTCTCTACTACTTCACGCGCGTGCCTCTCTACTGATTCACGCTCGCGCCTCTCTACTGCTTCACGCTCGCGCCTCTCTACTTTTTCTCGCTATCGCCTCTCTACTGCTTCACGCTCGTGCCTCTCAACTGATTCACGCTATCGCCTCTCTACTGCTTCACGCTCGCGCCTCTCTACTGATCCACGCTATCACCTCTCTACTGCTTCACGCTCGCGCCTCTCTACTGCTTCACGCTCGCGCCTCTCTACTGATTCACGCTCGCGCCTCTCTACTGCTTCACGCTCATGCCTCTCTACTGTTTCCCCGCTATCGCCTCTCTACTGCTTCACGCTCTTGCCTCTCTACTGATTCACGCTATCGCCTCTCTACTGCTTCACGCTCGCGCCTCTCTACAGATCCACGCTATCACCTCTCTACTGCTTCACGCTCGCGCCTCTCTACTGCTTCACGCTCGCGCCTCTCTACTGATTCACGCTCGCGCCTCTCTACTGCTTCACGCTCATGCCTCTCTACTGTTTCCCCGCTATCGCCTCTCTACTGCTTCACGCTCGTGCCTGTCTACTGATTCACGCTATCGCCTCTCTACTACTTCACGCTCGTGCCTCTCTACTGATTCACGCTCGCGCCTCTCTACTGTTTCCCGCTATCGCCTCTCTACTACTTCACGCGCGTGCCTCTCTACTGATTCACGCTCGCGCCTCTCTACTGCTTCACGCTCATGCCTCTCTACTGTTTCCCCGCTATCGCCTCTCTACTGCTTCACGCTCGTGCCTCTCTACTGCTTCACGCTCGTGCCTCTCTACTGATTCACGCTCGCGCCTCTCTACTGCTTCACGCTCGTGCCTCTCTACTGTTTCCCCGCTATCGCCTATCTACTGCTTCACGCTCGTGCCTCTCTACTGATTCACGCTATCGGCTCTCTACTACATCACGCTCGTGCCTCTCTACTGATTCACGCTCGCGCCTCTACTGTTTCCCGCTATCGCCTCTCTACTACTTCACGCGCGTGCCTCTCTACTGATTCACGCTCGCTCCTCTCTACTGCTTCACGCTCGTGCCTCTCTACTGTTTCTCGCTATTGCCTCTCTACTGCTTCCCGCTCGCGCCTCTCTACTGCTTCACGCTCGCGCCTCTCTACTGATTCACGCTCGCGCCTCTCTACTGCTTCACGCTCGTGCCTGTCTACTGATTCACGCTATCGCCTCTCTACTGCTTCACGCTCGCGCCTCTCTACTACTTCCCGCTCGCGCCTCTCTACTGCTTCACGCTCGTGCCTCTCTACTGATTCACGCTCGCGCCTCTCTTCTGCTTCACGCTCGTGCCTCTCTACTGATTCACGCTAGTGCCTCTCTACTGTTTCTCGCTATCGCCTCTCTAATGCTTCACGCTATCGCCTCTCTACTTATTCACGCTCGTGCCTGTCTACTACTTCCCGCTCGTGCCTCTCTACTGATTCATGCTCGCGCCTCTCTACTGCTTCACGCTCGCGCCTCTCTACTGTTTCTCGCTATCGCCTCTCTACTGCTTCACGCTCGTGCCTCTCTACTGTTTCTCGCTATCGCCTCTCTACTGCTTCACGCTTGCGCCTCTCTACTGCTTCACGCTCGTGCCTCTCTACTGATTCACGCTCGAGCCTCTCTACTGTTTCTCGCTATCGCCTCTCTACTGCTTCACGCTCGTGCCTCTCTACTGTTTCTCGCTATCGCCTCTCTACTGCTTCACGCTCGCGCCTCTCTACTGCTTCACGCTCGTGCCTCTCTACTGCTTCACGCTCGTACCTCTCTACTGCTTCACGCTCGTGCCTCTACTGCTTCACGCTCGCGCCTCTCTACTGCTTCACGCTCGTGCCTCTCTACTGATTCACGCTATCGCCTCTCTACTGCTTCACGCTCGCGCCTCTCTACTGATCCACGCTATCACCTCTCTACTGCTTCGTGCTCGCGCCTCTCTACTGCTTCACGCTCGCGCCTCTCTACTGATTCACGCTCGCGCCTCTCTACTGTTTCCCGCTATCGCCTCTCTACTACTTCACGCGCGTGCCTCTCTACTGATTCACGCTCGCGCCTCTCTACTGCTTCACGCTCATGCCTCTCTACTGTTTCCCCGCTATGGCCTCTCTACTACTTCACGCTCGTGCCTCTCTACTGATTCACGCTCGCGCCTCTCTACTGTTTCCCGCTATCGCCTCTCTACTACTTCACGCGCGTGCCTCTCTACTGATTCACGCTCGCGCCTCTCTACTGCTTCACGCTCATGCCTCTCTACTGTTTCCCCGCTATCGCCTCTCTACTGCTTCACGCTCGTGCCTCTCTACTGATTCACGCTCGCGCCTCTCTACTGCTTCACGCTCGTGCCTCTCTACTGATTCACGCTCGCGCCTCTCTACTGTTTCCCGCTATCGCCTCTCTACTACTTCACGCGCGTGCCTCTCTACTGATTCACGCTCGCGCCTCTCTACTGCTTCACGCTCGCGCCTCTCTACTTTTTCTCGCTATCGCCTCTCTACTGCTTCACGCTCGTGCCTCTACTGTTTCTCGCTGTCGCCTCTCTACTGCTTCACGCTCGTGCCTCTCTACTGATTCACGCT
Source organism: Dermacentor variabilis (assembly GCF_050947875.1). Lineage (NCBI taxonomy): Eukaryota > Metazoa > Arthropoda > Arachnida > Ixodida > Ixodidae > Dermacentor > Dermacentor variabilis. The sequence continues at coordinate 194,285 of NC_134568.1, forward strand.
CGCGCCTCTCTACTGCTTCACGCTCGTGCCTCTCTACTGTTTCCCCGCTATCGCCTATCTACTGCTTCACGCTCGTGCCTCTCTACTGATTCACGCTATCGGCTCTCTACTACATCACGCTCGTGCCTCTCTACTGATTCACGCTCGCGCCTCTACTGTTTCCCGCTATCGCCTCTCTACTACTTCACGCGCGTGCCTCTCTACTGATTCACGCTCGCTCCTCTCTACTGCTTAACGCTCGTGCCTCTCTACTGTTTCTCGCTATTGCCTCTCTACTGCTTCCCGCTCGCGCCTCTCTACTGCTTCACGCTCGCGCCTCTCTACTGATTCACGCTCGCGCCTCTCTACTGCTTCACGCTCGCGCCTCTCTACTGTTTCTCGCTATCGCCTCTCTACTGCTTCACGCTCGTGCCTGTCTACTGATTCACGCTATCGCCTCTCTACTGCTTCACGCTCGCGCCTCTCTACTGCTTCACGCTCGTGCCTCTCTACTGCTTCACGCTCGCGCCTCTCTACTGCTTCACGCTCGCGCCTCTCTACTGATTCACGCTCGTGGCTGTCTACTACTTCCCGCTCGCGCCTCTCTACTGCTTCACGCTCGTGCCTCTCTACTGATTCACGCTCGCGCCTCTCTACTGCTTCACGCTCGTGCCTCTCTACTGATTCACGCTAGTGCCTCTCAACTGTTTCTCGCTATCGCCTCTCTAATGCTTCACGCTCGTGCCTCTCTACTGCTTCACGCTCGCGCCTCTCTACTGCTTCACGCTCGCGCCTCTCTACTGCTTCACGCTCGCGCCTCTCTACTGATTCACGCTCGCGCCTCTCTACTGTTTCTCGCTATCGCCTCTCTACTGCTTCACGCTGGCGCCTCTCTACTGCTTCACGCTGGCGCCTCTCTACTGCTTCACGCTCGCGCCTCTCGACTGATTCACGCTATCGCCTCTCTACTGCTTCACGCTCGCGCCTCTCTACTGCTTCACGCTCGTGCCTCTCTACTGCTTCACGTTCGTGCCTCTCTACTTATTCACTCTCGTGCCTGTCTACTACTTCCCGCTCGTGCCTCTCCACTGATTCATGCTCGCGCCTCTCTACTGCTTCACGCTCGCGCCTCTCTACTGTTTCTCGCTATCGCCTCTCTACTGCTTCACGCTCGTGCCTCTCTACTGTTTCTCGCTATCGCCTCTCTACTGCTTCACGCTTGCGCCTCTCTACTGCTTCACGCTCGTGCCTCTCTACTGATTCACGCTCGAGCCTCTCTACTGTTTCTCGCTATCGCCTCTCTACTGCTTCACGCTCGTGCCTCTCTACTGTTTCTCGCTATCGCCTCTCTACTGCTTCACGCTCGCGCCTCTCTACTGCTTCACGCTCGTGCCTCTCTACTGCTTCACGCTCGTACCTCTCTACTGCTTCACGCTCGTGCCTCTACTGCTTCACGCTCGCGCCTCTCTACTGCTTCACGCTCGTGCCTCTCTACTGATTCACGCTATCGCCTCTCTACTGCTTCACGCTCGTGCCTCTCTACTGATTCACGCTATCGGCTCTCTACTACATCACGCTCGTGCCTCTCTACTGATTCACGCTCGCGCCTCTACTGTTTCCCGCTATCGCCTCTCTTCTACTTCACGCGCGTGCCTCTCTACTGATTCACGCTCGCTCCTCTCTACTGCTTAACGCTCGTGCCTCTCTACTGTTTCTCGCTATTGCCTCTCTACTGCTTCCCGCTCGCGCCTCTCTACTGCTTCACGCTCGCGCCTCTCTACTGATTCACGCTCGCGCCTCTCTACTGCTTCACGCTCGCGCCTCTCTACTGTTTCTCGCTATCGCCTCTCTACTGCTTCACGCTCGTGCCTGTCTACTGATTCACGCTATCGCCTCTCTACTGCTTCACGCTCGCGCCTCTCTACTGCTTCACGCTCGTGCCTCTCTACTGCTTCACGCTCGCGCCTCTCTACTGCTTCACGCTCGCGCCTCTCTACTGATTCACGCTCGTGCCTGTCTACTACTTCCCGCTCGCGCCTCTCTACTGCTTCACGCTCGTGCCTCTCTACTGATTCACGCTCGCGCCTCTCTACTGCTTCACGCTCGTGCCTCTCTACTGATTCACGCTAGTGACTCTCAACTGTTTCTCGCTATCGCCTCTCTAATGCTTCACGCTCGTGCCTCTCTACTGCTTCACGCTCGCGCCTCTCTACTGCTTCACGCTCGCGCCTCTCTACTGCTTCACGCTCGCGCCTCTCTACTGATTCACGCTCGCGCCTCTCTACTGTTTCTCGCTATCGCCTCTCTACTGCTTCACGCTGGCGCCTCTCTACTGCTTCACGCTGGCGCCTCTCTACTGCTTCACGCTCGCGCCTCTCGACTGATTCACGCTATCGCCTCTCTACTGCTTCACGCTCGCGCCTCTCTACTGCTTCACGCTCGTGCCTCTCTACTGCTTCACGTTCGTGCCTCTCTACTTATTCACGCTCGTGCCTGTCTACTACTTCCCGCTCGTGCCTCTCTACTGATTCATGCTCGCGCCTCTCTACTGCTTCACGCTCGCGCCTCTCTACTGTTTCTCGCTATCGCCTCTCTACTGCTTCACGCTCGTGCCTCTCTACTGTTTCTCGCTATCGCCTCTCTACTGCTTCACGCTTGCGCCTCTCTACTGCTTCACGCTCGTGCCTCTCTACTGATTCACGCTCGAGCCTCTCTACTGTTTCTCGCTATCGCCTCTCTACTGCTTCACGCTCGTGCCTCTCTACTGTTTCTCGCTATCGCCTCTCTACTGCTTCACGCTCGCGCCTCTCTACTGCTTCACGCTCGTGCCTCTCTACTGCTTCACGCTCGTACCTCTCTACTGCTTCACGCTCGTGCCTCTACTGCTTCACGCTCGCGCCTCTCTACTGCTTCACGCTCGTGCCTCTCTACTGATTCACGCTATCGCCTCTCTACTGCTTCACGCTCGCGCCTCTCTACTGATCCACGCTATCACCTCTCTACTGCTTCGTGCTCGCGCCTCTCTACTGCTTCACGCTCGCGCCTCTCTACTGATTCACGCTCGCGCCTCTCTACTGTTTCCCGCTATCGCCTCTCTACTACTTCACGCTCGTGCCTCTCTACTGATTCACGCTCGCGCCTCTCTACTGCTTCACCCTCATGCCTCTCTACTGTTTCCCCGCTATCGCCTCTCTACTACTTCACGCTCGTGCCTCTCTACTGATTCACGCTCGCGCCTCTCTACTGTTTCCCGCTATCGCCTCTCTACTACTTCACGCGCGTGCCTCTCTACTGATTCACGCTCGCGCCTCTCTACTGCTTCACGCTCATGCCTCTCTACTGTTTCCCCGCTATCGCCTCTCTACTGCTTCACGCTCGTGCCTCTCTACTGATTCACGCTCGCGCCTCTCTACTGCTTCACGCTCGTGCCTCTCTACTGATTCACGCTCGCGCCTCTCTACTGTTTCCCGCTATCGCCTCTCTACTACTTCACGCGCGTGCCTCTCTACTGATTCACGCTATCGCCTCTCTACTGCTTCACGCTCGCGCCTCTCTACTGATCCACGCTATCACCTCTCTACTGGTTCACGCTCGCGCCTCTCTACTGCTTCACGCTCGCGCCTCTCTACTGATTCACGCTCGCGCCTCTCTACTGCTTCACGCTCATGCCTCTCTACTGTTTCCCCACTATCGCCTCTCTACTGCTTCACGCTCGTGCCTCTCTACTGATTCACGCTATCGCCTCTCTACTGCTTCACGCTCGTGCCTCTCTACTGATTCACGCTCGCGCCTCTCTACTGTTTCCCGCTATCGCCTCTCTACTACTTCACGCGCGTGCCTCTCTACTGATTCACGCTATCGCCTCTCTACTGCTTCACGCTCGCGCCTCTCTACTGATCCACGCTATCACCTCTCTACTGCTTCACGCTCGCGCCTCTCTACTGCTTCACGCTCGCGCCTCTCTACTGTTTCACGCTCGCGCCTCTCTACTGCTTCACGCTCATGCCTCTCTACTGTTTCCCCGCTATCGCCTCTCTACTGATACACGCTCGTGCCTCTCTACTGATTCACGCTATCGCCTCTCTACTGCTTCACGCTCGCGCCTCTCTACTGATCCACGCTATCACCTCTCTACTGCTTCACGCTCGCGCCTCTCTACTGCTTCACGCTCGCGCCTCTCTACTGATTCACGCTCGCACCTCTCTACTGCTTCACGCTCATGCCTCTCTACTGTTTCCCCGCTATCGCCTCTCTACTGCTTCACGCTCGTGCCTGTCTACTGATTCACGCTATCGCCTCTCTACTACTTCACGCTCGTGCCTCTCTACTGTTTCTCGCTATCGCCTCTCTACTGCTTCACGCTCGCGCCTCTCTACTGCTTCACGCTCGTGCCTCTCCACTGCTTCACGCTCGTACCTCTCTACTGCTTCACGCTCGTGCCTCTACTGCTTCACGCTCGCGCCTCTCTACTGCTTCACGCTCGTGCCTCTCTACTGATTCACGCTATCGCCTCTCTTCTGCTTCACGCTCGCGCCTCTCTACTGATCCACGCTATCACCTCTCTACTGCTTCACGCTCGCGCCTCTCTACTGATTCACGCTCGCGCCTCTCTACTGCTTCACGCTCGCGCCTCTACTGCTTCACGCTCATGCCTCTCTACTGTTTCCCCGCTATCGCCTCTCTACTGCTTCACGCTCGTGCCTGTCTACTGATTCGCGCTATCGCCTCTCTACTACTTCACGCTCGTGCCTCTCTACTGATTCACGCTCGCGGCTCTCTACTGTTTCCCGCTATCGCCTCTCTACTACTTCACGCGCGTGCCTCTCTACTGATTCACGCTCGCGCCTCTCTACTGCTTCACGCTCATGCCTCTCTACTGTTTCCCCGCTATCGCCTCTCTACTGCTTCACGCTCGTGCCTCTCTACTGATTCACGCTCGCGCCTCTCTACTGCTTCACGCTTGTGCCTCTCTACTGATTCACGCTCGCGCCTCTCTACTGTTTCCCGCTATCGCCTCTCTACTACTTCACGCGCGTGCCTCTCTACTGATTCACGCTCGCGCCTCTCTACTGCTTCACGCTTGCGCCTCTCTACTGCTTCACGCTCGCGCCTCTCGACTGATTCACGCTATCGCCTCTCTACTGCTTCACGCTCGCGCCTCTCTACTGCTTCACGCTCGTGCCTCTCTACTGCTTCACGCTCGTACCTCTCTACTACTTCCCGCTCGTGCCTCTCTACTGATTCATGCTCGCGCCTCTCTACTGCTTCATGCTCGCGCCTCTCTACTGTTTCTCGCTATCGCCTCTCTACTGCTTCACGCTCGTGCCTCTCTACTGTTTCTCGCTATCGCCTCTCTACTGCTTCACGCTCGCGCCTCTCTACTGCTTCACGCTCGTGCCTCTCTACTGATTCACGCTCGCGCCTCTCTACTGTTTCTCGCTATCGCCTCTCTACTGCTTCACGCTCGTGCCTCTCTACTGTTTCTCGCTATCGCCTCTCTACTGCTTCACGCTCGTGCCTCTCTACTGCTTCACGCTCGTGCCTCTCTACTGCTTCACGCTCGTACCTCTCTACTGCTTCACGCTCGTACCTCTCTACTGCTTCACGCTCGCGCCTCTCTACTGCTTCACGCTCGCGCCTCTCTACTGATTCACGCTATCGCCTCTCTACTGCTTCACGCTCGCGCCTCCCTACTGATCCACGCTATCACCTCTCTACTGCTTCACGCTCGCGCCTCTCTACTGCTTCACGCTCGCGCCTCTCTACTGATTCACACTCGCGCCTCTCTACTGCTTCACGCTCATGCCTCTCAACTGTTTCCTCGCTATCGCCTCTCTACTGCTTCACGCTCGTGCCTGTCTACTGATTCACGCTATCGCCTCTCTACTACTTCACACTCGTGCCTCTCTACTGATTCACGCTCGCGCCTCTCTACTGTTTCCCGCTATCGCCTCTCTACTACTTCACGCGCGTGCCTCTCTACTGATTCACGCTCGCGCCTCTCTACTGCTTCACGCTCATGCCTCTCTACTGTTTCCCCGCTATCGCCTCTCTACTGCTTCACGCTCGTGCCTCTCTACTGATTCACGCTCGCGCCTCTCTACTGCTCCACGCTCGTGCCTCTCTACTGATTCACGCTCGCGCCTCTCTACTGTTTCCCGCTATCGCCTCTCTACTACTTCACGCGCGTGCCTCTCTACTGATTCACGCTCGCGCCTCTCTACTGCTTCACGCTCGCGCCTCTCTACTTTTTCTCGCTATCGCCTCTCTACTGCTTCACGCTCGTGCCTCTCTACTGATTCACGCTATCGCCTCACTACTGCTTCACGCTCGCGCCTCTCTACTGATCCACGCTATCACCTCTCTACTGCTTCACGCTCGCGCCTCTCTACTGATTCACGCTCGCGCCTCTCTACTGCTTCACGCTCATGCCTCTCTACTGTTTCCCCGCTATCGCCTCTCTACTGCTTCACGCTCGTGCCTCTCTACTGATTCACGCTATCGCCTCTCTACTGCTTCACGCTCGCGCCTCTCTACTGATCCACGCTATCACCTCTCTACTGCTTCACGCTCGCGCCTCTCTACTGCTTCACGCTCGCGCCTCTCTACTGATTCACGCTCGCGCCTCTACTGCTTCACGCTCATGCCTCTCTACTGTTTCCCCGCTATCGCCTCTCTACTGCTTCACGCTCGTGCCTGTCTACTGATTCACGCTATCGCCTCTCTACTACTTCACGCTCGTGCCTCTCTACTGATTCACGCTCGCGCCTCTCTACTGTTTCCCGCTATCGCCTCTCTACTACTTCACGCGCGTGCCTCTCTACTGATTCACGCTCGCGCCTCTCTACTGCTTCACGCTCGTGCCTCTCTACTGATTCACGCTATCGCCTCACTACTGCTTCACGCTCGCGCCTCTCTACTGATCCACGCTATCACCTCTCTACTGCTTCACGCTCGCGCCTCTCTACTGATTCACGCTCGCGCCTCTCTACTGCTTCACGCTCATGCCTCTCTACTGTTTCCCCGCTATCGCCTCTCTACTGCTTCACGCTCGTGCCTCTCTACTGATTCACGCTATCGCCTCTCTACTGCTTCACGCTCGCGCCTCTCTACTGATCCACGCTATCACCTCTCTACTGCTTCACGCTCGCGCCTCTCTACTGCTTCACGCTCGCGCCTCTCTACTGATTCACGCTCGCGCCTCTACTGCTTCACGCTCATGCCTCTCTACTGTTTCCCCGCTATCGCCTCTCTACTGCTTCACGCTCGTGCCTGTCTACTGATTCACGCTATCGCCTCTCTACTACTTCACGCTCGTGCCTCTCTACTGATTCACGCTCGCGCCTCTCTACTGTTTCCCGCTATCGCCTCTCTACTACTTCACGCGCGTGCCTCTCTACTGATTCACGCTCGCGCCTCTCTACTGCTTCACGCTCATGCCTCTCTACTGTTTCCCCGCTATCGCCTCTCTACTGCTTCACGCTCGTGCCTCTCTACTGCTTCACGCTCGTGCCTCTCTACTGATTCACGCTCGCGCCTCTCTACTGCTTCACGCTCGTGCCTCTCTACTGTTTCCCCGCTATCGCCTATCTACTGCTTCACGCTCGTGCCTCTCTACTGATTCACGCTATCGGCTCTCTACTACATCACGCTCGTGCCTCTCTACTGATTCACGCTCGCGCCTCTACTGTTTCCCGCTATCGCCTCTCTACTACTTCACGCGCGTGCCTCTCTACTGATTCACGCTCGCTCCTCTCTACTGCTTCACGCTCGTGCCTCTCTACTGTTTCTCGCTATTGCCTCTCTACTGCTTCCCGCTCGCGCCTCTCTACTGCTTCACGCTCGCGCCTCTCTACTGATTCACGCTCGCGCCTCTCTACTGCTTCACGCTCGTGCCTGTCTACTGATTCACGCTATCGCCTCTCTACTGCTTCACGCTCGCGCCTCTCTACTACTTCCCGCTCGCGCCTCTCTACTGCTTCACGCTCGTGCCTCTCTACTGATTCACGCTCGCGCCTCTCTTCTGCTTCACGCTCGTGCCTCTCTACTGATTCACGCTAGTGCCTCTCTACTGTTTCTCGCTATCGCCTCTCTAATGCTTCACGCTATCGCCTCTCTACTTATTCACGCTCGTGCCTGTCTACTACTTCCCGCTCGTGCCTCTCTACTGATTCATGCTCGCGCCTCTCTACTGCTTCACGCTCGCGCCTCTCTACTGTTTCTCGCTATCGCCTCTCTACTGCTTCACGCTCGTGCCTCTCTACTGTTTCTCGCTATCGCCTCTCTACTGCTTCACGCTTGCGCCTCTCTACTGCTTCACGCTCGTGCCTCTCTACTGATTCACGCTCGAGCCTCTCTACTGTTTCTCGCTATCGCCTCTCTACTGCTTCACGCTCGTGCCTCTCTACTGTTTCTCGCTATCGCCTCTCTACTGCTTCACGCTCGCGCCTCTCTACTGCTTCACGCTCGTGCCTCTCTACTGCTTCACGCTCGTACCTCTCTACTGCTTCACGCTCGTGCCTCTACTGCTTCACGCTCGCGCCTCTCTACTGCTTCACGCTCGTGCCTCTCTACTGATTCACGCTATCGCCTCTCTACTGCTTCACGCTCGCGCCTCTCTACTGATCCACGCTATCACCTCTCTACTGCTTCGTGCTCGCGCCTCTCTACTGCTTCACGCTCGCGCCTCTCTACTGATTCACGCTCGCGCCTCTCTACTGTTTCCCGCTATCGCCTCTCTACTACTTAACGCGCGTGCCTCTCTACTGATTCACGCTCGCGCCTCTCTACTGCTTCACGCTCATGCCTCTCTACTGTTTCCCCGCTATCGCCTCTCTACTACTTCACGCTCGTGCCTCTCTACTGATTCACGCTCGCGCCTCTCTACTGTTTCCCGCTATCGCCTCTCTACTACTTCACGCGCGTGCCTCTCTACTGATTCACGCTCGCGCCTCTCTACTGCTTCACGCTCATGCCTCTCTACTGTTTCCCCGCTATCGCCTCTCTACTGCTTCACGCTCGTGCCTCTCTACTGATTCACGCTCGCGCCTCTCTACTGCTTCACGCTCGTGCCTCTCTACTGATTCACGCTCGCGCCTCTCTACTGTTTCCCGCTATCGCCTCTCTACTACTTCACGCGCGTGCCTCTCTACTGATTCACGCTCGCGCCTCTCTACTGCTTCACGCTCGCGCCTCTCTACTTTTTCTCGCTATCGCCTCTCTACTGTTTCTCGCTGTCGCCTCTCTACTGCTTCACGCTCGTGCCTCTCTACTGATTCACGCTCGCGCCTCTCTACTGCTTCACGCTCGTGCCTCTCTACTGTTTCCCCGCTATCGCCTATCTACTGCTTCACGCTCGTGCCTCTCTACTGATTCACGCTATCGGCTCTCTACTACATCACGCTCGTGCCTCTCTACTGATTCACGCTCGCGCCTCTACTGTTTCCCGCTATCGCCTCTCTACTACTTCACGCGCGTGCCTCTCTACTGATTCACGCTCGCTCCTCTCTACTGCTTAACGCTCGTGCCTCTCTACTGTTTCTCGCTATTGCCTCTCTACTGCTTCCCGCTCGCGCCTCTCTACTGCTTCACGCTCGCGCCTCTCTACTGATTCACGCTCGCGCCTCTCTACTGCTTCACGCTCGCGCCTCTCTACTGTTTCTCGCTATCGCCTCTCTACTGCTTCACGCTCGTGCCTGTCTACTGATTCACGCTATCGCCTCTCTTCTGCTTCACGCTCGCGCCTCTCTACTGCTTCACGCTCGTGCCTCTCTACTGCTTCACGCTCGCGCCTCTCTACTGCTTCACGCTCGCGCCTCTCTACTGATTCACGCTCGTGCCTGTCTACTACTTCCCGCTCGCGCCTCTCTACTGCTTCACGCTCGTGCCTCTCTACTGATTCACGCTCGCGCCTCTCTACTGCTTCACGCTCGTGCCTCTCTACTGATTCACGCTAGTGCCTCTCTACTGTTTCTCGCTATCGCCTCTCTAATGCTTCACGCTCGTGCCTCTCTACTGCTTCACGCTCGCGCCTCTCTACTGTTTCTCGCTATCGCCTCTCTACTGCTTCACGCTGGCGCCTCTCTACTGCTTCACGCTGGCGCCTCTCTACTGCTTCACGCTCGCGCCTCTCGACTGATTCACGCTATCGCCTCTCTACTGCTTCACGCTCGCGCCTCTCTACTGCTTCACGCTCGTGCCTCTCTACTGCTTCACGTTCGTGCCTCTCTACTTATTCACGCTCGTGCCTGTCTACTACTTCCCGCTCGTGCCTCTCTACTGATTCATGCTCGCGCCTCTCTACTGCTTCACGCTCGCGCCTCTCAACTGCTTCTCGCTATCGCCTCTCTACTGCTTTACGCTCGTGCCTCTCTACTGTTTCTCGCTATCGCCTCTCTACTGCTTCACGCTCGCGCCTCTCTACTGCTTCACGCTCGTGCCTCTCTACTGCTTCACGCTCGTACCTCTCTACTGCTTCACGCTCGTGCCTCTACTGCTTCACGCTCGCGCCTCTCTACTGCTTCACGCTCGTGCCTCTCTACTGATTCACGCTATCGCCTCTCTACTGCTTCACGCTCGCGCCTCTCTACTGATCCACGCTATCACCTCTCTACTGCTTCGTGCTCGCGCCTCTCTACTGCTTCACGCTCGCGCCTCTCTACTGATTCACGCTCGCGCCTCTCTACTGCATCACGCTCATGCCTCTCTACTGTTTCCCCGCTATCGCCTCTCTACTGCTTCACGCTCGTGCCTGTCTACTGATTCACGCAATCGCCTCTCTACTACTTCACGCTCGTGCCTCTCTACTGATTCACGCTCGCGCCTCTCTACTGTTTCCCGCTATCGCCTCTCTTCTACTTCACGCGCGTGCCTCTCTACTGATTCACGCTCGCGCCTCTCTACTGCTTCACGCTCGTGCCTCTCTACTGATTCACGCTCGCGCCTCTCTACTGTTTCCCGCTATCGCCTCTCTACTACTTCACGCGCGTGCCTCTCTACTGATTCACGCTCGCGCCTCTCTACTGCTTCACGCTCGCGCCTCTCTACTTTTTCTCGCTATCGCCTCTCTACTGCTTCACGCTCGTGCCTCTACTGTTTCTCGCTGTCGCCTCTCTACTGCTTCACGCTCGTGCCTCTCTACTGATTCACGCTCGCGCCTCTCTACTGCTTCACGCTCGTGCCTCTCTACTGTTTCCCCGCTATCGCCTATCTACTGCTTCACGCTCGTGCCTCTCTACTGATTCACGCTATCGGCTCTCTACTACATCACGCTCGTGCCTCTCTACTGATTCACGCTCGCGCCTCTACTGTTTCCCGCTATCGCCTCTCTACTACTTCACGCGCGTGCCTCTCTACTGATTCACGCTCGCTCCTCTCTACGGCTTCACGCTCGTGCCTCTCTACTGTTTCTCGCTATTGCCTCTCTACTGCTTCCCGCTCGCGCCTCTCTACTGCTTCACGCTCGCGCCTCTCTACTGATTCACGCTCGCGCCTCTCTACTGCTTCACGCTCGTGCCTCTCTACTGCTTCACGCTCGTGCCTCTCTACTGTTTCCCCGCTATCGCCTCTCTACTGCTTCACGCTCGTGCCTGTCTACTGATTCACGCTATCGCCTCTCTACTGCTTCACGCTCGCACCTCTCTACTGTTTCACGCTCGTGCCTCTCTACTGCTTTACGCTCGTGCCTCTCTACTGATCCACGCTCGTGCCTGTCTACTACTTCCCGCTCGTGCCTCTCTACTGATTCACGCTCGCGCCTCTCTACTGCTTCACGCTCGCGCCTCTCTACTGTTTCTCGCTATCGCCTCTCTACTGCTTCACGCTCGTGCCTCTCTACTGTTTCTCGCTATTGCCTCTCTACTGCTTCCCGCTCGCGCCTCTCTACTGCTTCACGCTCGTGCCTCTCTACTGTTTCCCCGCTATCGCCTATCTACTGCTTCACGCTCGTGCCTCTCTACTGATTCACGCTATCGGCTCTCTACTACATCACGCTCGTGCCTCTCTACTGATTCACGCTCGCGCCTCTACTGTTTCCCGCTATCGCCTCTCTACTACTTCACGCGCGTGCCTCTCTACTGATTCACGCTCGCTCCTCTCTACTGCTTCACGCTCGTGCCTCTCTACTGTTTCTCGCTATTGCCTCTCTACTGCTTCCCGCTCGCGCCTCTCTACTGCTTCACGCTCGCGCCTCTCTACTGATTCACGCTCGCGCCTCTCTACTGCTTCACGCTCGTGCCTGTCTACTGATTCACGCTATCGCCTCTCTACTGCTTCACGCTCGCGCCTCTCTACTACTTCCCGCTCGCGCCTCTCTACTGCTTCACGCTCGTGCCTCTCTACTGATTCACGCTCGCGCCTCTCTTCTGCTTCACGCTCGTGCCTCTCTACTGATTCACGCTAGTGCCTCTCTACTGTTTCTCGCTATCGCCTCTCTAATGCTTCACGCTATCGCCTCTCTACTTATTCACGCTCGTGCCTGTCTACTACTTCCCGCTCGTGCCTCTCTACTGATTCATGCTCGCGCCTCTCTACTGCTTCACGCTCGCGCCTCTCTACTGTTTCTCGCTATCGCCTCTCTACTGCTTCACGCTCGTGCCTCTCTACTGTTTCTCGCTATCGCCTCTCTACTGCTTCACGCTTGCGCCTCTCTACTGCTTCACGCTCGTGCCTCTCTACTGATTCACGCTCGAGCCTCTCTACTGTTTCTCGCTATCGCCTCTCTACTGCTTCACGCTCGTGCCTCTCTACTGTTTCTCGCTATCGCCTCTCTACTGCTTCACGCTCGCGCCTCTCTACTGCTTCACGCTCGTGCCTCTCTACTGCTTCACGCTCGTACCTCTCTACTGCTTCACGCTCGTGCCTCTACTGCTTCACGCTCGCGCCTCTCTACTGCTTCACGCTCGTGCCTCTCTACTGATTCACGCTATCGCCTCTCTACTGCTTCACGCTCGCGCCTCTCTACTGATCCACGCTATCACCTCTCTACTGCTTCGTGCTCGCGCCTCTCTACTGCTTCACGCTCGCGCCTCTCTACTGATTCACGCTCGCGCCTCTCTACTGTTTCCCGCTATCGCCTCTCTACTACTTAACGCGCGTGCCTCTCTACTGATTCACGCTCGCGCCTCTCTACTGCTTCACGCTCATGCCTCTCTACTGTTTCCCCGCTATCGCCTCTCTACTACTTCACGCTCGTGCCTCTCTACTGATTCACGCTCGCGCCTCTCTACTGTTTCCCGCTATCGCCTCTCTACTACTTCACGCGCGTGCCTCTCTACTGATTCACGCTCGCGCCTCTCTACTGCTTCACGCTCATGCCTCTCTACTGTTTCCCCGCTATCGCCTCTCTACTGCTTCACGCTCGTGCCTCTCTACTGATTCACGCTCGCGCCTCTCTACTGCTTCACGCTCGTGCCTCTCTACTGATTCACGCTCGCGCCTCTCTACTGTTTCCCGCTATCGCCTCTCTACTACTTCACGCGCGTGCCTCTCTACTGATTCACGCTCGCGCCTCTCTACTGCTTCACGCTCGCGCCTCTCTACTTTTTCTCGCTATCGCCTCTCTACTGTTTCTCGCTGTCGCCTCTCTACTGCTTCACGCTCGTGCCTCTCTACTGATTCACGCTCGCGCCTCTCTACTGCTTCACGCTCGTGCCTCTCTACTGTTTCCCCGCTATCGCCTATCTACTGCTTCACGCTCGTGCCTCTCTACTGATTCACGCTATCGGCTCTCTACTACATCACGCTCGTGCCTCTCTACTGATTCACGCTCGCGCCTCTACTGTTTCCCGCTATCGCCTCTCTACTACTTCACGCGCGTGCCTCTCTACTGATTCACGCTCGCTCCTCTCTACTGCTTAACGCTCGTGCCTCTCTACTGTTTCTCGCTATTGCCTCTCTACTGCTTCCCGCTCGCGCCTCTCTACTGCTTCACGCTCGCGCCTCTCTACTGATTCACGCTCGCGCCTCTCTACTGCTTCACGCTCGCGCCTCTCTACTGTTTCTCGCTATCGCCTCTCTACTGCTTCACGCTCGTGCCTGTCTACTGATTCACGCTATCGCCTCTCTTCTGCTTCACGCTCGCGCCTCTCTACTGCTTCACGCTCGTGCCTCTCTACTGCTTCACGCTCGCGCCTCTCTACTGCTTCACGCTCGCGCCTCTCTACTGATTCACGCTCGTGCCTGTCTACTACTTCCCGCTCGCGCCTCTCTACTGCTTCACGCTCGTGCCTCTCTACTGATTCACGCTCGCGCCTCTCTACTGCTTCACGCTCGTGCCTCTCTACTGATTCACGCTAGTGCCTCTCTACTGTTTCTCGCTATCGCCTCTCTAATGCTTCACGCTCGTGCCTCTCTACTGCTTCACGCTCGCGCCTCTCTACTGTTTCTCGCTATCGCCTCTCTACTGCTTCACGCTGGCGCCTCTCTACTGCTTCACGCTGGCGCCTCTCTACTGCTTCACGCTCGCGCCTCTCGACTGATTCACGCTATCGCCTCTCTACTGCTTCACGCTCGCGCCTCTCTACTGCTTCACGCTCGTGCCTCTCTACTGCTTCACGTTCGTGCCTCTCTACTTATTCACGCTCGTGCCTGTCTACTACTTCCCGCTCGTGCCTCTCTACTGATTCATGCTCGCGCCTCTCTACTGCTTCACGCTCGCGCCTCTCAACTGCTTCTCGCTATCGCCTCTCTACTGCTTTACGCTCGTGCCTCTCTACTGTTTCTCGCTATCGCCTCTCTACTGCTTCACGCTCGCGCCTCTCTACTGCTTCACGCTCGTGCCTCTCTACTGCTTCACGCTCGTACCTCTCTACTGCTTCACGCTCGTGCCTCTACTGCTTCACGCTCGCGCCTCTCTACTGCTTCACGCTCGTGCCTCTCTACTGATTCACGCTATCGCCTCTCTACTGCTTCACGCTCGCGCCTCTCTACTGATCCACGCTATCACCTCTCTACTGCTTCGTGCTCGCGCCTCTCTACTGCTTCACGCTCGCGCCTCTCTACTGATTCACGCTCGCGCCTCTCTACTGCATCACGCTCATGCCTCTCTACTGTTTCCCCGCTATCGCCTCTCTACTGCTTCACGCTCGTGCCTGTCTACTGATTCACGCAATCGCCTCTCTACTACTTCACGCTCGTGCCTCTCTACTGATTCACGCTCGCGCCTCTCTACTGTTTCCCGCTATCGCCTCTCTTCTACTTCACGCGCGTGCCTCTCTACTGATTCACGCTCGCGCCTCTCTACTGCTTCACGCTCGTGCCTCTCTACTGATTCACGCTCGCGCCTCTCTACTGTTTCCCGCTATCGCCTCTCTACTACTTCACGCGCGTGCCTCTCTACTGATTCACGCTCGCGCCTCTCTACTGCTTCACGCTCGCGCCTCTCTACTTTTTCTCGCTATCGCCTCTCTACTGCTTCACGCTCGTGCCTCTACTGTTTCTCGCTGTCGCCTCTCTACTGCTTCACGCTCGTGCCTCTCTACTGATTCACGCTCGCGCCTCTCTACTGCTTCACGCTCGTGCCTCTCTACTGTTTCCCCGCTATCGCCTATCTACTGCTTCACGCTCGTGCCTCTCTACTGATTCACGCTATCGGCTCTCTACTACATCACGCTCGTGCCTCTCTACTGATTCACGCTCGCGCCTCTACTGTTTCCCGCTATCGCCTCTCTACTACTTCACGCGCGTGCCTCTCTACTGATTCACGCTCGCTCCTCTCTACGGCTTCACGCTCGTGCCTCTCTACTGTTTCTCGCTATTGCCTCTCTACTGCTTCCCGCTCGCGCCTCTCTACTGCTTCACGCTCGCGCCTCTCTACTGATTCACGCTCGCGCCTCTCTACTGCTTCACGCTCGTGCCTCTCTACTGCTTCACGCTCGTGCCTCTCTACTGTTTCCCCGCTATCGCCTCTCTACTGCTTCACGCTCGTGCCTGTCTACTGATTCACGCTATCGCCTCTCTACTGCTTCACGCTCGCACCTCTCTACTGTTTCACGCTCGTGCCTCTCTACTGCTTTACGCTCGTGCCTCTCTACTGATCCACGCTCGTGCCTGTCTACTACTTCCCGCTCGTGCCTCTCTACTGATTCACGCTCGCGCCTCTCTACTGCTTCACGCTCGCGCCTCTCTACTGTTTCTCGCTATCGCCTCTCTACTGCTTCACGCTCGTGCCTCTCTACTGTTTCTCGCTATTGCCTCTCTACTGCTTCCCGCTCGCGCCTCTCTACTGCTTCACGCTCGCGCCTCTCTACTGATTCACGCTCGCGCCTCTCTACTGCTTCACGCTCGTGCCTCTCTACTGTTTCCCGCTATCGCCTCTCTACTGCTTCACGCTCGTGCCTGTCTACTGATTCACGCTATCGCCTCTCTACTGCTTCACGCTCGCGCCTCTCTACTGCTTCATGCTCGTGCCTCTCTACTGCTTCACGCTCGCGCCTCTCTACTGCTTCACGCTCGCGCCTCTCTACTGATTCACGCTCGTGCCTGTATACTACTTCCCGCTCGCGCCTCTCTACTGCTTCACGCTCGTGCCTCTCTACTGATTCACGCTCGCGCCTCTCTACTGCTTCACGCTCGTGCCTCTCTACTGATTCACGCTCGTGCCTCTCTACTGTTTCTCGCTATCGCCTCTCTAATGCTTCACGCTCGTGCCTCTCTACTGCTTCACGCTCGCGCCTCTCTACTGCTTCACGCTCGCGCCTCTCTACTGATTCACGCTCGCGCCTCTCTACTGTTTCTCGCTATCGCCTCTCTACTGCTTCACGCTCGCGCCTCTCTACTGCTTCACGCTCGCGCCTCTCTACTGATTCACGCTCGCGCCTCTCTACTGCTTCACGCTCATGCCTCTCTACTGTTTCCCCGCTATCGCCTCTCTACTGCTTCACGCTCGTGCCTCTCTACTGTTTCCCCGCTATCGCCTCTCTACTGCTTCACGCTCGTGCCTCTCTACTGATTCACGCTCGCGCCTCTCTACTGCTTCACGCTTGTGCCTCTCTACTGATTCACGCTCGCGCCTCTCTACTGTTTCCCGCTATCGCCTCTCTACTACTTCACGCGCGTGCCTCTCTACTGATTCACGCTATCGCCTCTCTACTGCTTCACGCTCGCGCCTCTCTACTGATCTACGCTATCACCTCTCTACTGCTTCACGCTCGCGCCTCTCTACTGCTTCACGCTCGCGCCTCTCTACTGATCCACGCTATCACCTCTCTACTGCTTCACGCTCGCGCCTCTCTACTGCTTCACGCTCGCGCCTCTCTACTGATTCACGCTCGCGCCTCTCTACTGCTTCACGCTCATGCCTGTCTACTGTTTCCCCGCTATCGCCTCTCTACTGCTTCACGCTCGTGCCTGTCTACTGATTCACGCTATCGCCTCTCTACTACTTCACGCTCGTGCCTCTCTACTGATTCACGCTCGCGCCTCTCTATTGTTTCCCGCTATCGCCTCTCTTCTACTTCACGCGCGTGCCTCTCTACTGATTCACGCTCGCGCCTCTCTACTGCTTCACGCTCGTGCCTCTCTACTGATTCACGCTCGC
Source organism: Dermacentor variabilis (assembly GCF_050947875.1). Taxonomy (NCBI): domain Eukaryota; kingdom Metazoa; phylum Arthropoda; class Arachnida; order Ixodida; family Ixodidae; genus Dermacentor; species Dermacentor variabilis. The sequence goes on from NC_134568.1 coordinate 211,800, forward strand.
GCCTCTCTACTGTTTCCCGCTATCGCCTCTCTGCTACTTCACGCGCGTGCCTCTCTACTGATTCACGCTCGCGCCTCTCTACTGCTTCACGCTCGCGCCTCTCTACTTTTTCTCGCTATCGCCTCTCTACTGCTTCACGCTCGTGCCTCTACTGTTTCTCGCTGTCACCTCTCTACAGCTTCACGCTCGTGCCTCTCTACTGATTCACGCTCGCGCCTCTCTACTGCTTCACGCTCGTGCCTCTCTACTGTTTCCCCGCTATCGCCTATCTACTGCTTCACGCTCGTGCCTCTCTACTGATTCACGCTATCGGCTCTCTACTACATCACGCTCGCGCCTCTCTACTGCTTCACGCTCGCGCCTCTCTACTGTTTCTCGCTATCGCCTCTCTACTGCTTCACGCTCGTGCCTCTCTACTGTTTCTCGCTATTGCCTCTCTACTCCTTCCCGCTCGCGCCTCTCTACTGCTTCACGCTCGCGCCTCTCTACTGATTCACGCTCGCGCCTCTCTACTGCTTCACGCTCGTGCCTCTCTACTGTTTCCCCGCTATCGCCTCTCTACTGCTTCACGCTCGTGCCTGTCTACTGATTCACGCTATCGCCTCTCTACTGCTTCACGCTCGCGCCTCTCTACTGCTTCACGCTCGTGCCTCTCTACTGATTCACGCTCGCGCCTCTCTACTGCTTCACGCTCGCGCCTCTCTACTGATTCACGCTCGTGCCTGTCTACTACTTCCCGCTCGCGCCTCTCTACTGCTTCACGCTCGTGCCTCTCTACTGATTCACGCTCGCGCCTCTCTACTGCTTCACGCTCGCGCCTCTCTACTGATTCACGCTCGCACCTCTCTACTGTTTCTCGCTATCGCCTCTCTACTGCTTCACGCTGGCGCCTCTCTACTGCTTCACGCTCGCGCCTCTCGACTGATTCACGCTATCGCCTCTCTACTGCTTCACGCTCGCGCCTCTCTACTGCTTCACGCTCGTGCCTCTCTACTGCTTCACGCTCGTGCCTCTCTACTTATTCACGCTCGTGCCTGTCTACTACTTCCCGCTCGTGCCTCTCTACTGATTCATGCTCGCGCCTCTCTACTGCTTCACGCTCGCGCCTCTCTACTGTTTCTCGCTATCGCCTCTCTACTGCTTCACGCTCGTGCCTCTCTACTGTTTCTCGCTATCGCCTCTCTACTGCTTCACGCTCGCGCCTCTCTACTGCTTCACGCTCGTGCCTCTCTACTGATTCACGCTCGCGCCTCTCTACTGTTTCTCGCTATCGCCTCTCTACTGCTTCACGCTCGCGCCTCTCTACTGCTTCACGCTCGTGCCTCTCTACTGCTTCACGCTCGTACCTCTCTACTGCTTCACGCTCGTGCCTCTACTGCTTCACGCTCGCGCCTCTCTACTGCTTCACGCTCGTGCCTCTCTACTGATTCACGCTATCGCCTCTCTACTGCTTCACGCTCGCGCCTCTATACTGATCTACGCTATCACCTCTCTACTGCTTCACGATCGCGCCTCTCTACTGATTCACGCTCGCGCCTCTCTACTGCTTCACGCTCGCGCCTCTACTGCTTCACGCTCATGCCTCTCTACTGTTTCCCCGCTATCGCCTCTCTACTGCTTCACGCTCGTGCCTGTCTACTGATTCACGCTATCGCCTCTCTACTACTTCACGCTCGTGCCTCTCTACTGATTCACGCTCGCGGCTCTCTACTGTTTCCCGCTATCGCCTCTCTACTACTTCACGCGCGTGCCTCTCTACTGATTCACGCTCGCGCCTCTCTACTGCTTCACGCTCATGCCTCTCTACTGTTTCCCCGCTATCGCCTCTCTACGGCTTCACGCTCGTGCCTCTCTACTGATTCACGCTCGCGCCTCTCTACTGCTTCACGCTTGTGCCTCTCTACTGATTCACGCTCGCGCCTCTCTACTGTTTCCCGCTATCGCCTCTCTACTACTTCACGCGCGTGCCTCTCTACTGATTCACGCTCGCGCCTCTCTACTGCTTCACGCTGGCGCCTCTCTACTGCTTCACGCTATCGCCTCTCTACTGCTTCACGCTCACGCCTCTCTACTGCGTCACGCTCACGCCTCTCTACTGCTTCACGCTCGCGCCTCTCAACTGCTTCACGCTCGCGCCTCTCTACTGCTTCACGCTCGTGCTTCTCTACTTCTTCACGCTCGCGCCTCTCTACTGCTTCACGCTCGCGCCTCTCTACTGATTCACGCTATCGCCTCTCTACTGCTTCACGTTCGCGCCTCTCTACTGATCCACGCTATCGCCTCTCTACTGCTTCACGCTCGCGCCTCTCTACTGCTTCACGCTCGCGCCTCTCTACTGATTCACGCTCGCGCCTCTCTACTGCTTCACGCTCGTGCCTCTCTACTGTTTCCCCGCTGTCGCCTCTCTACTGCTTCACGCTCGTGCCTGTCTACTGATTCACGCTCGCGCCTCTCTACTGTTTCTCGCTATCGCCTCTCTACTACTTCACGCGCGCGCCTCTCCACTGTTTCTCGCTATCGCCTCTCTACTGCTTCACGCTCGCGCCTCTCTACTGATTCACGCTCGCGCCTCTCTACTGTTTCATGCTCGCGCCTATCTACTGATTCACGCTCGCGCCTCTCTACTGCTTCATGCTCGTGCCTCTCTACTGATTCACGCTATCACCTCTCTACTGCTTCACGCGCGTGCCTCTCTACTGATTCACGCTCGCGCCTCTCTACTGCTTCACGCTCGTGCCTCTCTACTGATTCACGCTATCGCCTCTCTACTGCTTCACGCTCGCGCCTCTCTACTGATTCACGCTCGTGCCTCTCTACTGCTTCACGCTCGTGCCTCTCTACTGATTCACGCTCGTGCCTGTCTACTGATTCACGCTCGTGCCTCTCTACTGATTCACGCTCGCGCCTCTCTACTGATTCACAGCTCGCGCCTCTCTACTGATTCACGCTCGCGCCTCTCTACTGCTTCACGCTCGCGCCTCTCTACTGATTCACGCTCGTGCCTCTCTACTGCTTCACGCTCGCGCCTCTCTACTGCTTCACGCTCGCGCCTCTCTACTGCTTCACGCTCGCGCCTCTCTACTACTTCCCGCTCGCGCCTCTCTACTGATTCACGCTCGTGCCTCTCTACTGATTCACGCTCGCGCCTCTCTACTGCTTCACGCTCGTGCCTCTCTACTGATTCACGCTCGCGCCTCTCTACTGTTTCTCGCTATCGCCTCTCTAATGCTTCACGCTCGTGCCTCTCTACTGATTCACGCTCGCGCCTCTCTACTGCTTCACGCTCGCGCCTCTCTACTGATTCACGCTCGCGCCTCTCTACTGATTCACGCAATCGGCTCTCTACTACTTCACGCTCGTGCCTCTCTACTGATTCACGCTCGCGCCTCTCTACTGCTTCACGCTCGTGCCTCTCTACTGATTCACGCTCGCGCCTCTCTACTGTTTCCCGCTATCGCCTCTCTACTACTTCACGCTCGCGCCTCTTTACTGATTCACGCTCGCGCCTCTCTACTGCTTCACGCTCGCGCCTCTCTACTGTTTCTCGCTATCGCCTCTCTACTGCTTCACGCTCGTGCCTCTCTACTGTTTCTCGCTATCGCCGCTCTACTGCTTCACGCTCGTGCCTCTCTACTGATTCACGCTCGCGCCTCTTTACTGCTTCACGCTCGTGCCTCTCTACTGATTCACGCTCGCGCCTCTCTACTGTTTCTCGCTATCGCCTCTCTACTGCTTCACGCTCACGCCTCTCTACTGTTTCTCGCTATCGCCTCTCTACTGCTTCACGCTCGCGCCTCTCAACTGCTTCACGCTCGTGCCTCTCTACTGCTTCACGCTCGCGCCTCTCTACTGCTTCACGCTCGCGCCTCTCTACTGATTCACGCTATCGCCTCTCTACTGCTTCACGTTCGCGCCTCTCTACTGATCCACGCTATCGCCTCTCTACTGCTTCACGCTCGCGCCTCTCTACTGCTTCACGCTCGCGCCTCTCTACTGATTCACGCTCGCGCCTCTCTACTGCTTCACGCTCGTGCCTCTCCACTGTTTCCCCGCTATCGCCTCTCTACTGCTTCACGCTCGTGCCTGTCTACTGATTCACGCTCGCGCCTCTCTACTGTTTCCCGCTATCGCCTCTCTACTACTTCACGCGCGCGCCTCTCTACTGTTTCTCGCTATCGCCTCTCTACTGCTTCACGCTCGTGCCTCTACTGTTTCTCGCTATCGCCTCTCTACTGCTTCACGCTCGTGCCTCTCTACTGATTCACGCTCGCGCCTCTCTACTGCTTCACGCTCGCGCCTCTCTACTGATTCACGCTCGCGCCTCTCTACTGCTTCATGCTCGTGCCTCTCTACTGATTCACGCTATCGCCTCTCTACTGCTTCACGCGCGTGCCTCTCTACTGATTCACGCTCGCGCCTCTCTACTGCTTCACGCTCGTGCCTCTCTACTGATTCACGCTATCGCCTCTCTACTGCTTCACGCTCGCGCCTCTCTACTGCTTCACGCTCGTGCCTCTCTACTGCTTCACGCTCGTGCCTCTCTGATTCACGCTCGTGCCTGTCTACTACTTCCCGCTCGTGCCTCTCTACTGATTCACGCTCGCGCCTCTCTACTGATTCACGCTCGTGCCTCTCTACTGATTCACGCTCGCGCCTCTCTACTGCTTCACGCTCGCGCCTCTCTACTGATTCACGCTCGCGCCTCTCTACTGCTTCACGCTCGCGCCTCTCTACTGCTTCACGCTCGTGCCTCTCTACTGCTTCACGCTCGCGCCTCTCTACTGCTTCACGCTCGCGCCTCTCTACTGATTCACGCTCGTGCCTGTCTACTACTTCCCGCTCGCGCCTGTCTACTGCTTCACGCTTGTGCCTCTCTACTGATTCACGCTCGCGCCTCTCTACTGCTTCACGCTCGTGCCTCTCTACTGATTCACGCTCGTGCCTCTCTACTGTTTCTCGCTATCGCCTCTCTAATGCTTCACGCTCGTGCCTCTCTACTGATTCACGCTCGCGCCTCTCTACTGCTTCACGCTCGCGCCTCTCTACTGATTCACGCTCGCGCCTCTCTACTGATTCACGCTATCGGCTCTCTACTACTTCACGCTCGTGCCTCTCTACTGATTCACGCTCGCGCCTCTCTACTGCTCCACGCTCGTGCCTCTCTACTGCTTCACGCGCGTGCCTCTCTACTGATCACGCTCGCGCCTGTCTACTACTTCACGCTCGTGCCTCTCTACTGATTCACGCTATCGCCTCTCTACTGCTTCACGCTTGCGCCTCTCTACTGCTTCACGCTCGTGCCTCTCTACTGCTTACGCTCGTGCCTCTCTACTGATTCACGCTCGTGCCTGTCTACTACTTCCCGCTCGCGCCTCCTCTACTGCTTCACGCTCGTGCCTCTCTACTGATTCACGCTCGTGCCTCTCTACTTTTTCTCGCTATCGCCTCTCTAATGCTTCACGCTCGTGCCTCTCTACTGCTTCACGCTCGCGCCTCTCTACTGCTTCACGCTCGCGCCTCTCTACTGATTCACGCTCGCGCCTCTCTACTGTTTCTCGCTATCGCCTCTACTGCTTCACGCTGGCGCCTCTCTACTGCTTCACGCTCGCGCCTCTCTACTGCTTCACGCTCGCGCCTCTCGACTGATTCACGCTATCGCCTCTCTACTGCTTCACGCTCGCGCCTCTCTACTGCTTCACGCTCGTGCCTCTCTACTGCTTCACGCTCGTGCCTCTCTACTGTTTCTCGCTATTGCCTCTCTACTGCTTCCCGCTCGCGCCTCTCTACTGCTTCACGCTCGCGCCTCTCTACTGATTCACGCTCGCGCCTCTCTACTGCTTCACGCTCGTGCCTCTCTACTGTTTCCCCACTATCGCCTCTCTACTGCTTCACGCTCGTGCCTGTCTACTGATTCACGCTATCGCCTCTCTACTGCTTCACGCTCGCGCCTCTCTACTGCTTCACGCTCGTGCCTCTCTACTGCTTCACGCTCGCGCCTCTCTACTGCTTCACGCTCGCGCCCTCTCTACTGATTCACGCTCGTGCCTGTCTACTACTTCCCGCTCGCGCCTCTCTACTGCTTCACGCTCGTGCCTCTCTACTGATTCACGCTCGCGCCTCTCTACTGCTTCACGCTCGTGCCTGTCTACTGATTCACGCTCGTGCCTCTCTACTGTTTCTCGCTATCGCCTCTCTAATGCTTCACGCTCGTGCCTCTCTACTGCTTCACGCTCGCGCCTCTCTACTGCTTCACGCTCGCGCCTCTCTACTGATTCACGCTCGCGCCTCTCTACTGTTTCTCGCTATCGCCTCTACTGCTTCACGCTGGCGCCTCTCTACTGCTTCACGCTCGCGCCTCTCGACTGATTCACGCTATCGCCTCTCTACTGCTTCACGCTCGCGCCTCTCTACTGCTTCACGCTCGTGCCTCTCTACTGCTTCACGCTCGTGCCTCTCTACTTATTCACGCTCGTGCCTGTCTACTACTTCCCGCTCGTGCCTCTCTACTCATGCTCGCGCCTCTCTACTGCTTCACGCTCGCGCCTCTACTGTTTCTCGCTATCGCCTCTCTACTGCTTCACGCTCGTGCCTCTCTACTGTTTCTCGCTATCGCCTCTCTACTCCTTCACGCTCGCGCCTCTCTACTGCTTCACGCTCGTGCCTCTCTACTGATTCACGCTCGCGCCTCTCTACTGTTTCTCGCTATCGCCTCTCTTCTACTTCACGCGCGTGCCTCTCTACTGATTCACGCTCGCGCCTCTCTACTGCTTCACGCTCGTGCCTCTCTACTGATTCACGCTCGCGTCTCTCTACTGTTTCCCGCTATCGCCTCTCTGCTACTTCACGCGCGTGCCTCTCTACTGATTCACGCTCGCGCCTCTCTACTGATTCACGCTCGCGCCTCTCTACTTTTTCTCGCTATCGCCTCTCTACTGCTTCACGCTCGTGCCTCTACTGTTTCTCGCTGTCGCCTCTCTACAGCTTCACGCTCGTGCCTCTCTACTGATTCACGCTCGCGCCTCTCTACTGCTTCACGCTCGTGCCTCTCTACTGTTTCCCCGCTATCGCCTATCTACTGCTTCACGCTCGTGCCTCTACTGATTCACGCTATCGGCTCTCTACTACATCACGCTCGCGCCTCTCTACTGCTTCACGCTCGCGCCTCTCTACTGTTTCTCGCTATCGCCTCTCTACTGCTTCACGCTCGTGCCTCTCTACTGTTTCTCGCTATTGCCTCTCTACTCCTTCCCGCTCGCGCCTCTCTACTGCTTCACGCTCGCGCCTCTCTACTGATCACGCTCGCGCCTCTCTACTGCTTCACGCTCGTGCCTCTCTACTGTTTCCCCGCTATCGCCTCTCTACTGCTTCACGCTCGTGCCTGTCTACTGATTCACGCTATCGCCTCTCTACTGCTTCACGCTCGCGCCTCTCTACTGCTTCACGCTCGTGCCTCTCTACTGCTTCACGCTCGCGCCTCTCTACTGCTTCACGCTCGCGCCTCTCTACTGATTCACGCTCGTGCCTGTCTACTACTTCCCGCTCGCGCCTCTCTACTGCTTCACGCTCGTGCCTCTCTACTGATTCACGCTCGCGCCTCTCTACTGCTTCACGCTCGCGCCTCTCTACTGATTCACGCTCGCGCCTCTCTACTGTTTCTCGCTATCGCCTCTCTACTGCTTCACGCTGGCGCCTCTCTACTGCTTCACGCTCGCGCCTCTCGACTGATTCACGCTATCGCCTCTCTACTGCTTCACGCTCGCGCCTCTCTACTGCTTCACGCTCGTGCCTCTCTACTGCTTCACGCTCGTGCCTCTCTACTTATTCACGCTCGTGCCTGTCTACTACTTCCCGCTCGTGCCTCTCTACTGATTCATGCTCGCGCCTCTCTACTGCTTCACGCTCGCGCCTCTCTACTGTTTCTCGCTATCGCCTCTCTACTGCTTCACGCTCGTGCCTCTCTACTGATTCACGCTCGCGCCTCTCTACTGTTTCCCGCTATCGCCTCTCTACTACTTCACGCTCGCGCCTCTTTACTGATTCACGCTCGCGCCTCTCTACTGCTTCACGCTCGCGCCTCTCTACTGTTTCTCGCTATCGCCTCTCTACTGCTTCACGCTCGTGCCTCTCTACTGTTTCTCGCTATCGCCGCTCTACTGCTTCACGCTCGTGCCTCTCTACTGATTCACGCTCGCGCCTCTTTACTGCTTCACGCTCGTGCCTCTCTACTGATTCACGCTCGCGCCTCTCTACTGTTTCTCGCTATCGCCTCTCTACTGCTTCACGCTCACGCCTCTCTACTGTTTCTCGCTATCGCCTCTCTACTGCTTCACGCTCGCGCCTCTCAACTGCTTCACGCTCGTGCCTCTCTACTGCTTCACGCTCGCGCCTCTCTACTGCTTCACGCTCGCGCCTCTCTACTGATTCACGCTATCGCCTCTCTACTGCTTCACGTTCGCGCCTCTCTACTGATCCACGCTATCGCCTCTCTACTGCTTCACGCTCGCGCCTCTCTACTGCTTCACGCTCGCGCCTCTCTACTGATTCACGCTCGCGCCTCTCTACTGCTTCACGCTCGTGCCTCTCCACTGTTTCCCCGCTATCGCCTCTCTACTGCTTCACGCTCGTGCCTGTCTACTGATTCACGCTCGCGCCTCTCTACTGTTTCCCGCTATCGCCTCTCTACTACTTCACGCGCGCGCCTCTCTACTGTTTCTCGCTATCGCCTCTCTACTGCTTCACGCTCGTGCCTCTACTGTTTCTCGCTATCGCCTCTCTACTGCTTCACGCTCGTGCCTCTCTACTGATTCACGCTCGCGCCTCTCTACTGCTTCACGCTCGCGCCTCTCTACTGATTCACGCTCGCGCCTCTCTACTGCTTCATGCTCGTGCCTCTCTACTGATTCACGCTATCGCCTCTCTACTGCTTCACGCGCGTGCCTCTCTACTGATTCACGCTCGCGCCTCTCTACTGCTTCACGCTCGTGCCTCTCTACTGATTCACGCTATCGCCTCTCTACTGCTTCACGCTCGCGCCTCTCTACTGCTTCACGCTCGTGCCTCTCTACTGCTTCACGCTCGTGCCTCTCTGATTCACGCTCGTGCCTGTCTACTACTTCCCGCTCGTGCCTCTCTACTGATTCACGCTCGCGCCTCTCTACTGATTCACGCTCGTGCCTCTCTACTGATTCACGCTCGCGCCTCTCTACTGCTTCACGCTCGCGCCTCTCTACTGATTCACGCTCGCGCCTCTCTACTGCTTCACGCTCGCGCCTCTCTACTGCTTCACGCTCGTGCCTCTCTACTGCTTCACGCTCGCGCCTCTCTACTGCTTCACGCTCGCGCCTCTCTACTGATTCACGCTCGTGCCTGTCTACTACTTCCCGCTCGCGCCTGTCTACTGCTTCACGCTTGTGCCTCTCTACTGATTCACGCTCGCGCCTCTCTACTGCTTCACGCTCGTGCCTCTCTACTGATTCACGCTCGTGCCTCTCTACTGTTTCTCGCTATCGCCTCTCTAATGCTTCACGCTCGTGCCTCTCTACTGATTCACGCTCGCGCCTCTCTACTGCTTCACGCTCGCGCCTCTCTACTGATTCACGCTCGCGCCTCTCTACTGATTCACGCTATCGGCTCTCTACTACTTCACGCTCGTGCCTCTCTACTGATTCACGCTCGCGCCTCTCTACTGCTCCACGCTCGTGCCTCTCTACTGCTTCACGCGCGTGCCTCTCTACTGATTCACGCTCGCGCCTGTCTACTACTTCACGCTCGTGCCTCTCTACTGATTCACGCTATCGCCTCTCTACTGCTTCACGCTTGCGCCTCTCTACTGCTTCACGCTCGTGCCTCTCTACTGCTTTACGCTCGTGCCTCTCTACTGATTCACGCTCGTGCCTGTCTACTACTTCCCGCTCGCGCCTCTCTACTGCTTCACGCTCGTGCCTCTCTACTGATTCACGCTCGTGCCTCTCTACTTTTTCTCGCTATCGCCTCTCTAATGCTTCACGCTCGTGCCTCTCTACTGCTTCACGCTCGCGCCTCTCTACTGCTTCACGCTCGCGCCTCTCTACTGATTCACGCTCGCGCCTCTCTACTGTTTCTCGCTATCGCCTCTACTGCTTCACGCTGGCGCCTCTCTACTGCTTCACGCTCGCGCCTCTCTACTGCTTCACGCTCGCGCCTCTCGACTGATTCACGCTATCGCCTCTCTACTGCTTCACGCTCGCGCCTCTCTACTGCTTCACGCTCGTGCCTCTCTACTGCTTCACGCTCGTGCCTCTCTACTGTTTCTCGCTATTGCCTCTCTACTGCTTCCCGCTCGCGCCTCTCTACTGCTTCACGCTCGCGCCTCTCTACTGATTCACGCTCGCGCCTCTCTACTGCTTCACGCTCGTGCCTCTCTACTGTTTCCCCACTATCGCCTCTCTACTGCTTCACGCTCGTGCCTGTCTACTGATTCACGCTATCGCCTCTCTACTGCTTCACGCTCGCGCCTCTCTACTGCTTCACGCTCGTGCCTCTCTACTGCTTCACGCTCGCGCCTCTCTACTGCTTCACGCTCGCGCCTCTCTACTGATTCACGCTCGTGCCTGTCTACTACTTCCCGCTCGCGCCTCTCTACTGCTTCACGCTCGTGCCTCTCTACTGATTCACGCTCGCGCCTCTCTACTGCTTCACGCTCGTGCCTGTCTACTGATTCACGCTCGTGCCTCTCTACTGTTTCTCGCTATCGCCTCTCTAATGCTTCACGCTCGTGCCTCTCTACTGCTTCACGCTCGCGCCTCTCTACTGCTTCACGCTCGCGCCTCTCTACTGATTCACGCTCGCGCCTCTCTACTGTTTCTCGCTATCGCCTCTACTGCTTCACGCTGGCGCCTCTCTACTGCTTCACGCTCGCGCCTCTCGACTGATTCACGCTATCGCCTCTCTACTGCTTCACGCTCGCGCCTCTCTACTGCTTCACGCTCGTGCCTCTCTACTGCTTCACGCTCGTGCCTCTCTACTTATTCACGCTCGTGCCTGTCTACTACTTCCCGCTCGTGCCTCTCTACTCATGCTCGCGCCTCTCTACTGCTTCACGCTCGCGCCTCTACTGTTTCTCGCTATCGCCTCTCTACTGCTTCACGCTCGTGCCTCTCTACTGTTTCTCGCTATCGCCTCTCTACTCCTTCACGCTCGCGCCTCTCTACTGCTTCACGCTCGTGCCTCTCTACTGATTCACGCTCGCGCCTCTCTACTGTTTCTCGCTATCGCCTCTCTTCTACTTCACGCGCGTGCCTCTCTACTGATTCACGCTCGCGCCTCTCTACTGCTTCACGCTCGTGCCTCTCTACTGATTCACGCTCGCGTCTCTCTACTGTTTCCCGCTATCGCCTCTCTGCTACTTCACGCGCGTGCCTCTCTACTGATTCACGCTCGCGCCTCTCTACTGATTCACGCTCGCGCCTCTCTACTTTTTCTCGCTATCGCCTCTCTACTGCTTCACGCTCGTGCCTCTACTGTTTCTCGCTGTCGCCTCTCTACAGCTTCACGCTCGTGCCTCTCTACTGATTCACGCTCGCGCCTCTCTACTGCTTCACGCTCGTGCCTCTCTACTGTTTCCCCGCTATCGCCTATCTACTGCTTCACGCTCGTGCCTCTACTGATTCACGCTATCGGCTCTCTACTACATCACGCTCGCGCCTCTCTACTGCTTCACGCTCGCGCCTCTCTACTGTTTCTCGCTATCGCCTCTCTACTGCTTCACGCTCGTGCCTCTCTACTGTTTCTCGCTATTGCCTCTCTACTCCTTCCCGCTCGCGCCTCTCTACTGCTTCACGCTCGCGCCTCTCTACTGATTCACGCTCGCGCCTCTCTACTGCTTCACGCTCGTGCCTCTCTACTGTTTCCCCGCTATCGCCTCTCTACTGCTTCACGCTCGTGCCTGTCTACTGATTCACGCTATCGCCTCTCTACTGCTTCACGCTCGCGCCTCTCTACTGCTTCACGCTCGTGCCTCTCTACTGCTTCACGCTCGCGCCTCTCTACTGCTTCACGCTCGCGCCTCTCTACTGATTCACGCTCGTGCCTGTCTACTACTTCCCGCTCGCGCCTCTCTACTGCTTCACGCTCGTGCCTCTCTACTGATTCACGCTCGCGCCTCTCTACTGCTTCACGCTCGCGCCTCTCTACTGATTCACGCTCGCGCCTCTCTACTGTTTCTCGCTATCGCCTCTCTACTGCTTCACGCTGGCGCCTCTCTACTGCTTCACGCTCGCGCCTCTCGACTGATTCACGCTATCGCCTCTCTACTGCTTCACGCTCGCGCCTCTCTACTGCTTCACGCTCGTGCCTCTCTACTGCTTCACGCTCGTGCCTCTCTACTTATTCACGCTCGTGCCTGTCTACTACTTCCCGCTCGTGCCTCTCTACTGATTCATGCTCGCGCCTCTCTACTGCTTCACGCTCGCGCCTCTCTACTGTTTCTCGCTATCGCCTCTCTACTCCTTCACGCTCGTGCCTCTCTACTGTTTCTCGCTATCGCCTCTCTACTGCTTCACGCTCGCGCCTCTCTACTGCTTCACGCTCGTGCCTCTCTACTGATTCACGCTCGCGCCTCTCTACTGTTTCTCGCTATCGCCTCTCTACTGCTTCGCGCTCGTGCCTCTCTACTGTTTCTCGCTATCGCCTCTCTACTGCTTCACGCTCGCGCCTCTCTACTGCTTCACGCTCGTGCCTCTCTACTGCTTCACGCTCGTACCTCTCTACTGCTTCACGCTCGTGCCTCTACTGCTTCACGCTCGCGCCTCTCTACTGCTTCACGCTCGTGCCTCTCTACTGATTCACGCTATCGCCTCTCTACTGCTTCACGCTCGCGCCTCTCTACTGATCCACGCTATCACCTCTCTACTGCTTCACGCTCGCGCCTCTCTACTGATTCACGCTCGCGCCTCTCTACTGCTTCACGCTCGCGCCTCTACTGCTTCACGCTCATGCCTCTCTACTGTTTCCCCGCTATCGCCTCTCTACTGCTTCACGCTCGTGCCTGTCTACTGATTCACGCTATCGCCTCTCTACTACTTCACGCTCGTGCCTCTCTACTGATTCACGCTCGCGGCTCTCTACTGTTTCCCGCTATCGCCTCTCTACTACTTCACGCGCGTGCCTCTCTACTGATTCACGCTCGCGCCTCTCTACTGCTTCACGCTCATGCCTCTCTACTGTTTCCCCGCTATCGCCTCTCTACTGCTTCACGCTCGTGCCTCTCTACTGATTCACGCTCGCGCCTCTCTACTGCTTCACGCTTGTGCCTCTCTACTGATTCACGCTCGCGCCTCTCTACTGTTTCCCGCTATCGCCTCTCTACTACTTCACGCGCGTGCCTCTCTACTGATTCACGCTCGCGCCTCTCTACTGCTTCACGCTGGCGCCTCTCTACTGCTTCACGCTCGCGCCTCTCGACTGATTCACGCTATCGCCTCTCTACTGCTTCACGCTCGTGCCTCTCTACTGTTTCCCCACTATCGCCTCTCTACTGCTTCACGCTCGTGCCTGTCTACTGATTCACGCTATCGCCTCTCTACTGCTTCACGCTCGCGCCTCTCTACTGCTTCACGCTCGTGCCTCTCTACTGCTTCACGCTCGCGCCTCTCTACTGCTTCACGCTCGCGCCTCTCTACTGCTTCACGCTCGTGCCTGTCTACTGATTCACGCTATCGCCTCTCTACTACTTCACGCTCGTGCCTCTCTACTGATTCACGCTCGCGGCTCTCTACTGTTTCCCGCTATCGCCTCTCTACTACTTCACGCGCGTGCCTCTCTACTGATTCACGCTCGCGCCTCTCTACTGCTTCACGCTCATGCCTCTCTACTGTTTCCCCGCTCGCGCCTCTCGACTGATTCACGCTATCGCCTCTCTACTGCTTCACGCTCGCGCCTCTCTACTGCTTCACGCTCGTGCCTCTCTACTGCTTCACGCTCGTGCCTCTCTACTTATTCACGCTCGTGCCTGTCTACTACTTCCCGCTCGTGCCTCTCTACTGATTCATGCTCGCGCCTCTCTACTGCTTCACGCTCGCGCCTCTCTACTGTTTCTCGCTATCGCCTCTCTACTCCTTCACGCTCGTGCCTCTCTACTGTTTCTCGCTATCGCCTCTCTACTGCTTCACGCTCGCGCCTCTCTACTGCTTCACGCTCGTGCCTCTCTACTGATTCCCGCTCGCGCCTCTCTACTGTTTCTCGCTATCGCCTCTCTACTGCTTCGCGCTCGTGCCTCTCTACTGTTTGTCGCTATCGCCTCTCTACTGCTTCACGCTCGCGCCTCTCTACTGCTTCACGCTCGTGCCTCTCTACTGCTTCACGCTCGTACCTCCCTACTGCTTCACGCTCGTGCCTCTACTGCTTCACGCTCGCGCCTCTCTACTGCTTCACGCTCGCGGCTCTCTACTGTTTCCCGCTATCGCCTCTCTACTACTTCACGCGCGTGCCTCTCTACTGATTCACGCTCGCGCCTCTCTACTGCTTCACGCTCATGCCTCTCTACTGTTTCCCCGCTATCGCCTCTCTACTGCTTCACGCTCGTGCCTCTCTACTGATTCACGCTCGCGCCTCTCTACTGCTTCACGCTTGTGCCTCTCTACTGATTCACGCTCGCGCCTCTCTACTGTTTCCCGCTATCGCCTCTCTACTACTTCACGCGCGTGCCTCTCTACTGCTTCACGCTCGCGCCTCTCTACTGCTTCACGCTCGTGCCTCTCTACTGCTTCACGCTCGTGCCTCTCTACTTATTCACCCTCGTGCCTGTCTACAACTTCCCGCTCGTGCCTCTCTACTGATTCATGCTCGCGCCTCTCTACTGCTTCACGCTCGCGCCTCTCTACTGTTTCTCGCTATCGCCTCTCTACTCCTTCACGCTCGTGCCTCTCTACTGTTTCTCGCTATCGCCTCTCTACTGCTTCACGCTCGCGCCTCTCTACTGCTTCACGCTCGTGCCTCTCTACTGATTCACGCTCGCGCCTCTCTACTGTTTCTCGCTATCGCCTCTCTACTGCTTCGCGCTCGTGCCTCTCTACTGTTTCTCGCTATCGCCTCTCTACTGCTTCACGCTCGCGCCTCTCTACTGCTTCACGCTCGTGCCTCTTTACTGCTTCACGCTCGTACCTCTCTACTGCTTCACGCTCGTGCCTCTACTGCTTCACGCTCGCGCCTCTCTACTGCTTCACGCTCGTGCCTCTCTACTGATTCACGCTATCGCCTCTCTACTGCTTCACGCTGGCGCCTCTCTACTGATCCACGCTATCACCTCTCTACTGCTTCACGCTCGCGCCTCTCTACTGATTCACGCTCGCGCCTCTCTACTGCTTCACGCTCGCGCCTCTACTGCTTCACGCTCATGCCTCTCTACTGTTTCCCCGCTATCGCCTCTCTACTGCTTCACGCTCGTGCCTGTCTACTGATTCACGCTATCGCCTCTCTACTACTTCACGCTCGTGCCTCTCTACTGATTCACGCTCGCGGCTCTCTACTGTTTCCCGCTATCGCCTCTCTACTACTTCACGCGCGTGCCTCTCTACTGATTCACGCTCGCGCCTCTCTACTGCTTCACGCTCATGCCTCTCTACTGTTTCCCCGCTATCGCCTCTCTACTGCTTCACGCTCGTGCCTCTCTACTGATTCACGCTCGCGCCTCTCTACTGCTTCACGCTTGTGCCTCTCTACTGATTCACGCTCGCGCCTCTCTACTGTTTCCCGCTATCGCCTCTCTACTACTTCACGCGCGTGCCTCTCTACTGATTCACGCTCGCGCCTCTCTACTGCTTCACGCTGGCGCCTCTCTACTGCTTCACGCTCGCGCCTCTCGACTGATTCACGCTATCGCCTCTCTACTGCTTCACGCTCGTGCCTCTCTACTGTTTCCCCACTATCGCCTCTCTACTGCTTCACGCTCGTGCCTGTCTACTGATTCACGCTATCGCCTCTCTACTGCTTCACGCTCGCGCCTCTCTACTGCTTCACGCTCGTGCCTCTCTACTGATTCACGCTCGCGTCTCTCTACTGTTTCCCGCTATCGCCTCTCTGCTACTTCACGCGCGTGCCTCTCTACTGATTCACGCTCGCGCCTCTCTACTGCTTCACGTTCGCGCCTCTCTACTTTTTCTCGCTATCGCCTCTCTACTGCTTCACGCTCGTTCCTCTACTGTTTCTCGCTGTCGCCTCTCTACAGCTTCACGCTCGTGCCTCTCTACTGATTCACGCTCGCGCCTCTCTACTGCTTCACGCTCGTGCCTCTCTACTGTTTCCCCGCTATCGCCTATCTACTGCTTCACGCTCGTGCCTCTACTGATTCACGCTATCGGCTCTCTACTACATCACGCTCGCGCCTCTCTACTGCTTCACGCTCGCGCCTCTCTACTGTTTCTCGCTATCGCCTCTCTACTGCTTCACGCTCGTGCCTCTCTACTGTTTCTCGCTATTGCCTCTCTACTCCTTCCCGCTCGCGCCTCTCTACTGCTTCACGCTCGCGCCTCTCTACTGATTCACGCTCGCGCCTCTCTACTGCTTCACGCTCGTGCCTCTCTACTGTTTCCCCGCTATCGCCTCTCTACTGCTTCACGCTCGTGCCTGTCTACTGATTCACGCTATCGCCTCTCTACTGCTTCACGCTCGCGCATCTCTACTGCTTCACGCTCGTGCCTCTCTACTGCTTCACGCTCGCGCCTCTCTACTGCTTCACGCTCGCGCCTCTCTACTGATTCACTCTCGTGCCTGTCTACTACTTCCCGCTCGCGCCTCTCTACTGCTTCACGCTCGTGCCTCTCTACTGATTCACGCTCGCGCCTCTCTACTGCTTCACGCTCGCGCCTCTCTACTGATTCACGCTCGCGCCTCTCTACTGTTTCTCGCTATCGCCTCTCTACTGCTTCACGCTGGCGCCTCTCTACTGCTTCACGCTCGCGCCTCTCGACTGATTCACGCTATCGCCTCTCTACTGCTTCACGCTCGCGCCTCTCTACTGCTTCACGCTCGTGCCTCTCTACTGCTTCACGCTCGTGCCTCTCTACTTATTCACGCTCGTGCCTGTCTACTACTTCCCGCTCGTGCCTCTCTACTGATTCATGCTCGCGCCTCTCTACTGCTTCACGCTCGCGCCTCTCTACTGTTTCTCGCTATCGCCTCTCTACTCCTTCACGCTCGTGCCTCTCTACTGTTTCTCGCTATCGCCTCTCTACTGCTTCACGCTCGCGCCTCTCTACTGCTTCACGCTCGTGCCTCTCTACTGATTCACGCTCGCGCCTCTCTACTGTTTCTCGCTATCGCCTCTCTACTGCTTCGCGCTCGTGCCTCTCTACTGTTTCTCGTTATCGCATCTCTACTGCTTCACGCTCGCGCCTCTCTACTGCTTCACGCTCGTGCCTCTCTACTGCTTCACGCTCGTACCTCTCTACTGCTTCACGCTCGTGCCTCTACTGCTTCACGCTCGCGCCTCTCTACTGCTTCACGCTCGTGCCTCTCTACTGATTCACGCTATCGCCTCTCTACTGCTTCACGCTCGTGCCTCTCTACTGATCCACGCTATCACCTCTCTACTGCTTCACGCTCGCGCCTCTCTACTGATTCACGCTCGCGCCTCTCTACTGCTTCACGCTCGCGCCTCTACTGCTTCACGCTCATGCCTCTCTACTGTTTCCCCGCTATCGCCTCTCTACTGCTTCACGCTCGTGCCTGTCTACTGATTCACGCTATCGCCTCTCTACTACTTCACGCTCGTGCCTGTCTACTGATTCACGCTATCGCCTCTCTACTACTTCACGCTCGTGCCTCTCTACTGATTCACGCTCGCGCCTCTCTACTGCTTCACGCTCGCGCCTCTACTGCTTCACGCTCGCGCCTCTCTACTGATCCACGCTATCACCTCTCTACTACTTCCCGCTCGTGCCTCTCTACTGATTCATGCTCGCGCCTCTCTACTGCTTCACGCTCGCGCCTCTCAACTGTTTCTCGCTATCGCCTCTCTACTGCTTTACGCTCGTGCCTCTCTACTGTTTCTCGCTATCGCCTCTCTACTGCTTCACGCTCGCGCCTCTCTACTGCTTCACGCTCGTGCCTCTCTACTGCTTCACGCTCGTACCTCTCTACTGCTTCACGCTCGTGCCTCTACTGCTTCACGCTCGCGCCTCTCTACTGCTTCACGCTCGTGCCTCTCTACTGATTCACGCTATCGCCTCTCTACTGCTTCACGCTCGCGCCTCTCTACTGATCCACGCTATCACCTCTCTACTGCTTCGTGCTCGCGCCTCTCTACTGCTTCACGCTCGCGCCTCTCTACTGATTCACGCTCGCGCCTCTCTACTGCTTCACGCTCATGCCTCTCTACTGTTTCCCCGCTATCGCCTCTCTACTGCTTCACGCTCGTGCCTGTCTACTGATTCACGCAATCGCCTCTCTACTACTTCACGCTCGTGCCTCTCTACTGATTCACGCTCGCGCCTCTCTACTGTTTCCCGCTATCGCCTCTCTTCTACTTCACGCGCGTGCCTCTCTACTGATTCACGCTCGCGCCTCTCTACTGCTTCACGCTCGTGCCTCTCTACTGATTCACGCTCGCGCCTCTCTACTGTTTCCCGCTATCGCCTCTCTACTACTTCACGCGCGTGCCTCTCTACTGATTCACGCTCGCGCCTCTCTACTGCTTCACGCTCGCGCCTCTCTACTTTTTCTCGCTATCGCCTCTCTACTGCTTCACGCTCGTGCCTCTACTGTTTCTCGCTGTCGCCTCTCTACTGCTTCACGCTCGTGCCTCTCTACTGATTCACGCTCGCGCCTCTCTACTGCTTCACGCTCGTGCCTCTCTACTGTTTCCCCGCTATCGCCTCTCTACTGCTTCACGCTCGTGCCTGTCTACTGATTCACGCTATCGCCTCTCTACTGATTCACGCTATCGGCTCTCTACTACATCACGCTCGTGCCTCTCTACTGATTCACGCTCGCGCCTCTACTGTTTCCCGCTATCGCCTCTCTACTACTTCACGCGCGTGCCTCTCTACTGATTCACGCTCGCTCCTCTCTACGGCTTCACGCTCGTGCCTCTCTACTGTTTCTCGCTATTGCCTCTCTACTGCTTCCCGCTCGCGCCTCTCTACTGCTTCACGCTCGCGCCTCTCTACTGATTCACGCTCGCGCCTCTCTACTGCTTCACGCTCGTGCCTCTCTACTGCTTCACGCTCGTGCCTCTCTACTGTTTCCCCGCTATCGCCTCTCTACTGCTTCACGCTCGTGCCTGTCTACTGATTCACGCTATCGCCTCTCTACTGCTTCACGCTCGCGCCTCTCTACTGTTTCACGCTCGTGCCTCTCTACTGCTTTACGCTCGTGCCTCTCTACTGATTCACGCTCGTGCCTGTCTACTACTTCCCGCTCGTGCCTCTCTACTGATTCACGCTCGCGCCTCTCTACTGCTTCACGCTCGCGCCTCTCTACTGTTTCTCGCTATCGCCTCTCTACTGCTTCACGCTCGTGCCTCTCTACTGTTTCTCGCTATTGCCTCTCTACTGCTTCCGCTCGCGCCTCTCTACTGCTTCACGCTCGCGCCTCTCTACTGATTCACGCTCGCGCCTCTCTACTGCTTCACGCTCGTGCCTCTCTACTGTTTCCCGCTATCGCCTCTCTACTGCTTCACGCTCGTGCCTGTCTACTGATTCACGCTATCGCCTCTCTACTGCTTCACGCTCGCGCCTCTCTACTGCTTCATGCTCGTGCCTCTCTACTGCTTCACGCTCGCGCCTCTCTACTGCTTCACGCTCGCGCCTCTCTACTGATTCACGCTCGTGCCTGTATACTACTTCCCGCTCGCGCCTCTCTACTGCTTCACGCTCGTGCCTCTCTACTGATTCACGCTCGCGCCTCTCTACTGCTTCACGCTCGTGCCTCTCTACTGATTCACGCTCGTGCCTCTCTACTGTTTCTCGCTATCGCCTCTCTAATGCTTCACGCTCGTGCCTCTCTACTGCTTCACGCTCGCGCCTCTCTACTGCTTCACGCTCGCGCCTCTCTACTGATTCACGCTCGCGCCTCTCTACTGTTTCTCGCTATCGCCTCTCTACTGCTTCACGCTCGCGCCTCTCTACTGCTTCACGCTCGCGCCTCTCTACTGATTCACGCTCGCGCCTCTCTACTGCTTCACGCTCATGCCTCTCTACTGTTTCCCCGCTATCGCCTCTCTACTGCTTCACGCTCGTGCCTCTCTACTGTTTCCCCGCTATCGCCTCTCTACTGCTTCACGCTCGTGCCTCTCTACTGATTCACGCTCGCGCCTCTCTACTGCTTCACGCTTGTGCCTCTCTACTGATTCACGCTCGCGCCTCTCTACTGTTTCCCGCTATCGCCTCTCTACTACTTCACGCGCGTGCCTCTCTACTGATTCACGCTATCGCCTCTCTACTGCTTCACGCTCGCGCCTCTCTACTGATCTACGCTATCACCTCTCTACTGCTTCACGCTCGCGCCTCTCTACTGCTTCACGCTCGCGCCTCTCTACTGATCCACGCTATCACCTCTCTACTGCTTCACGCTCGCGCCTCTCTACTGCTTCACGCTCGCGCCTCTCTACTGATTCACGCTCGCGCCTCTCTACTGCTTCACGCTCATGCCTGTCTACTGTTTCCCCGCTATCGCCTCTCTACTGCTTCACGCTCGTGCCTGTCTACTGATTCACGCTATCGCCTCTCTACTACTTCACGCTCGTGCCTCTCTACTGATTCACGCTCGCGCCTCTCTATTGTTTCCCGCTATCGCCTCTCTTCTACTTCACGCGCGTGCCTCTCTACTGATTCACGCTCGCGCCTCTCTACTGCTTCACGCTCGTGCCTCTCTACTGATTCACGCTCGCGCCTCTCTACTGTTTCCCGCTATCGCCTCTCTGCTACTTCACGCGCGTGCCTCTCTACTGATTCACGCTCGCGCCTCTCTACTGCTTCACGCTCGCGCCTCTCTACTTTTTCTCGCTATCGCCTCTCTACTGCTTCACGCTCGTGCCTCTACTGTTTCTCGCTGTCACCTCTCTACAGCTTCACGCTCGTGCCTCTCTACTGATTCACGCTCGCGCCTCTCTACTGCTTCACGCTCGTGCCTCTCTACTGTTTCCCCGCTATCGCCTATCTACTGCTTCACGCTCGTGCCTCTCTACTGATTCACGCTATCGGCTCTCTACTACATCACGCTCGCGCCTCTCTACTGCTTCACGCTCGCGCCTCTCTACTGTTTCTCGCTATCGCCTCTCTACTGCTTCACGCTCGTGCCTCTCTACTGTTTCTCGCTATTGCCTCTCTACTCCTTCCCGCTCGCGCCTCTCTACTGCTTCACGCTCGCGCCTCTCTACTGATTCACGCTCGCGCCTCTCTACTGCTTCACGCTCGTGCCTCTCTACTGTTTCCCCGCTATCGCCTCTCTACTGCTTCACGCTCGTGCCTGTCTACTGATTCACGCTATCGCCTCTCTACTGCTTCACGCTCGCGCCTCTCTACTGCTTCACGCTCGTGCCTCTCTACTGCTTCACGCTCGCGCCTCTCTACTGCTTCACGCTCGCGCCTCTCTACTGATTCACGCTCGTGCCTGTCTACTACTTCCCGCTCGCGCCTCTCTACTGCTTCACGCTCGTGCCTCTCTACTGATTCACGCTCGCGCCTCTCTACTGCTTCACGCTCGCGCCTCTCTACTGATTCACGCTCGCACCTCTCTACTGTTTCTCGCTATCGCCTCTCTACTGCTTCACGCTGGCGCCTCTCTACTGCTTCACGCTCGCGCCTCTCGACTGATTCATGCTATCGCCTCTCTACTGCTTCACGCTCGCGCCTCTCTACTGCTTCACGCTCGTGCCTCTCTACTGCTTCACGCTCGTGCCTCTCTACTTATTCACGCTCGTGCCTGTCTACTACTTCCCGCTCGTGCCTCTCTACTGATTCATGCTCGCGCCTCTCTACTGCTTCACGCTCGCGCCTCTCTACTGTTTCTCGCTATCGCCTCTCTACTGCTTCACGCTCGTGCCTCTCTACTGTTTCTCGCTATCGCCTCTCTACTGCTTCACGCTCGCGCCTCTCTACTGCTTCACGCTCGTGCCTCTCTACTGATTCACGCTCGCGCCTCTCTACTGTTTCTCGCTATCGCCTCTCTACTGCTTCACGCTCGCGCCTCTCTACTGCTTCACGCTCGTGCCTCTCTACTGCTTCACGCTCGTACCTCTCTACTGCTTCACGCTCGTGCCTCTACTGCTTCACGCTCGCGCCTCTCTACTGCTTCACGCTCGTGCCTCTCTACTGATTCACGCTATCGCCTCTCTACTGCTTCACGCTCGCGCCTCTATACTGATCTACGCTATCACCTCTCTACTGCTTCACGATCGCGCCTCTCTACTGATTCACGCTCGCGCCTCTCTACTGCTTCACGCTCGCGCCTCTACTGCTTCACGCTCATGCCTCTCTACTGTTTCCCCGCTATCGCCTCTCTACTGCTTCACGCTCGTGCCTGTCTACTGATTCACGCTATCGCCTCTCTACTACTTCACGCTCGTGCCTCTCTACTGATTCACGCTCGCGGCTCTCTACTGTTTCCCGCTATCGCCTCTCTACTACTTCACGCGCGTGCCTCTCTACTGATTCACGCTCGCGCCTCTCTACTGCTTCACGCTCATGCCTCTCTACTGTTTCCCCGCTATCGCCTCTCTACGGCTTCACGCTCGTGCCTCTCTACTGATTCACGCTCGCGCCTCTCTACTGCTTCACGCTTGTGCCTCTCTACTGATTCACGCTCGCGCCTCTCTACTGTTTCCCGCTATCGCCTCTCTACTACTTCACGCGCGTGCCTCTCTACTGATTCACGCTCGCGCCTCTCTACTGCTTCACGCTGGCGCCTCTCTACTGCTTCACGCTATCGCCTCTCTACTGCTTCACGCTCACGCCTCTCTACTGCGTCACGCTCACGCCTCTCTACTGCTTCACGCTCGCGCCTCTCAACTGCTTCACGCTCGCGCCTCTCTACTGCTTCACGCTCGTGCTTCTCTACTTCTTCACGCTCGCGCCTCTCTACTGCTTCACGCTCACGCCTCTCTACTGATTCACGCTATCGCCTCTCTACTGCTTCACGTTCGCGCCTCTCTACTGATCCACGCTATCGCCTCTCTACTGCTTCACGCTCGCGCCTCTCTACTGCTTCACGCTCGCGCCTCTCTACTGATTCACGCTCGCGCCTCTCTACTGCTTCACGCTCGTGCCTCTCTACTGTTTCCCCGCTGTCGCCTCTCTACTGCTTCACGCTCGTGCCTGTCTACTGATTCACGCTCGCGCCTCTCTACTGTTTCTCGCTATCGCCTCTCTACTACTTCACGCGCGCGCCTCTCTACTGTTTCTCGCTATCGCCTCTCTACTGCTTCACGCTCGCGCCTCTCTACTGATTCACGCTCGCGCCTCTCTACTGTTTCATGCTCGCGCCTATCTACTGATTCACGCTCGCGCCTCTCTACTGCTTCATGCTCGTGCCTCTCTACTGATTCACGCTATCACCTCTCTACTGCTTCACGCGCGTGCCTCTCTACTGATTCACGCGCGTGCCTCTCTACTGATTCACGCTCGCGCCTCTCTACTGCTTCACGCTCGTGCCTCTCTACTGATTCACGCTATCGCCTCTCTACTGCTTCACGCTCGCGCCTCTCTACTGATTCACGCTCGTGCCTCTCTACTGCTTCACGCTCGTGCCTCTCTACTGATTCACGCTCGTGCCTGTCTACTGATTCACGCTCGTGCCTCTCTACTGATTCACGCTCGCGCCTCTCTACTGATTCACAGCTCGCGCCTCTCTACTGATTCACGCTCGCGCCTCTCTACTGCTTCACGCTCGCGCCTCTCTACTGATTCACGCTCGTGCCTCTCTACTGCTTCACGCTCGCGCCTCTCTACTGCTTCACGCTCGCGCCTCTCTACTGCTTCACGCTCGCGCCTCTCTACTACTTCCCGCTCGCGCCTCTCTACTGATTCACGCTCGTGCCTCTCTACTGATTCACGCTCGCGCCTCTCTACTGCTTCACGCTCGTGCCTCTCTACTGATTCACGCTCGCGCCTCTCTACTGTTTCTCGCTATCGCCTCTCTAATGCTTCACGCTCGTGCCTCTCTACTGATTCACGCTCGCGCCTCTCTACTGCTTCACGCTCGCGCCTCTCTACTGATTCACGCTCGCGCCTCTCTACTGATTCACGCTATCGGCTCTCTACTACTTCACGCTCGTGCCTCTCTACTGATTCACGCTCGCGCCTCTCTACTGCTTCACGCTCGTGCCTCTCTACTGATTCACGCTCGCGCCTCTCTACTGATTCACGCTCGTGCCTCTCTTCTGCTTCACGCGCGTGCCTCTCTACTGATTCACGCTCGCGCCTGTCTACTACTTCACGCTCGTGCCTCTCTACTGATTCACGCTATCGCCTCTCTACTGCTTCACGCTCGCGCCTCTCTACTGCTTCACGCTCGTGCCTCTCTACTGCTTTACGCTCGTGCCTCTCTACTGATTCACGCTCGTGCCTGTCTACTACTTCCCGCTCGTGCCTCTCTACTGATTCACGCTCGCGCCTCTCTACTGCTTCACGCTCGCGCCTCTCTACTGTTTCTCGCTATCGCCACTCTACTGCTTCACGCTCGTGCCTCTCTACTGTTTCTCGCTATTGCCTCTCTACTGCTTCCCGCTCGCGCCTCTCTACTGCTTCACGCTCGCGCCTCTCTACTGATTCACGCTCGCGCCTCTCTACTGCTTCACGCTCGTGCCTCTCTACTGTTTCCCCGCTATCGCCTCTCTACTGCTTCACGCTCGTGCCTGTCTACTGATTCACGCTATCGCCTCTCTACTGCTTCACGCTCGTGCCTCTCTACTGCTTCACGCTCGCGCCTCTCTACTGCTTCACGCTCGCGCCTCTCTACTGATTCACGCTCGTGCCTGTCTACTACTTCCCGCTCGCGCCTCTCTACTGCTTCACGCTCGTGCCTCTCTACTGATTCACGCTCGCGCCTCTCTACTGCTTCACGCTCGTGCCTCTCTACTGATTCACGCTCGTGCCTCTCTACTGTTTCTCGCTATCGCCTCTCTAATGCTTCACGCTCGTGCCTCTCTACTGCTTCACGCTCGCGCCTCTCTACTGCTTCACGCTCGCGCCTCTCTACTGATTCACGCTCGCGCCTCTCTACTGTTTCTCGCTATCGCCTCTACTGCTTCACGCTGGCGCCTCTCTACTGCTTCACGCTCGCGCCTCTCGACTGATTCACGCTATCGCCTCTCTACTGCTTCACGCTCGCGCCTCTCTACTGCTTCACGCTCGTGCCTCTCTACTGCTTCACGCTCGTGCCTCTCTACTTATTCACGCTCGTGCCTGTCTACTACTTCCCGCTCGTGCCTCTCTACTGATTCATGCTCGCGCCTCTCTACTGCTTCACGCTCGCGCCTCTACTGTTTCTCGCTATGCCTCTCTACTGCTTCACGCTCGTGCCTCTCTACTGTTTCTCGCTATCGCCTCTCTACTCCTTCACGCTCGCGCCTCTCTACTGCTTCACGCTCGTGCCTCTGTACTGATTCACGCTCGCGCCTCTCTACTGTTTCTCGCTATCGCCTCTCTACTGCTTCACGCTCGTGCCTCTCTACTGTTTCTCGCTATCGCCTCTCTACTGCTTCACGCTCGCGCCTCTCTACTGCTTCACGCTCGTGCCTCTCTACTGCTTCACGCTCGTACCTCTCTACTGCTTCACGCTCGTGCCTCTACTGCTTCACGCTCGCGCCTCTACTGCTTCACGCTCGTGCCTCTCTAATGATTCACGCTATCGCCTCTCTACTGCTTCACGCTCGCGCCTCTCTACTGATCCACGCTATCACCTCTCTACTGCTTCACGCTCGCGCCTCTCTACTGCTTCACGCTCGCGCCTCTCTACTGATTCACGCTCGCGCCTCTCTACTGCTTCACGCTCATGCCTCTCTACTGTTTCCCCGCTATCGCCTCTCTACTGCTTCACGCTCGTGCCTGTCTACTGATTCACGCTATCGCCTCTCTACTACTTCACGCTCGTGCCTCTCTACTGATTCACGCTCGCGCCTCTCTACTGTTTCCCGCTATCGCCTCTCTACTACTTCACGCGCGTGCCTCTCTACTGTTTCCCGCTATCGCCTCTCTACTGCTTCACGCTCGTGCCTCTCTACTGATTCACGCTCGCGCCTCTCTACTGTTTCCCGCTATCGCCTCTCTACTACTTCACGCTCGCGCCTCTTTACTGATTCACGCTCGCGCCTCTCTACTGCTTCACGCTCGCGCCTCTCTACTGTTTCTCGCTATCGCCTCTCTACTGCTTCACGCTCGTGCCTCTCTACTGTTTCTCGCTATCGCCGCTCTACTGCTTCACGCTCGTGCCTCTCTACTGATTCACGCTCGCGCCTCTTTACTGCTTCACGCTCGTGCCTCTCTACTGATTCACGCTCGCGCCTCTCTACTGTTTCTCGCTATCGCCTCTCTACTGCTTCACGCTCACGCCTCTCTACTGTTTCTCGCTATCGCCTCTCTACTGCTTCACGCTCGCGCCTCTCAACTGCTTCACGCTCGTGCCTCTCTACTGCTTCACGCTCGCGCCTCTCTACTGCTTCACGCTCGCGCCTCTCTACTGATTCACGCTATCGCCTCTCTACTGCTTCACGTTCGCGCCTCTCTACTGATCCACGCTATCGCCTCTCTACTGCTTCACGCTCGCGCCTCTCTACTGCTTCACGCTCGCGCCTCTCTACTGATTCACGCTCGCGCCTCTCTACTACTTCACGCTCGTGCCTCTCCACTGTTTCCCCGCTATCGCCTCTCTACTGCTTCACGCTCGTGCCTGTCTACTGATTCACGCTCGCGCCTCTCTACTGTTTCCCGCTATCGCCTCTCTACTACTTCACGCGCGCGCCTCTCTACTGTTTCTCGCTATCGCCTCTCTACTGCTTCACGCTCGTGCCTCTACTGTTTCTCGCTATCGCCTCTCTACTGCTTCACGCTCGTGCCTCTCTACTGATTCACGCTCGCGCCTCTCTACTGCTTCACGCTCGCGCCTCTCTACTGATTCACGCTCGCGCCTCTCTACTGCTTCATGCTCGTGCCTCTCTACTGATTCACGCTATCGCCTCTCTACTGCTTCACGCGCGTGCCTCTCTACTGATTCACGCTCGCGCCTCTCTACTGCTTCACGCTCGTGCCTCTCTACTGATTCACGCTATCGCCTCTCTACTGCTTCACGCTCGCGCCTCTCTACTGCTTCACGCTCGTGCCTCTCTACTGCTTCACGCTCGTGCCTCTCTGATTCACGCTCGTGCCTGTCTACTACTTCCCGCTCGTGCCTCTCTACTGATTCACGCTCGCGCCTCTCTACTGATTCACGCTCGTGCCTCTCTACTGATTCACGCTCGCGCCTCTCTACTGCTTCACGCTCGCGCCTCTCTACTGATTCACGCTCGCGCCTCTCTACTGCTTCACGCTCGCGCCTCTCTACTGCTTCACGCTCGTGCCTCTCTACTGCTTCACGCTCGCGCCTCTCTACTGCTTCACGCTCGCGCCTCTCTACTGATTCACGCTCGTGCCTGTCTACTACTTCCCGCTCGCGCCTGTCTACTGCTTCACGCTTGTGCCTCTCTACTGATTCACGCTCGCGCCTCTCTACTGCTTCACGCTCGTGCCTCTCTACTGATTCACGCTCGTGCCTCTCTACTGTTTCTCGCTATCGCCTCTCTAATGCTTCACGCTCGTGCCTCTCTACTGATTCACGCTCGCGCCTCTCTACTGCTTCACGCTCGCGCCTCTCTACTGATTCACGCTCGCGCCTCTCTACTGATTCACGCTATCGGCTCTCTACTACTTCACGCTCGTGCCTCTCTACTGATTCACGCTCGCGCCTCTCTACTGCTCCACGCTCGTGCCTCTCTACTGCTTCACGCGCGTGCCTCTCTACTGATTCACGCTCGCGCCTGTCTACTACTTCACGCTCGTGCCTCTCTACTGATTCACGCTATCGCCTCTCTACTGCTTCACGCTTGCGCCTCTCTACTGCTTCACGCTCGTGCCTCTCTACTGCTTTACGCTCGTGCCTCTCTACTGATTCACGCTCGTGCCTGTCTACTACTTCCCGCTCGCGCCTCTCTACTGCTTCACGCTCGTGCCTCTCTACTGATTCACGCTCGTGCCTCTCTACATTTTCTCGCTATCGCCTCTCTAATGCTTCACGCTCGTGCCTCTCTACTGCTTCACGCTCGCGCCTCTCTACTGCTTCACGCTCGCGCCTCTCTACTGATTCACGCTCGCGCCTCTCTACTGTTTCTCGCTATCGCCTCTACTGCTTCACGCTGGCGCCTCTCTACTGCTTCACGCTCGCGCCTCTCTACTGCTTCACGCTCGCGCCTCTCGACTGATTCACGCTATCGCCTCTCTACTGCTTCACGCTCGCGCCTCTCTACTGCTTCACGCTCGTGCCTCTCTACTGCTTCACGCTCGTGCCTCTCTACTGTTTCTCGCTATTGCCTCTCTACTGCTTCCCGCTCGCGCCTCTCTACTGCTTCACGCTCGCGCCTCTCTACTGATTCACGCTCGCGCCTCTCTACTGCTTCACGCTCGTGCCTCTCTACTGTTTCCCCACTATCGCCTCTCTACTGCTTCACGCTCGTGCCTGTCTACTGATTCACGCTATCGCCTCTCTACTGCTTCACGCTCGCGCCTCTCTACTGCTTCACGCTCGTGCCTCTCTACTGCTTCACGCTCGCGCCTCTCTACTGCTTCACGCTCGCGCCTCTCTACTGATTCACGCTCGTGCCTGTCTACTACTTCCCGCTCGCGCCTCTCTACTGCTTCACGCTCGTGCCTCTCTACTGATTCACGCTCGCGCCTCTCTACTGCTTCACGCTCGTGCCTCTCTACTGATTCACGCTCGTGCCTCTCTACTGTTTCTCGCTATCGCCTCTCTAATGCTTCACGCTCGTGCCTCTCTACTGCTTCACGCTCGCGCCTCTCTACTGCTTCACGCTCGCGCCTCTCTACTGATTCACGCTCGCGCCTCTCTACTGTTTCTCGCTATCGCCTCTACTGCTTCACGCTGGCGCCTCTCTACTGCTTCACGCTCGCGCCTCTCGACTGATTCACGCTATCGCCTCTCTACTGCTTCACGCTCGCGCCTCTCTACTGCTTCACGCTCGTGCCTCTCTACTGCTTCACGCTCGTGCCTCTCTACTTATTCACGCTCGTGCCTGTCTACTACTTCCCGCTCGTGCCTCTCTACTCATGCTCGCGCCTCTCTACTGCTTCACGCTCGCGCCTCTACTGTTTCTCGCTATCGCCTCTCTACTGCTTCACGCTCGTGCCTCTCTACTGTTTCTCGCTATCGCCTCTCTACTCCTTCACGCTCGCGCCTCTCTACTGCTTCACGCTCGTGCCTCTCTACTGATTCACGCTCGCGCCTCTCTACTGTTTCTCGCTATCGCCTCTCTTCTACTTCACGCGCGTGCCTCTCTACTGATTCACGCTCGCGCCTCTCTACTGCTTCACGCTCGTGCCTCTCTACTGATTCACGCTCGCGTCTCTCTACTGTTTCCCGCTATCGCCTCTCTGCTACTTCACGCGCGTGCCTCTCTACTGATTCACGCTCGCGCCTCTCTACTGATTCACGCTCGCGCCTCTCTACTTTTTCTCGCTATCGCCTCTCTACTGCTTCACGCTCGTGCCTCTACTGTTTCTCGCTGTCGCCTCTCTACAGCTTCACGCTCGTGCCTCTCTACTGATTCACGCTCGCGCCTCTCTACTGCTTCACGCTCGTGCCTCTCTACTGTTTCCCCGCTATCGCCTATCTACTGCTTCACGCTCGTGCCTCTACTGATTCACGCTATCGGCTCTCTACTACATCACGCTCGCGCCTCTCTACTGCTTCACGCTCGCGCCTCTCTACTGTTTCTCGCTATCGCCTCTCTACTGCTTCACGCTCGTGCCTCTCTACTGTTTCTCGCTATTGCCTCTCTACTCCTTCCCGCTCGCGCCTCTCTACTGCTTCACGCTCGCGCCTCTCTACTGATTCACGCTCGCGCCTCTCTACTGCTTCACGCTCGTGCCTCTCTACTGTTTCCCCGCTATCGCCTCTCTACTGCTTCACGCTCGTGCCTGTCTACTGATTCACGCTATCGCCTCTCTACTGCTTCACGCTCGCGCCTCTCTACTGATTCACGCTCGTGCCTCTCTACTGATTCACGCTCGCGCCTCTCTACTGCTTCACGCTCGCGCCTCTCTACTGATTCACGCTCGCGCCTCTCTACTGCTTCACGCTCGCGCCTCTCTACTGCTTCACGCTCGTGCCTCTCTACTGCTTCACGCTCGCGCCTCTCTACTGCTTCACGCTCGCGCCTCTCTACTGATTCACGCTCGTGCCTGTCTACTACTTCCCGCTCGCGCCTGTCTACTGCTTCACGCTTGTGCCTCTCTACTGATTCACGCTCGCGCCTCTCTACTGCTTCACGCTCGTGCCTCTCTACTGATTCACGCTCGTGCCTCTCTACTGTTTCTCGCTATCGCCTCTCTAATGCTTCACGCTCGTGCCTCTCTACTGATTCACACTCGCGCCTCTCTACTGCTTCACGCTCGCGCCTCTCTACTGATTCACGCTCGCGCCTCTCTACTGATTCACGCTATCGGCTCTCTACTACTTCACGCTCGTGCCTCTCTACTGATTCACGCTCGCGCCTCTCTACTGCTCCACGCTCGTGCCTCTCTACTGCTTCACGCGCGTGCCTCTCTACTGATTCACGCTCGCGCCTGTCTACTACTTCACGCTCGTGCCTCTCTACTGATTCACGCTATCGCCTCTCTACTGCTTCACGCTTGCGCCTCTCTACTGCTTCACGCTCGTGCCTCTCTACTGCTTTACGCTCGTGCCTCTCTACTGATTCACGCTCGTGCCTGTCTACTACTTCCCGCTCGCGCCTCTCTACTGCTTCACGCTCGTGCCTCTCTACTGATTCACGCTCGTGCCTCTCTACTTTTTCTCGCTATCGCCTCTCTAATGCTTCACGCTCGTGCCTCTCTACTGCTTCACGCTCGCGCCTCTCTACTGCTTCACGCTCGCGCCTCTCTACTGATTCACGCTCGCGCCTCTCTACTGTTTCTCGCTATCGCCTCTACTGCTTCACGCTGGCGCCTCTCTACTGCTTCACGCTCGCGCCTCTCTACTGCTTCACGCTCGCGCCTCTCGACTGATTCACGCTATCGCCTCTCTACTGCTTCACGCTCGCGCCTCTCTACTGCTTCACGCTCGTGCCTCTCTACTGCTTCACGCTCGTGCCTCTCTACTGTTTCTCGCTATTGCCTCTCTACTGCTTCCCGCTCGCGCCTCTCTACTGCTTCACGCTCGCGCCTCTCTACTGATTCACGCTCGCGCCTCTCTACTGCTTCACGCTCGTGCCTCTCTACTGTTTCCCCACTATCGCCTCTCTACTGCTTCACGCTCGTGCCTGTCTACTGATTCACGCTATCGCCTCTCTACTGCTTCACGCTCGCGCCTCTCTACTGCTTCACGCTCGTGCCTCTCTACTGCTTCACGCTCGCGCCTCTCTACTGCTTCACGCTCGCGCCTCTCTACTGATTCACGCTCGTGCCTGTCTACTACTTCCCGCTCGCGCCTCTCTACTGCTTCACGCTCGTGCCTCTCTACTGATTCACGCTCGCGCCTCTCTACTGCTTCACGCTCGTGCCTCTCTACTGATTCACGCTCGTGCCTCTCTACTGTTTCTCGCTATCGCCTCTCTAATGCTTCACGCTCGTGCCTCTCTACTGCTTCACGCTCGCGCCTCTCTACTGCTTCACGCTCGCGCCTCTCTACTGATTCACGCTCGCGCCTCTCTACTGTTTCTCGCTATCGCCTCTACTGCTTCACGCTGGCGCCTCTCTACTGCTTCACGCTCGCGCCTCTCGACTGATTCACGCTATCGCCTCTCTACTGCTTCACGCTCGCGCCTCTCTACTGCTTCACGCTCGTGCCTCTCTACTGCTTCACGCTCGTGCCTCTCTACTTATTCACGCTCGTGCCTGTCTACTACTTCCCGCTCGTGCCTCTCTACTCATGCTCGCGCCTCTCTACTGCTTCACGCTCGCGCCTCTACTGTTTCTCGCTATCGCCTCTCTACTGCTTCACGCTCGTGCCTCTCTACTGTTTCTCGCTATCGCCTCTCTACTCCTTCACGCTCGCGCCTCTCTACTGCTTCACGCTCGTGCCTCTCTACTGATTCACGCTCGCGCCTCTCTACTGTTTCTCGCTATCGCCTCTCTTCTACTTCACGCGCGTGCCTCTCTACTGATTCACGCTCGCGCCTCTCTACTGCTTCACGCTCGTGCCTCTCTACTGATTCACGCTCGCGTCTCTCTACTGTTTCCCGCTATCGCCTCTCTGCTACTTCACGCGCGTGCCTCTCTACTGATTCACGCTCGCGCCTCTCTACTGATTCACGCTCGCGCCTCTCTACTTTTTCTCGCTATCGCCTCTCTACTGCTTCACGCTCGTGCCTCTACTGTTTCTCGCTGTCGCCTCTCTACAGCTTCACGCTCGTGCCTCTCTACTGATTCACGCTCGCGCCTCTCTACTGCTTCACGCTCGTGCCTCTCTACTGTTTCCCCGCTATCGCCTATCTACTGCTTCACGCTCGTGCCTCTACTGATTCACGCTATCGGCTCTCTACTACATCACGCTCGCGCCTCTCTACTGCTTCACGCTCGCGCCTCTCTACTGTTTCTCGCTATCGCCTCTCTACTGCTTCACGCTCGTGCCTCTCTACTGTTTCTCGCTATTGCCTCTCTACTCCTTCCCGCTCGCGCCTCTCTACTGCTTCACGCTCGCGCCTCTCTACTGATTCACGCTCGCGCCTCTCTACTGCTTCACGCTCGTGCCTCTCTACTGTTTCCCCGCTATCGCCTCTCTACTGCTTCACGCTCGTGCCTGTCTACTGATTCACGCTATCGCCTCTCTACTGCTTCACGCTCGCGCCTCTCTACTGCTTCACGCTCGTGCCTCTCTACTGCTTCACGCTCGCGCCTCTCTACTGCTTCACGCTCGCGCCTCTCTACTGATTCACGCTCGTGCCTGTCTACTACTTCCCGCTCGCGCCTCTCTACTGCTTCACGCTCGTGCCTCTCTACTGATTCACGCTCGCGCCTCTCTACTGCTTCACGCTCGCGCCTCTCTACTGATTCACGCTCGCGCCTCTCTACTGTTTCTCGCTATCGCCTCTCTACTGCTTCACGCTGGCGCCTCTCTACTGCTTCACGCTCGCGCCTCTCGACTGATTCACGCTATCGCCTCTCTACTGCTTCACGCTCGCGCCTCTCTACTGCTTCACGCTCGTGCCTCTCTACTGCTTCACGCTCGTGCCTCTCTACTTATTCACGCTCGTGCCTGTCTACTACTTCCCGCTCGTGCCTCTCTACTGATTCATGCTCGCGCCTCTCTACTGCTTCACGCTCGCGCCTCTCTACTGTTTCTCGCTATCGCCTCTCTACTCCTTCACGCTCGTGCCTCTCTACTGTTTCTCGCTATCGCCTCTCTACTGCTTCACGCTCGCGCCTCTCTACTGCTTCACGCTCGTGCCTCTCTACTGATTCACGCTCGCGCCTCTCTACTGTTTCTCGCTATCGCCTCTCTACTGCTTCGCGCTCGTGCCTCTCTACTGTTTCTCGCTATCGCCTCTCTACTGCTTCACGCTCGCGCCTCTCTACTGCTTCACGCTCGTGCCTCTCTACTGCTTCACGCTCGTACCTCTCTACTGCTTCACGCTCGTGCCTCTACTGCTTCACGCTCGCGCCTCTCTACTGCTTCACGCTCGTGCCTCTCTACTGATTCACGCTATCGCCTCTCTACTGCTTCACGCTCGCGCCTCTCTACTGATCCACGCTATCACCTCTCTACTGCTTCACGCTCGCGCCTCTCTACTGATTCACGCTCGCGCCTCTCTACTGCTTCACGCTCGCGCCTCTACTGCTTCACGCTCATGCCTCTCTACTGTTTCCCCGCTATCGCCTCTCTACTGCTTCACGCTCGTGCCTGTCTACTGATTCACGCTATCGCCTCTCTACTACTTCACGCTCGTGCCTCTCTACTGATTCACGCTCGCGGCTCTCTACTGTTTCCCGCTATCGCCTCTCTACTACTTCACGCGCGTGCCTCTCTACTGATTCACGCTCGCGCCTCTCTACTGCTTCACGCTCATGCCTCTCTACTGTTTCCCCGCTATCGCCTCTCTACTGCTTCACGCTCGTGCCTCTCTACTGATTCACGCTCGCGCCTCTCTACTGCTTCACGCTTGTGCCTCTCTACTGATTCACGCTCGCGCCTCTCTACTGTTTCCCGCTATCGCCTCTCTACTACTTCACGCGCGTGCCTCTCTACTGATTCACGCTCGCGCCTCTCTACTGCTTCACGCTGGCGCCTCTCTACTGCTTCACGCTCGCGCCTCTCGACTGATTCACGCTATCGCCTCTCTACTGCTTCACGCTCGTGCCTCTCTACTGTTTCCCCACTATCGCCTCTCTACTGCTTCACGCTCGTGCCTGTCTACTGATTCACGCTATCGCCTCTCTACTGCTTCACGCTCGCGCCTCTCTACTGCTTCACGCTCGTGCCTCTCTACTGCTTCACGCTCGCGCCTCTCTACTGCTTCACGCTCGCGCCTCTCTACTGCTTCACGCTCGTGCCTGTCTACTGATTCACGCTATCGCCTCTCTACTACTTCACGCTCGTGCCTCTCTACTGATTCACGCTCGCGGCTCTCTACTGTTTCCCGCTATCGCCTCTCTACTACTTCACGCGCGTGCCTCTCTACTGATTCACGCTCGCGCCTCTCTACTGCTTCACGCTCATGCCTCTCTACTGTTTCCCCGCTCGCGCCTCTCGACTGATTCACGCTATCGCCTCTCTACTGCTTCACGCTCGCGCCTCTCTACTGCTTCACGCTCGTGCCTCTCTACTGCTTCACGCTCGTGCCTCTCTACTTATTCACGCTCGTGCCTGTCTACTACTTCCCGCTCGTGCCTCTCTACTGATTCATGCTCGCGCCTCTCTACTGCTTCACGCTCGCGCCTCTCTACTGTTTCTCGCTATCGCCTCTCTACTCCTTCACGCTCGTGCCTCTCTACTGTTTCTCGCTATCGCCTCTCTACTGCTTCACGCTCGCGCCTCTCTACTGCTTCACGCTCGTGCCTCTCTACTGATTCCCGCTCGCGCCTCTCTACTGTTTCTCGCTATCGCCTCTCTACTGCTTCGCGCTCGTGCCTCTCTACTGTTTGTCGCTATCGCCTCTCTACTGCTTCACGCTCGC
This sequence comes from Dermacentor variabilis, assembly GCF_050947875.1. NCBI lineage: Eukaryota > Metazoa > Arthropoda > Arachnida > Ixodida > Ixodidae > Dermacentor > Dermacentor variabilis. The sequence goes on from NC_134568.1 coordinate 247,150, forward strand.
GCCTCTCTACTGCTTCACGCTCGTGCCTCTCTACTGCTTCACGCTCGTACCTCCCTACTGCTTCACGCTCGTGCCTCTACTGCTTCACGCTCGCGCCTCTCTACTGCTTCACGCTCGTGCCTCTCTACTGATTCACGCTATCGCCTCTCTACTGCTTCACGCTCGCGCCTCTCTACTGATCCACGCTATCACCTCTCTACTGCTTCACGCTCGCGCCTCTCTACTGATTCACGCTCGCGCCTCTCTACTGCTTCACGCTCGCGCCTCTACTGCTTCACGCTCATGCCTCTCTACTGTTTCCCCGCTATCGCCTCTCTACTGCTTCACGCTCGTGCCTGTCTACTGATTCACGCTATCGCCTCTCTACTACTTCACGCTCGTGCCTCTCTACTGATTCACGCTCGCGGCTCTCTACTGTTTCCCGCTATCGCCTCTCTACTACTTCACGCGCGTGCCTCTCTACTGATTCACGCTCGCGCCTCTCTACTGCTTCACGCTCATGCCTCTCTACTGTTTCCCCGCTATCGCCTCTCTACTGCTTCACGCTCGTGCCTCTCTACTGATTCACGCTCGCGCCTCTCTACTGCTTCACGCTTGTGCCTCTCTACTGATTCACGCTCGCGCCTCTCTACTGTTTCCCGCTATCGCCTCTCTACTACTTCACGCGCGTGCCTCTCTACTGCTTCACGCTCGCGCCTCTCTACTGCTTCACGCTCGTGCCTCTCTACTGCTTCACGCTCGTGCCTCTCTACTTATTCACCCTCGTGCCTGTCTACAACTTCCCGCTCGTGCCTCTCTACTGATTCATGCTCGCGCCTCTCTACTGCTTCACGCTCGCGCCTCTCTACTGTTTCTCGCTATCGCCTCTCTACTCCTTCACGCTCGTGCCTCTCTACTGTTTCTCGCTATCGCCTCTCTACTGCTTCACGCTCGCGCCTCTCTACTGCTTCACGCTCGTGCCTCTCTACTGATTCACGCTCGCGCCTCTCTACTGTTTCTCGCTATCGCCTCTCTACTGCTTCGCGCTCGTGCCTCTCTACTGTTTCTCGCTATCGCCTCTCTACTGCTTCACGCTCGCGCCTCTCTACTGCTTCACGCTCGTGCCTCTTTACTGCTTCACGCTCGTACCTCTCTACTGCTTCACGCTCGTGCCTCTACTGCTTCACGCTCGCGCCTCTCTACTGCTTCACGCTCGTGCCTCTCTACTGATTCACGCTATCGCCTCTCTACTGCTTCACGCTCGCGCCTCTCTACTGATCCACGCTATCACCTCTCTACTGCTTCACGCTCGCGCCTCTCTACTGATTCACGCTCGCGCCTCTCTACTGCTTCACGCTCGCGCCTCTACTGCTTCACGCTCATGCCTCTCTACTGTTTCCCCGCTATCGCCTCTCTACTGCTTCACGCTCGTGCCTGTCTACTGATTCACGCTATCGCCTCTCTACTACTTCACGCTCGTGCCTCTCTACTGATTCACGCTCGCGGCTCTCTACTGTTTCCCGCTATCGCCTCTCTACTACTTCACGCGCGTGCCTCTCTACTGATTCACGCTCGCGCCTCTCTACTGCTTCACGCTCATGCCTCTCTACTGTTTCCCCGCTATCGCCTCTCTACTGCTTCACGCTCGTGCCTCTCTACTGATTCACGCTCGCGCCTCTCTACTGCTTCACGCTTGTGCCTCTCTACTGATTCACGCTCGCGCCTCTCTACTGTTTCCCGCTATCGCCTCTCTACTACTTCACGCGCGTGCCTCTCTACTGATTCACGCTCGCGCCTCTCTACTGCTTCACGCTGGCGCCTCTCTACTGCTTCACGCTCGCGCCTCTCGACTGATTCACGCTATCGCCTCTCTACTGCTTCACGCTCGTGCCTCTCTACTGTTTCCCCACTATCGCCTCTCTACTGCTTCACGCTCGTGCCTGTCTACTGATTCACGCTATCGCCTCTCTACTGCTTCACGCTCGCGCCTCTCTACTGCTTCACGCTCGTGCCTCTCTACTGATTCACGCTCGCGTCTCTCTACTGTTTCCCGCTATCGCCTCTCTGCTACTTCACGCGCGTGCCTCTCTACTGATTCACGCTCGCGCCTCTCTACTGCTTCACGCTCGCGCCTCTCTACTTTTTCTCGCTATCGCCTCTCTACTGCTTCACGCTCGTTCCTCTACTGTTTCTCGCTGTCGCCTCTCTACAGCTTCACGCTCGTGCCTCTCTACTGATTCACGCTCGCGCCTCTCTACTGCTTCACGCTCGTGCCTCTCTACTGTTTCCCCGCTATCGCCTATCTACTGCTTCACGCTCGTGCCTCTACTGATTCACGCTATCGGCTCTCTACTACATCACGCTCGCGCCTCTCTACTGCTTCACGCTCGCGCCTCTCTACTGTTTCTCGCTATCGCCTCTCTACTGCTTCACGCTCGTGCCTCTCTACTGTTTCTCGCTATTGCCTCTCTACTCCTTCCCGCTCGCGCCTCTCTACTGCTTCACGCTCGCGCCTCTCTACTGATTCACGCTCGCGCCTCTCTACTGCTTCACGCTCGTGCCTCTCTACTGTTTCCCCGCTATCGCCTCTCTACTGCTTCACGCTCGTGCCTGTCTACTGATTCACGCTATCGCCTCTCTACTGCTTCACGCTCGCGCATCTCTACTGCTTCACGCTCGTGCCTCTCTACTGCTTCACGCTCGCGCCTCTCTACTGCTTCACGCTCGCGCCTCTCTACTGATTCACGCTCGTGCCTGTCTACTACTTCCCGCTCGCGCCTCTCTACTGCTTCACGCTCGTGCCTCTCTACTGATTCACGCTCGCGCCTCTCTACTGCTTCACGCTCGCGCCTCTCTACTGATTCACGCTCGCGCCTCTCTACTGTTTCTCGCTATCGCCTCTCTACTGCTTCACGCTGGCGCCTCTCTACTGCTTCACGCTCGCGCCTCTCGACTGATTCACGCTATCGCCTCTCTACTGCTTCACGCTCGCGCCTCTCTACTGCTTCACGCTCGTGCCTCTCTACTGCTTCACGCTCGTGCCTCTCTACTTATTCACGCTCGTGCCTGTCTACTACTTCCCGCTCGTGCCTCTCTACTGATTCATGCTCGCGCCTCTCTACTGCTTCACGCTCGCGCCTCTCTACTGTTTCTCGCTATCGCCTCTCTACTCCTTCACGCTCGTGCCTCTCTACTGTTTCTCGCTATCGCCTCTCTACTGCTTCACGCTCGCGCCTCTCTACTGCTTCACGCTCGTGCCTCTCTACTGATTCACGCTCGCGCCTCTCTACTGTTTCTCGCTATCGCCTCTCTACTGCTTCGCGCTCGTGCCTCTCTACTGTTTCTCGTTATCGCATCTCTACTGCTTCACGCTCGCGCCTCTCTACTGCTTCACGCTCGTGCCTCTCTACTGCTTCACGCTCGTACCTCTCTACTGCTTCACGCTCGTGCCTCTACTGCTTCACGCTCGCGCCTCTCTACTGCTTCACGCTCGTGCCTCTCTACTGATTCACGCTATCGCCTCTCTACTGCTTCACGCTCGTGCCTCTCTACTGATCCACGCTATCACCTCTCTACTGCTTCACGCTCGCGCCTCTCTACTGATTCACGCTCGCGCCTCTCTACTGCTTCACGCTCGCGCCTCTACTGCTTCACGCTCATGCCTCTCTACTGTTTCCCCGCTATCGCCTCTCTACAGCTTCACGCTCGTGCCTGTCTACTGATTCACGCTATCGCCTCTCTACTACTTCACGCTCGTGCCTCTCTACTGATTCACGCTCGCGGCTCTCTACTGTTTCCCGCTATCGCCTCTCTACTGCTTCACGCTCATGCCTCTCTACTGTTTCCCCGCTATCGCCTCTCTACTGCTTCACGCTCGTGCCTCTCTACTGATTCACGCTCGCGCCTCTCTACTGCTTCACGCTTGTGCCTCTCTACTGATTCACGCTCGCGCCTCTCTACTGTTTCCCGCTATCGCCTCTATACTACTTCACGCGCGTGCCTCTCTACTGATTCACGCTCGCGCCTCTCTACTGCTTCACGCTGGCGCCTCTCTACTGCTTCACGCTCGCGCCTCTCGACTGATTCACGCTATCGCCTCTCTACTGCTTCACGCTCGTGCCTCTCTACTGTTTCCCCACTATCGCCTCTCTACTGCTTCACGCTCGTGCCTGTCTACTGATTCACGCTATCGCCTCTCTACTGCTTCACGCTCGCGCCTCTCTACTGCTTCACGCTCGTGCCTCTCTACTGCTTCACGCTCGCGCCTCTCTACTGCTTCACGCTCGCGCCTCTCTACTGCTTCACGCTCGTGCCTGTCTACTGATTCACGCTATCGCCTCTCTACTACTTCACGCTCGTGCCTCTCTACTGATTCACGCTCGCGGCTCTCTACTGTTTCCCGCTATCGCCTCTCTACTACTTCACGCACGTGCCTCTCTACTGATTCACGCTCGCGCCTCTCTACTGCTTCACGCTCATGCCTCTCTACTGTTTCCCCGCTCGCGCCTCTCGACTGATTCACGCTATCGCCTCTCTACTGCTTCACGCTCGCGCCTCTCTACTGCTTCACGCTCGTGCCTCTCTACTGCTTCACGCTCGTGCCTCTCTACTTATTCACGCTCGTGCCTGTCTACTACTTCCCGCTCGTGCCTCTCTACTGATTCATGCTCGCGCCTCTCTACTGCTTCACGCTCGCGCCTCTCTACTGTTTCTCGCTATCGCCTCTCTACTCCTTCACGCTCGTGCCTCTCTACTGTTTCTCGCTATCGCCTCTCTACTGCTTCACGCTCGCGCCTCTCTACTGCTTCACGCTCGTGCCTCTCTACTGATTCACGCTCGCGCCTCTCTACTGTTTCTCGCTATCGCCTCTCTACTGCTTCGCGCTCGTGCCTCTCTACTGTTTGTCGCTATCGCCTCTCTACTGCTTCACGCTCGCGCCTCTCTACTGCTTCACGCTCGTGCCTCTCTACTGCTTCACGCTCGTACCTCTCTACTGCTTCACGCTCGTGCCTCTACTGCTTCACGCTCGCGCCTCTCTACTGCTTCACGCTCGTGCCTCTCTACTGATTCACGCTATCGCCTCTCTACTGCTTCACGCTCGCGCCTCTCTACTGATCCACGCTATCACCTCTCTACTGCTTCACGCTCGCGCCTCTCTACTGATTCACGCTCGCGCCTCTCTAACTGCTTCACGCTCGCGCCTCTACTGCTTCACGCTCATGCCTCTCTACTGTTTCCCCGCTATCGCCTCTCTACTGCTTCACGCTCGTGCCTGTCTACTGATTCACGCTATCGCCTCTCTACTACTTCACGCTCGTGCCTCTCTACTGATTCACGCTCGCGGCTCTCTACTGTTTCCCGCTATCGCCTCTCTACTACTTCACGCGCGTGCCTCTCTACTGATTCACGCTCGCGCCTCTCTACTGCTTCACGCTCATGCCTCTCTACTGTTTCCCCGCTATCGCCTCTCTACTGCTTCACGCTCGTGCCTCTCTACTGATTCACGCTCGCGCCTCTCTACTGCTTCACGCTTGTGCCTCTCTACTGATTCACGCTCGCGCCTCTCTACTGTTTCCCGCTATCGCCTCTCTACTACTTCACGCGCGTGCCTCTCTACTGCTTCACGCTCGCGCCTCTCTACTGCTTCACGCTCGTGCCTCTCTACTGCTTCACGCTCGTGCCTCTCTACTTATTCACGCTCGTGCCTGTCTACTACTTTCCCGCTCGTGCCTCTCTACTGATTCATGCTCGCGCCTCTCTACTGCTTCACGCTCGCGCCTCTCTACTGTTTCTCGCTATCGCCTCTCTACTCCTTCACGCTCGTGCCTCTCTACTGTTTCTCGCTATCGCCTCTCTACTGCTTCACGCTCGCGCCTCTCTACTGCTTCACGCTCGTGCCTCTCTACTGATTCACGCTCGCGCCTCTCTACTGTTTCTCGCTATCGCCTCTCTACTGCTTCGCGCTCGTGCCTCTCTACTGTTCTCGCTATCGCCTCTCTACTGCTTCACGCTCGCGCCTATCTACTGCTTCACGCTCGTGCCTCTTTACTGCTTCACGCTCGTACCTCTCTACTGCTTCACGCTCGTGCCTCTACTGCTTCACGCTCGCGCCTCTCTACTGCTTCACGCTCGTTGCCTCTCTACTGATTCACGCTATCGCCTCTCTACTGCTTCACGCTCGCGCCTCTCTACTGATCACGCTATCACCTCTCTACTGCTTCACGCTCGCGCCTCTCTACTGATTCACGCTCGCGCCTCTCTACTGCTTCACGCTCGCGCCTCTACTGCTTCACGCTCATGCCTCTCTACTGTTTCCCCGCTATCGCCTCTCTACTGCTTCACGCTCGTGCCTGTCTACTGATTCACGCTATCTCCTCTCTACTACTTCACGCTCGTGCCTCTCTACTGATTCACGCTCGCGCTCTCTACTGTTTCCCGCTATCGCCTCTCTACTACTTCACGCGCGTGCCTCTCTACTGATTCACGCTCGCGCCTCTCTACTGCTTCACGCTCATGCCTCTCTACTGTTTCCCCGCTATCGCCTCTCTATACTGCTTCACGCTCGTGCCTCTCTACTGATTCACGCTCGCGCCTCTCTACTGCTTCACGCTTGAGCCTCTCTACTGATTCACGCTCGCGCCTCTCTACTGTTTCCCGCTATCGCCTCTCTACTACTTCACGCGCGTGCCTCTCTACTGATTCACGCTCGCGCCTCTCTACTGCTTCACGCTGGCGCCTCTCTACTGCTTCACGCTCGCGCCTCTCGACTGATTCACGCTATCGCCTCTCTACTGCTTCACGCTCGTGCCTCTCTACTGTTTCCCCACTATCGCCTCTCTACTGCTTCACGCTCGTTGCCTGTCTACTGATTCACGCTATCGCCTCTCTACTGCTTCACGCTCGCGCCTCTCTTCTGCTTCACGCTCGTGCCTGTCTACTGATTCACGCTATCGCCTCTCTACTGCTTCACGCTCGCGCCTCTCTACTGCTTCACGCTCGTGCCTCTCTACTGCTTCACGCTCGCGCCTCTCTACTGATTCACGCTCGTGCCTGTCTACTACTTCCCGCTCGCGCCTCTCTACTGCTTCACGCTCGTGCCTCTCTACTGATTCACGCTCGCGCCTCTCTACTGCTTCACGCTCGTGCCTCTCTACTGATTCACGCTCGTGCCTCTCTACTGTTTCTCGCTATCGCCTCTCTAATGCTTCACGCTCGTGCCTCTCTACTGCTTCACGCTCGCGCCTCTCTACTGCTTCACGCTCGCGCCTCTCTACTGATTCACGCTCGCGCCTCTCTACTGTTTCTCGCTATCGCCTCTACTGCTTCACGCTGGCGCCTCTATACTGCTTCACGCTCGCGCCTCTCGACTGATTCACGCTATCGCCACTCTACTGCTTCACGCTCGCGCCTCTCTACTGCTTCACGCTCGTGCCTCTCTACTGCTTCACGCTCGTGCCTCTCTACTTATTCACGCTCGTGCCTGTCTACTACTTCCCGCTCGTGCCTCTCTACTCATGCTCGCGCCTCTCTACTGCTTCACGCTCGCGCCTCTACTGTTTCTCGCTATCGCCTCTCTACTGCTTCACGCTCGTGCCTCTCTACTGTTTCTCGCTATCGCCTCTCTACTCCTTCACGCTCGCGCCTCTCTACTGCTTCACGCTCGTGCCTCTCTACTGATTCACGCTCGCGCCTCTCTACTGTTTCTCGCTATCGCCTCTCTACTGCTTCACGCTCGTGCCTCTCTACTGTTTCTCGCTATCGCCTCTCTACTGCTTCACGCTCGCGCCTCTCTACTGCTTCACGCTCGTACCTCTCTACTGCTTCACGCTTGTGCCTCTACTGCTTCACGCTCGCGCCTCTCTACTGCTTCACGCTCGTGCCTCTCTACTGATTCACGCTATCGCCTCTCTACTGCTTCACGCTCGCGCCTCTCTACTGATCCACGCTATCACCTCTCTACTGCTTCACGCTCGCGCCTCTCTACTGCTTCACGCTCGCGCCTCTCTACTGATTCACGCTCGCGCCTCTCTACTGCTTCACGCTCATGCCTGTCTACTGTTTCCCCGCTATCGCCTCTCTACTGCTTCACGCTCGTGCCTGTCTACTGATTCACGCTATCGCCTCTCTACTACTTCACGCTCGTGCCTCTCTACTGATTCACGCTCGCGCCTCTCTATTGTTTCCCGCTATCGCCTCTCTTCTACTTCACGCGCGTGCCTCTCTACTGATTCACGCTCGCGCCTCTCTACTGCTTCACGCTCGTGCCTCTCTACTGATTCACGCTCGCGCCTCTCGACTGTTTCCCGCTATCGCCTCTCTGCTACTTCACGCGCGTGCCTCTCTACTGATTCACGCTCGCGCCTCTCTACTGCTTCACGCTCGCGCCTCTCTACTTTTTCTCGCTATCGCCTCTCTACTGCTTCACGCTCGTGCCTCTACTGTTTCTCGCTGTCGCCTCTCTACAGCTTCACGCTCGTGCCTCTCTACTGATTCACGCTCGCGCCTCTCTACTGCTTCACGCTCGTGCCTCTCTACTGTTTCCCCGCTATCGCCTATCTACTGCTTCACGCTCGTGCCTCTACTGATTCACGCTATCGGCTCTCTACTACATCACGCTCGCGCCTCTCTACTGCTTCACGCTCTCGCCTCTCTACTGTTTCTCGCTATCGCCTCTCTACTGCTTCACGCTCGTGCCTCTCTACTGTTTCTCGCTATTGCCTCTCTACTCCTTCCCGCTCGCGCCTCTCTACTGCTTCACGCTCGCGCCTCTCTACTGATTCACGCTCGCGCCTCTCTACTGCTTCACGCTCGTGCCTCTCTACCGTTTCCCCGCTATCGCCTCTCTACTGCTTCACGCTCGTGCCTGTCTACTGATTCACGCTATCGCCTCTCTACTGCTTCACGCTCGCGCCTCTCTACTGCTTCACGCTCGTGCCTCTCTACTGCTTCACGCTCGCGCCTCTCTACTGCTTCACGCTCGCGCCTCTCTACTGATTCACGCTCGTGCCTGTCTACTACTTCCCGCTCGCGCCTCTCTACTGCTTCAAGCTCGTGCCTCTCTACTGATTCACGCTCGCGCCTCTCTACTGCTTCACGCTCGCGCCTCTCTACTGATTCACGCTCGCGCCTCTCTACTGTTTCTCGCTATCGCCTCTCTACTGCTTCACGCTGGCGCCTCTCTACTGCTTCACGCTCGCGCCTCTCGACTGATTCACGCTATCGCCTCTCTACTGCTTCACGCTCGCGCCTCTCTACTGCTTCACGCTCGTGCCTCTCTACTGCTTCACGCTCGTGCCTCTCTACTTATTCACGCTCGTGCCTGTCTACTACTTCCCGCTCGTGCCTCTCTACTGATTCATGCTCGCGCCTCTCTACTGCTTCACGCTCGCGCCTCTCTACTGTTTCTCGCTATCGCCTCTCTACTCCTTCACGCTCGTGCCTCTCTACTGTTTCTCGCTATCGCCTCTCTACTGCTTCACGCTCGCGCCTCTCTACTGCTTCACGCTCGTGCCTCTCTACTGATTCACGCTCGCGCCTCTCTACTGTTTCTCGCTATCGCCTCTCTACTGCTTCGCGCTCGTGCCTCTCTACTGTTTCTCGCTATCGCCTCTCTACTGCTTCACGCTCGCGCCTCTCTACTGCTTCACGCTCGTGCCTCTCTACTGCTTCACGCTCGTACCTCTCTACTGCTTCACGCTCGTGCCTCTACTGCTTCACGCTCGCGCCTCTCTACAGCTTCACGCTCGTGCCTCTCTACTGATTCACGCTATCGCCTCTCTACTGCTTCACGCTCGCGCCTCTCTACTGATCCACGCTATCACCTCTCTACTGCTTCACGCTCGCGCCTCTCTACTGATTCACGCTCGCGCCTCTCTACTGCTTCACGCTCGTGCCTCTCTACTGCTTCACGCTCGTGCCTCTCTACTTATTCACGCTCGTGCCTGTCTACTACTTCCCGCTCGTGCCTCTCTACTGATTCATGCTCGCGCCTCTCTACTGCTTCACGCTCGCGCCTCTCTACTGTTTCTCGCTATCGCCTCTCTACTCCTTCACGCTCGTGCCTCTCTACTGTTTCTCGCTATCGCCTCTCTACTGCTTCACGCTCGCGCCTCTCTACTGCTTCACGCTCGTGCCTCTCTACTGATTCACGCTCGCGCCTCTCTACTGTTTCTCGCTATCGCCTCTCTACTGCTTCGCGCTCGTGCCTCTCTACTGTTTCTCGCTATCGCCTCTCTACTGCTTCACGCTCGCGCCTCTCTACTGCTTCACGCTCGTGCCTCTTTACTGCTTCACGCTCGTACCTCTCTACTGCTTCACGCTCGTGCCTCTACTGCTTCACGCTCGCGCCTCTCTACTGCTTCACGCTCGTGCCTCTCTACTGATTCACGCTATCGCCTCTCTACTGCTTCACGCTCGCGCCTCTCTACTGATCCACGCTATCACCTCTCTACTGCTTCACGCTCGCGCCTCTCTACTGATTCACGCTCGCGCCTCTCTACTGCTTCACGCTCGCGCCTCTACTGCTTCACGCTCATGCCTCTCTACTGTTTCCCCGCTATCGCCTCTCTACTGCTTCACGCTCGTGCCTGTCTACTGATTCACGCTATCGCCTCTCTACTACTTCACGCTCGTGCCTCTCTACTGATTCACGCTCGCGGCTCTCTACTGTTTCCCGCTATCGCCTCTCTACTACTTCACGCGCGTGCCTCTCTACTGATTCACGCTCGCGCCTCTCTACTGCTTCACGCTCATGCCTCTCTACTGTTTCCCCGCTATCGCCTCTCTACTGCTTCACGCTCGTGCCTCTCTACTGATTCACGCTCGCGCCTCTCTACTGCTTCACGCTTGTGCCTCTCTACTGATTCACGCTCGCGCCTCTCTACTGTTTCCCGCTATCGCCTCTCTACTACTTCACGCGCGTGCCTCTCTACTGATTCACGCTCGCGCCTCTCTACTGCTTCACGCTGGCGCCTCTCTACTGCTTCACGCTCGCGCCTCTCGACTGATTCACGCTATCGCCTCTCTACTGCTTCACGCTCGTGCCTCTCTACTGTTTCCCCACTATCGCCTCTCTACTGCTTCACGCTCGTGCCTGTCTACTGATTCACGCTATCGCCTCTCTACTGCTTCACGCTCGCGCCTCTCTACTGCTTCACGCTCGTGCCTGTCTACTGATTCACGCTATCGCCTCTCTACTGCTTCACGCTCGCGCCTCTCTACTGCTTCACGCTCCTGCCTCTCTACTGCTTCACGCTCGCGCCTCTCTACTGATTCACGCTCGTGCCTGTCTACTACTTCCCGCTCGCGCCTCTCTACTGCTTCACGCTCGTGCCTCTCTACTGATTCACGCTCGCGCCTCTCTACTGCTTCACGCTCGTGCCTCTCTACTGATTCACGCTCGTGCCTCTCTACTGTTTCTCGCTATCGCCTCTCTAATGCTTCACGCTCGTGCCTCTCTACTGCTTCACGCTCGCGCCTCTCTACTGCTTCACGCTCGCGCCTCTCTACTGATTCACGCTCGCGCCTCTCTACTGTTTCTCGCTATCGCCTCTACTGCTTCACGCTGGCGCCTCTCTACTGCTTCACGCTCGCGCCTCTCGACTGATTCACGCTATCGCCTCTCTACTGCTTCACGCTCGCGCCTCTCTACTGCTTCACGCTCGTGCCTCTCTACTGCTTCACGCTCGTGCCTCTCTACTTATTCACGCTCGTGCCTGTCAACTACTTCCCGCTCGTGCCTCTCTACTCATGCTCGCGCCTCTCTACTGCTTCACGCTCGCGCCTCTACTGTTTCTCGCTATCGCCTCTCTACTGCTTCACGCTCGTGCCTCTCTACTGTTTCTCGCTATCGCCTCTCTACTCCTTCACGCTCGCGCCTCTCTACTGCTTCACGCTCGTGCCTCTCTACTGATTCACGCTCGCGCCTCTCTACTGTTTCTCGCTATCGCCTCTCTACTGCTTCACGCTCGTGCCTCTCTACTGTTTCTCGCTATCGCCTCTCTACTGCTTCACGCTCGCGCCTCTCTACTGCTTCACGCTCGTACCTCTCTACTGCTTCACGCTTGTGCCTCTACTGCTTCACGCTCGCGCCTCTCTACTGCTTCACGCTCGTGCCTCTCTACTGATTCACGCTATCGCCTCTCTACTGCTTCACGCTCGCGCCTCTCTACTGATCCACGCTATCACCTCTCTACTGCTTCACGCTCGCGCCTCTCTACTGCTTCACGCTCGCGCCTCTCTACTGATTCACGCTCGCGCCTCTCTACTGCTTCACGCTCATGCCTGTCTACTGTTTCCCCGCTATCGCCTCTCTACTGCTTCACGCTCGTGCCTGTCTACTGATTCACGCTATCGCCTCTCTACTACTTCACGCTCGTGCCTCTCTACTGATTCACGCTCGCGCCTCTCTATTGTTTCCCGCTATCGCCTCTCTTCTACTTCACGCGCGTGCCTCTCTACTGATTCACGCTCGCGCCTCTCTACTGCTTCACGCTCGTGCCTCTCTACTGATTCACGCTCGCGCCTCTCTACTGTTTCCCGCTATCGCCTCTCTGCTACTTCACGCGCGTGCCTCTCTACTGATTCACGCTCGCGCCTCTCTACTGCTTCACGCTCGCGCCTCTCTACTTTTTCTCGCTATCGCCTCTCTACTGCTTCACGCTCGTGCCTCTACTGTTTCTCGCTGTCGCCTCTCTACAGCTTCACGCTCGTGCCTCTCTACTGATTCACGCTCGCGCCTCTCTACTGCTTCACGCTCGTGCCTCTCTACTGTTTCCCCGCTATCGCCTATCTACTGCTTCACGCTCGTGCCTCTACTGATTCACGCTATCGGCTCTCTACTACATCACGCTCGCGCCTCTCTACTGCTTCACGCTCTCGCCTCTCTACTGTTTCTCGCTATCGCCTCTCTACTGCTTCACGCTCGTGCCTCTCTACTGTTTCTCGCTATTGCCTCTCTACTCCTTCCCGCTCGCGCCTCTCTACTGCTTCACGCTCGCGCCTCTCTACTGATTCACGCTCGCGCCTCTCTACTGCTTCACGCTCGTGCCTCTCTACTGTTTCCCCGCTATCGCCTCTCTACTGCTTCACGCTCGTGCCTGTCTACTGATTCACGCTATCGCCTCTCTACTGCTTCACGCTCGCGCCTCTCTACTGCTTCACGCTCGTGCCTCTCTACTGCTTCACGCTCGCGCCTCTCTACTGCTTCACGCTCGCGCCTCTCTACTGATTCACGCTCGTGCCTGTCTACTACTTCCCGCTCGCGCCTCTCTACTGCTTTAAGCTCGTGCCTCTCTACTGATTCACGCTCGCGCCTCTCTACTGCTTCACGCTCGCGCCTCTCTACTGATTCACGCTCGCGCCTCTCTACTGTTTCTCGCTATCGCCTCTCTACTGCTTCACGCTGGCGCCTCTCTACTGCTTCACGCTCGCGCCTCTCGACTGATTCACGCTATCGCCTCTCTACTGCTTCACGCTCGCGCCTCTCTACTGCTTCACGCTCGTGCCTCTCTACTGCTTCACGCTCGTGCCTCTCTACTTATTCACGCTCGTGCCTGTCTACTACTTCCCGCTCGTGCCTCTCTACTGATTCATGCTCGCGCCTCTCTACTGCTTCACGCTCGCGCCTCTCTACTGTTTCTCGCTATCGCCTCTCTACTCCTTCACGCTCGTGCCTCTCTACTGTTTCTCGCTATCGCCTCTCTACTGCTTCACGCTCGCGCCTCTCTACTGCTTCACGCTCGTGCCTCTCTACTGATTCACGCTCGCGCCTCTCTACTGTTTCTCGCTATCGCCTCTCTACTGCTTCGCGCTCGTGCCTCTCTACTGTTTCTCGCTATCGCCTCTCTACTGCTTCACGCTCGCGCCTCTCTACTGCTTCACGCTCGTGCCTCTCTACTGCTTCACGCTCGTACCTCTCTACTGCTTCACGCTCGTGCCTCTACTGCTTCACGCTCGCGCCTCTCTACAGCTTCACGCTCGTGCCTCTCTACTGATTCACGCTATCGCCTCTCTACTGCTTCACGCTCGCGCCTCTCTACTGATCCACGCTATCACCTCTCTACTGCTTCACGCTCGCGCCTCTCTACTGATTCACGCTCGCGCCTCTCTACTGCTTCACGCTCGCGCCTCTACTGCTTCACGCTCATGCCTCTCTACTGTTTCCCCGCTATCGCCTCTCTACTGCTTCACGCTCGTGCCTGTCTACTGATTCACGCTATCGCCTCTCTACTACTTCACGCTCGTGCCTCTCTACTGATTCACGCTCGCGGCTCTCTACTGTTTCCCGCTATCGCCTCTCTACTACTTCACGCGCGTGCCTCTCTACTGATTCACGCTCGCGCCTCTCTACTGCTTCACGCTCATGCCTCTCTACTGTTTCCCCGCTATCGCCTCTCTACTGCTTCACGCTCGTGCCTCTCTACTGCTTCACGCTTGTGCCTCTCTACTGATTCACGCTCGCGCCTCTCTACTGTTTCCCGCTATCGCCTCCCTACTACTTCACGCGCGTGCCTCTCTACTGCTTCACGCTCGCGCCTCTCTACTGCTTCACGCTCGTGCCTCTCTACTGCTTCACGCTCGTGCCTCTCTACTTATTCACGCTCGTGCCTGTCTACTACTTCCCGCTCGTGCCTCTCTACTGATTCATGCTCGCGCCTCTCTACTGCTTCACGCTCGCGCCTCTCTACTGTTTCTCGCTATCGCCTCTCTACTCCTTCACGCTCGTGCCTCTCTACTGTTTCTCGCTATCGCCTCTCTACTGCTTCACGCTCGCGCCTCTCTACTGCTTCACGCTCGTGCCTCTCTACTGATTCACGCTCGCGCCTCTCTACTGTTTCTCGCTATCGCCTCTCTACTGCTTCGCGCTCGTGCCTCTCTACTGTTTCTCGCTATCGCCTCTCTACTGCTTCACGCTCGCGCCTCTCTACTGCTTCACGCTCGTGCCTCTCTACTGCTTCACGCTCGTACCTCTCTACTGCTTCACGCTCGTGCCTCTACTGCTTCACGCTCGCGCCTCTCTACTGCTTCACGCTCGTGCCTCTCTACTGATTCACGCTATCGCCTCTCTACTGCTTCACGCTCGCGCCTCTCTACTGATCCACGCTATCACCTCTCTACTGCTTCACGCTCGCGCCTCTCTACTGATTCACGCTCGCGCCTCTCTACTGCTTCACGCTCGCGCCTCTACTGCTTCACGCTCGTGCCTCTCTACTGATTCACGCTCGTGCCTCTCTACTGTTTCTCGCTATCGCCTCTCTAATGCTTCACGCTCGTGCCTCTCTACTGCTTCACGCTCGCGCCTCTCTACTGCTTCACGCTCGCGCCTCTCTACTGATTCACGCTCGCGCCTCTCTACTGTTTCTCGCTATCGCCTCTACTGCTTCACGCTGGCGCCTCTCTACTGCTTCACGCTCGCGCCTCTCGACTGATTCACGCTATCGCCTCTCTACTGCTTCACGCTCGCGCCTCTCTACTGCTTCACGCTCGTGCCTCTCTACTGCTTCACGCTCGTGCCTGTCTACTACTTCCCGCTCGTGCCTCTCTACTGATTCATGCTCGCGCCTCTCTACTGCTTCACGCTCGCGCCTCTACTGTTTCTCGCTATCGCCTCTCTACTGCTTCACGCTCGTGCCTCTCTACTGTTTCTCGCTATCGCCTCTCTACTCCTTCACGCTCGCGCCTCTGTACTGCTTCACGCTCGTGCCTCTCTACTGATTCACGCTCGCGCCTCTCTACTGTTTCTCGCTATCGCCTCTCTACTGCTTCACGCTCGTGCCTCTCTACTGTTTCTCGCTATCGCCTCTCTACTGCTTCACGCTCGCGCCTCTCTACTGCTTCACGCTCGTGCCTCTCTACTGCTTCACGCTCGTACCTCTCTACTGCTTCACGCTCGTGCCTCTACTGCTTCACGCTCGCGCCTCTCTACTGCTTCACGCTCGTGCCTCTCTACTGATTCACGCTATCGCCTCTCTACTGCTTCACGCTCGCGCCTCTCTACTGATCCACGCTATCACCTCTCTACTGCTTCACGCTCGCGCCTCTCTACTGCTTCACGCTCGCGCCTCTCTACTGATTCACGCTCGCGCCTCTCTACTGCTTCACGCTCATGCCTGTCTACTGTTTCCCCGCTATCGCCTCTCTACTGCTTCACGCTCGTGCCTGTCTACTGATTCACGCTATCGCCTCTCTACTACTTCACGCTCGTGCCTCTCTACTGATTCACGCTCGCGCCTCTCTATTGTTTCCCGCTATCGCCTCTCTTCTACTTCACGCGCGTGCCTCTCTACTGATTCACGCTCGCGCCTCTCTACTGCTTCACGCTCGTGCCTCTCTACTGATTCACGCTCGCGCCTCTCTACTGTTTCCCGCTATCGCCTCTCTGCTACTTCACGCGCGTGCCTCTCTACTGATTCACGCTCGCGCCTCTCTACTGCTTCACGCTCGCGCCTCTCTACTTTTTCTCGCTATCGCCTCTCTACTGCTTCATGCTCGTGCCTCTACTGTTTCTCGCTGTCGCCTCTCTACAGCTTCACGCTCGTGCCTCTCTACTGATTCACGCTCGCGCCTCTCTACTGCTTCACGCTCGTGCCTCTCTACTGTTTCCCCGCTATCGCCTATCTACTGCTTCACGCTCGTGCCTCTCTACTGATTCACGCTATCGGCTCTCTACTACATCACGCTCGCGCCTCTCTACTGCTTCACGCTCGCGCCTGTCTACTGTTTCTCGCTATCGCCTCTCTACTGCTTCACGCTCGTGCCTCTCTACTGTTTCTCGCTATTGCCTCTCTACTCCTTCCCGCTCGCGCCTCTCTACTGCTTCACGCTCGCGCCTCTCTACTGATTCACGCTCGCGCCTCTCTACTGCTTCACGCTCGTGCCTCTCTACTGTTTCCCCGCTATCGCCTCTCTACTGCTTCACGCTTGCGCCTCTCAACTGCTTCACGCTCGTGCCTCTCTACTGCTTCACGCTCGCGCCTCTCTACTGCTTCACGCTCGCGCCTCTCTACTGATTCACGCTCGTGCCTGTCTTCTACTTCCCGCTCGCGCCTCTCTACTGCTTCACGCTCGTGTCTCTCTACTGATTCACGCTCGCGCCTCTCTACTGCTTCACGCTCGCGCCTCTCTACTGATTCACGCTCGCGCCTCTCTACTGTTTCTCGTTATCGCCTCTCTACTGCTTCACGCTGGCGCCTCTCTACTGCTTCACGCTCGCGCCTCTCGACTGATTCACGCTATCGCCTCTCTACTGCTTCACGCTCGCGCCTCTCTACTGCTTCACGCTCGTGCCTCTCTACTGCTTCACGCTCGTGCCTCTCTACTTATTCACGCTCGTGCCTGTCTACTACTTCCCGCTCGTGCCTCTCTACTGATTCATGCTCGCGCCTCTCTACTGCTTCACGCTCGCGCCTCTCTACTGTTTCTCGCTATCGCCTCTCTACTGCTTCACGCTCGCGCCTCTCTACTGTTTCTCGCTATCGCCTCTCTACTGCTTCGCGCTCGTGCCTCTCTACTGTTTCTCGCTATCGCCTCTCTACTGCTTCACGCTCGCGCCTCTCTACTGCTTCACGCTCGTGCCTCTCCACTGCTCCACGCTCGTACCGCTCTACTGCTTCACGCTCGTGCCTCTACTGCTTCACGCTCGCGCCTCTCTACTGCTTCACGCTCGTGCCTCTCTACTGATTCACGCTATCGCCTCTCTACTGCTTCACGCTCGCGCCTCTCTACTGATCCACGCTATCACCTCTCTACTGCTTCACGCTCGCGCCTCTCTACTGATTCACGCTCGCGCCTCTCTACTGCTTCACGCTCGCGCCTCTACTGCTTCACGCTCATGCCTCTCTACTGTTTCCCCGCTATCGCCTCTCTACTGCTTCACGCTCGTGCCTGTCTACTGATTCACGCTATCGCCTCTCTACTACTTCACGCTCGTGCCTCTCTACTGATTCACGCTCGCGGCTCTCTACTGTTTCCCGCTATCGCCTCTCTACTACTTCACGCGCGTGCCTCTCTACTGATTCACGCTCGCGCCTCTCTACTGCTTCACGCTCATGCCTCTCTACTGTTTCCCCGCTATCGCCTCTCTACTGCTTCACGCTCGTGCCTCTCTACTGATTCACGCTCGCGCCTCTCTACTGCTTCACGCTTGTGCCTCTCTACTGATTCACGCTCGCGCCTCTCTACTGTTTCCCGCTATCGCCTCTCTACTACTTCACGCGCGTGCCTCTCTACTGATTCACGCTCGCGCCTCTCTACTGCTTCACGCTTGCGCCTCTCTACTGCTTCACGCTCGCGCCTCTCGACTGATTCACGCTATCGCCTCTCTACTGCTTCACGCTCGCGCCTCTCTACTGCTTCACGCTCGTGCCTCTCTACTGCTTCACGCTCGTACCTCTCTACTACTTCCCGCTCGTGCCTCTCTACTGATTCATGCTCGCGCCTCTCTACTGCTTCACGCTCGTGCCTCTCCACTGCTTCACGCTCGTACCTCTCTACTGCTTCACGCTCGTGCCTCTACTGCTTCACGCTCGTGCCTCTCTACTGCTTCACGCTCGTGCCTCTCTACTGATTCACGCTATCGCCTCTCTACTGCTTCACGCTCGCGCCTCCCTACTGATCCACGCTATCACCTCTCTACTGCTTCACGCTCGCGCCTCTCTACTGCTTCAGGCTCGCGCCTCTCTACTGATTCACACTCGCGCCTCTCTACTGCTTCACGCTCATGCCTCTCTACTGTTTCCCCGCTATCGCCTCTCTACTGCTTCACGCTCGTGCCTGTCTACTGATTTACGCTATCGCCTCTCTACTACTTCACACTCGTGCCTCTCTACTGATTCACGCTCGCGCCTCTCTACTGTTTCCCGCTATCGCCTCTCTACTACTTCACGCGCGTGCCTCTCTACTGATTCACGCTCGCGCCTCTCTACTGCTTCACGCTCATGCCTCTCTACTGTTTCCCCGCTATCGCCTCTCTACTGCTTCACGCTCGTGCCTCTCTACTGATTCACGCTCGCGCCTCTCTACTGCTTCACGCTCGTGCCTCTCTACTGATTCACGCTCGCGCCTCTCTACTGTTTCCCGCTATCGCCTCTCTACTACTTCACGCGCGTGCCTCTCTACTGATTCACGCTCGCGCCTCTCTACTGCTTCACGCTCGCGCCTCTCTACTTTTTCTCGCTATCGCCTCTCTACTGCTTCACGCTCGTGCCTCTCTACTGATTCACGCTATCGCCTCTCTACTGCTTCACGCTCGCGCCTCTCTACTGATCCACGCTATCACCTCTCTACTGCTTCACGCTCGCGCCTCTCTACTGCTTCACGCTCGCGCCTCTCTACTGATTCACGCTCGCGCCTCTCTACTGCTTCACGCTCATGCCTCTCTACTGTTTCCCCGCTATCGCCTCTCTACTGCTTCACGCTCGTGCCTCTCTACTGATTCACGCTATCGCCTCTCTACTGCTTCACGCTCGCGCCTCTCTACTGATCCACGCTATCACCTCTCTACTGCTTCACGCTCGCGCCTCTCTACTGCTTCACGCTCGCGCCTCTCTACTGATTCACGCTCGCGCCTCTCTACTGCTTCACGCTCATGCCTCTCTACTGTTTCCCCGCTATCGCCTCTCTACTGCTTCACGCTCGTGCCTGTCTACTGATTCACGCTATCGCCTCTCTACTACTTCACGCTCGTGCCTCTCTACTGTTTCTCGCTATCGCCTCTCTACTGCTTCACGCTCGCGCTACTCTACTGCTTCACGCTCGTGCCTCTCCACTGCTTCACGCTCGTACCTCTCTACTGCTTCACGCTCGTGCCTCTACTGCTTCACGCTCGCGCCTCTCTACTGCTTCACGCTCGTGCCTCTCTACTGATTCACGCTATCGCCTCTCTACTGCTTCACGCTCGCGCCTCTCTACTCATCCACGCTATCACCTCTCTACTGCTTCACGCTCGCGCCTCTCTACTGATTCACGCTCGCGCCTCTCTACTGCTTCACGCTCGCGCCTCTACTGCTTCACGCTCATGCCTCTCTACTGTTTCCCCGCTATCGCCTCTCTACTGCTTCACGCTCGTGCCTGTCTACTGATTCGCGCTATCGCCTCTCTACTACTTCACGCTCGTGCCTCTCTACTGATTCACGCTCGCGGCTCTCTACTGTTTCCCGCTATCGCCTCTCTACTACTTCACGCGCGTGCCTCTCTACTGATTCACGCTCGCGCCTCTCTACTGCTTCACGCTCATGCCTCTCTACTGTTTCCCCGCTATCGCCTCTCTACTGCTTCACGCTCGTGCCTCTCTACTGATTCACGCTCGCGCCTCTCTACTGCTTCACGCTTGTGCCTCTCTACTGATTCACGCTCGCGCCTCTCTACTGTTTCCCGCTATCGCCTCTCTACTACTTCACGCGCGTGCCTCTCTACTGATTCACGCTCGCGCCTCTCTACTGCTTCACGCTTGCGCCTCTCTACTGCTTCACGCTCGCGCCTCTCGACTGATTCACGCTATCGCCTCTCTACTGCTTCACGCTCGTGCCTCTCTACTGATTCACGCTCGCGCCTCTCTACTGTTTCCCGCTATCGCCTCTCTACTACTTCACGCGCGTGCCTCTCTACTGATTCACGCTCGCGCCTCTCTACTGCTTCACGCTCGCGCCTCTCTACTTTTTCTCGCTATCGCCTCTCTACTGCTTCACGCTCGTGCCTCTCTACTGATTCACGCTATCGCCTCTCTACTGCTTCACGCTCGCGCCTCTCTACTGATCCACGCTATCACCTCTCTACTGCTTCACGCTCGCGCCTCTCTACTGCTTCACGCTCGCGCCTCTCTACTGATTCACGCTCGCGCCTCTCTACTGCTTCACGCTCATGCCTCTCTACTGTTTCCCCGCTATCGCCTCTCTACTGCTTCACGCTCGTGCCTCTCTACTGATTCACGCTCGCGCCTCTCTACTGCTTCACGCTCGTGCCTCTCTACTGATTCACGCTCGCGCCTCTCTACTGTTTCCCGCTATCGCCTCTCTACTACTTCACGCGCGTGCCTCTCTACTGATTCACGCTCGCGCCTCTCTACTGCTTCACGCTCGCGCCTCTCTACTTTTTCTCGCTATCGCCTCTCTACTGCTTCACGCTCGTGCCTCTCTACTGATTCACGCTATCGCCTCTCTACTGCTTCACGCTCGCGCCTCTCTACTGATCCACGCTATCACCTCTCTACTGCTTCACGCTCGCGCCTCTCTACTGCTTCACGCTCGCGCCTCTCTACTGATTCACGCTCGCGCCTCTCTACTGCTTCACGCTCATGCCTCTCTACTGTTTCCCCGCTATCGCCTCTCTACTGCTTCACGCTCGTGCCTCTCTACTGATTCACGCTATCGCCTCTCTACTGCTTCACGCTCGCGCCTCTCTACTGATCCACGCTATCACCTCTCTACTGCTTCACGCTCGCGCCTCTCTACTGCTTCACGCTCGCGCCTCTCTACTGATTCACGCTCGCGCCTCTCTACTGCTTCACGCTCATGCCTCTCTACTGTTTCCCCGCTATCGCCTCTCTACTGCTTCACGCTCGTGCCTGTCTACTGATTCACGCTATCGCCTCTCTACTACTTCACGCTCGTGCCTCTCTACTGTTTCTCGCTATCGCCTCTCTACTGCTTCACGCTCGCGCCTCTCTACTGCTTCACGCTCGTGCCTCTCCACTGCTTCACGCTCGTACCTCTCTACTGCTTCACGCTCGTGCCTCTACTGCTTCACGCTCGCGCCTCTCTACTGCTTCACGCTCGTGCCTCTCTACTGATTAACGCTATCGCCTCTCTACTGCTTCACGCTCGCGCCTCTCTACTCATCCACGCTATCACCTCTCTACTGCTTCACGCTCGCGCCTCTCTACTGATTCACGCTCGCGCCTCTCTACTGCTTCACGCTCGCGCCTCTACTGCTTCACGCTCATGCCTCTCTACTGTTTCCCCGCTATCGCCTCTCTACTGCTTCACGCTCGTGCCTGTCTACTGATTCGCGCTATCGCCTCTCTACTACTTCACGCTCGTGCCTCTCTACTGATTCACGCTCGCGGCTCTCTACTGTTTCCCGCTATCGCCTCTCTACTACTTCACGCGCGTGCCTCTCTACTGATTCACGCTCGCGCCTCTCTACTGCTTCACGCTCATGCCTCTCTACTGTTTCCCCGCTATCGCCTCTCTACTGCTTCACGCTCGTGCCTCTCTACTGATTCACGCTCGCGCCTCTCTACTGCTTCACGCTTGTGCCTCTCTACTGATTCACGCTCGCGCCTCTCTACTGTTTCCCGCTATCGCCTCTCTACTACTTCACGCGCGTGCCTCTCTACTGATTCACGCTCGCGCCTCTCTAGTGCTTCACGCTTGCGCCTCTCTACTGCTTCACGCTCGCGCCTCTCGACTGATTCACGCTATCGCCTCTCTACTGCTTCACGCTCGCGCCTCTCTACTGCTTCACGCTCGTGCCTCTCTACTGCTTCACGCTCGTACCTCTCTACTACTTCCCGCTCGTGCCTCTCTACTGATTCATGCTCGCGCCTCTCTACTGCTTCACGCTCGCGCCTCTCTACTGTTTCTCGCTATCGCCTCTCTACTGCTTCACGCTCGTGCCTCTCTACTGTTTCTCGCTATCGCCTCTCTACTGCTTCACGCTCGCGCCTCTCTACTGCTTCACGCTCGTGCCTCTCTACTGATTCACGCTCGCGCCTCTCTACTGTTTCTCGCTATCGCCTCTCTACTGCTTCACGCTCGTGCCTCTCTACTGTTTCTCGCTATCGCCTCTCTACTGCTTCACGCTCGCGCCTCTCTACTGCTTCACGCTCGTGCCTCTCTACTGCTTCACGCTCGTACCTCTCTACTGCTTCACGCTCGTGCCTCTACTGCTTCACGCTCGCGCCTCTCTACTGCTTCACGCTCGTGCCTCTCTACTGATTCACGCTATCGCCTCTCTACTGCTTCACGCTCGCGCCTCCCTACTGATCCACGCTATCACCTCTCTACTGCTTCACGCTCGTGCCTCTACTGCTTCACGCTCGCGCCTCTCTACTGCTTCACGCTCGTGCCTCTCTACTGATTCACGCTATCGCCTCTCTACTGCTTCACGCTCGCGCCTCTCTACTGATCCACGCTATCACCTCTCTACTGCTTCACGCTCGCGCCTCTCTACTGCTTCACGCTCGCGCCTCTCTACTGATTCACGCTCGCGCCTCTCTACTGCTTCACGCTCATGCCTGTCTACTGTTTCCCCGCTATCGCCTCTCTACTGCTTCACGCTCGTGCCTGTCTACTGATTCACGCTATCGCCTCTCTACTACTTCACGCTCGTGCCTCTCTACTGATTCACGCTCGCGCCTCTCTATTGTTTCCCGCTATCGCCTCTCTTCTACTTCACGCGCGTGCCTCTCTACTGATTCACGCTCGCGCCTCTCTACTGCTTCACGCTCGTGCCTCTCTACTGATTCACGCTCGCGCCTCTCTACTGTTTCCCGCTATCGCCTCTCTGCTACTTCACGCGCGTGCCTCTCTACTGATTCACGCTCGCGCCTCTCTACTGCTTCACGCTCGCG
Organism: Dermacentor variabilis; assembly: GCF_050947875.1. Taxonomy (NCBI): domain Eukaryota; kingdom Metazoa; phylum Arthropoda; class Arachnida; order Ixodida; family Ixodidae; genus Dermacentor; species Dermacentor variabilis. The sequence goes on from NC_134568.1 coordinate 270,698, forward strand.
CCTCTCTACTTTTTCTCGCTATCGCCTCTCTACTGCTTCATGCTCGTGCCTCTACTGTTTCTCGCTGTCGCCTCTCTACAGCTTCACGCTCGTGCCTCTCTACTGATTCACGCTCGCGCCTCTCTACTGCTTCACGCTCGTGCCTCTCTACTGTTTCCCCGCTATCGCCTATCTACTGCTTCACGCTCGTGCCTCTCTACTGATTCACGCTATCGGCTCTCTACTACATCACGCTCGCGCCTCTCTACTGCTTCACGCTCGCGCCTGTCTACTGTTTCTCGCTATCGCCTCTCTACTGCTTCACGCTCGTGCCTCTCTACTGTTTCTCGCTATTGCCTCTCTACTCCTTCCCGCTCGCGCCTCTCTACTGCTTCACGCTCGCGCCTCTCTACTGATTCACGCTCGCGCCTCTCTACTGCTTCACGCTCGTGCCTCTCTACTGTTTCCCCGCTATCGCCTCTCTACTGCTTCACGCTTGCGCCTCTCAACTGCTTCACGCTCGTGCCTCTCTACTGCTTCACGCTCGCGCCTCTCTACTGCTTCACGCTCGCGCCTCTCTACTGATTCACGCTCGTGCCTGTCTTCTACTTCCCGCTCGCGCCTCTCTACTGCTTCACGCTCGTGTCTCTCTACTGATTCACGCTCGCGCCTCTCTACTGCTTCACGCTCGCGCCTCTCTACTGATTCACGCTCGCGCCTCTCTACTGTTTCTCGTTATCGCCTCTCTACTGCTTCACGCTGGCGCCTCTCTACTGCTTCACGCTCGCGCCTCTCGACTGATTCACGCTATCGCCTCTCTACTGCTTCACGCTCGCGCCTCTCTACTGCTTCACGCTCGTGCCTCTCTACTGCTTCACGCTCGTGCCTCTCTACTTATTCACGCTCGTGCCTGTCTACTACTTCCCGCTCGTGCCTCTCTACTGATTCATGCTCGCGCCTCTCTACTGCTTCACGCTCGCGCCTCTCTACTGTTTCTCGCTATCGCCTCTCTACTGCTTCACGCTCGCGCCTCTCTACTGTTTCTCGCTATCGCCTCTCTACTGCTTCGCGCTCGTGCCTCTCTACTGTTTCTCGCTATCGCCTCTCTACTGCTTCACGCTCGCGCCTCTCTACTGCTTCACGCTCGTGCCTCTCCACTGCTCCACGCTCGTACCGCTCTACTGCTTCACGCTCGTGCCTCTACTGCTTCACGCTCGCGCCTCTCTACTGCTTCACGCTCGTGCCTCTCTACTGATTCACGCTATCGCCTCTCTACTGCTTCACGCTCGCGCCTCTCTACTGATCCACGCTATCACCTCTCTACTGCTTCACGCTCGCGCCTCTCTACTGATTCACGCTCGCGCCTCTCTACTGCTTCACGCTCGCGCCTCTACTGCTTCACGCTCATGCCTCTCTACTGTTTCCCCGCTATCGCCTCTCTACTGCTTCACGCTCGTGCCTGTCTACTGATTCACGCTATCGCCTCTCTACTACTTCACGCTCGTGCCTCTCTACTGATTCACGCTCGCGGCTCTCTACTGTTTCCCGCTATCGCCTCTCTACTACTTCACGCGCGTGCCTCTCTACTGATTCACGCTCGCGCCTCTCTACTGCTTCACGCTCATGCCTCTCTACTGTTTCCCCGCTATCGCCTCTCTACTGCTTCACGCTCGTGCCTCTCTACTGATTCACGCTCGCGCCTCTCTACTGCTTCACGCTTGTGCCTCTCTACTGATTCACGCTCGCGCCTCTCTACTGTTTCCCGCTATCGCCTCTCTACTACTTCACGCGCGTGCCTCTCTACTGATTCACGCTCGCGCCTCTCTACTGCTTCACGCTTGCGCCTCTCTACTGCTTCACGCTCGCGCCTCTCGACTGATTCACGCTATCGCCTCTCTACTGCTTCACGCTCGCGCCTCTCTACTGCTTCACGCTCGTGCCTCTCTACTGCTTCACGCTCGTACCTCTCTACTACTTCCCGCTCGTGCCTCTCTACTGATTCATGCTCGCGCCTCTCTACTGCTTCACGCTCGTGCCTCTCCACTGCTTCACGCTCGTACCTCTCTACTGCTTCACGCTCGTGCCTCTACTGCTTCACGCTCGTGCCTCTCTACTGCTTCACGCTCGTGCCTCTCTACTGATTCACGCTATCGCCTCTCTACTGCTTCACGCTCGCGCCTCCCTACTGATCCACGCTATCACCTCTCTACTGCTTCACGCTCGCGCCTCTCTACTGCTTCAGGCTCGCGCCTCTCTACTGATTCACACTCGCGCCTCTCTACTGCTTCACGCTCATGCCTCTCTACTGTTTCCCCGCTATCGCCTCTCTACTGCTTCACGCTCGTGCCTGTCTACTGATTTACGCTATCGCCTCTCTACTACTTCACACTCGTGCCTCTCTACTGATTCACGCTCGCGCCTCTCTACTGTTTCCCGCTATCGCCTCTCTACTACTTCACGCGCGTGCCTCTCTACTGATTCACGCTCGCGCCTCTCTACTGCTTCACGCTCATGCCTCTCTACTGTTTCCCCGCTATCGCCTCTCTACTGCTTCACGCTCGTGCCTCTCTACTGATTCACGCTCGCGCCTCTCTACTGCTTCACGCTCGTGCCTCTCTACTGATTCACGCTCGCGCCTCTCTACTGTTTCCCGCTATCGCCTCTCTACTACTTCACGCGCGTGCCTCTCTACTGATTCACGCTCGCGCCTCTCTACTGCTTCACGCTCGCGCCTCTCTACTTTTTCTCGCTATCGCCTCTCTACTGCTTCACGCTCGTGCCTCTCTACTGATTCACGCTATCGCCTCTCTACTGCTTCACGCTCGCGCCTCTCTACTGATCCACGCTATCACCTCTCTACTGCTTCACGCTCGCGCCTCTCTACTGCTTCACGCTCGCGCCTCTCTACTGATTCACGCTCGCGCCTCTCTACTGCTTCACGCTCATGCCTCTCTACTGTTTCCCCGCTATCGCCTCTCTACTGCTTCACGCTCGTGCCTCTCTACTGATTCACGCTATCGCCTCTCTACTGCTTCACGCTCGCGCCTCTCTACTGATCCACGCTATCACCTCTCTACTGCTTCACGCTCGCGCCTCTCTACTGCTTCACGCTCGCGCCTCTCTACTGATTCACGCTCGCGCCTCTCTACTGCTTCACGCTCATGCCTCTCTACTGTTTCCCCGCTATCGCCTCTCTACTGCTTCACGCTCGTGCCTGTCTACTGATTCACGCTATCGCCTCTCTACTACTTCACGCTCGTGCCTCTCTACTGTTTCTCGCTATCGCCTCTCTACTGCTTCACGCTCGCGCTACTCTACTGCTTCACGCTCGTGCCTCTCCACTGCTTCACGCTCGTACCTCTCTACTGCTTCACGCTCGTGCCTCTACTGCTTCACGCTCGCGCCTCTCTACTGCTTCACGCTCGTGCCTCTCTACTGATTCACGCTATCGCCTCTCTACTGCTTCACGCTCGCGCCTCTCTACTCATCCACGCTATCACCTCTCTACTGCTTCACGCTCGCGCCTCTCTACTGATTCACGCTCGCGCCTCTCTACTGCTTCACGCTCGCGCCTCTACTGCTTCACGCTCATGCCTCTCTACTGTTTCCCCGCTATCGCCTCTCTACTGCTTCACGCTCGTGCCTGTCTACTGATTCGCGCTATCGCCTCTCTACTACTTCACGCTCGTGCCTCTCTACTGATTCACGCTCGCGGCTCTCTACTGTTTCCCGCTATCGCCTCTCTACTACTTCACGCGCGTGCCTCTCTACTGATTCACGCTCGCGCCTCTCTACTGCTTCACGCTCATGCCTCTCTACTGTTTCCCCGCTATCGCCTCTCTACTGCTTCACGCTCGTGCCTCTCTACTGATTCACGCTCGCGCCTCTCTACTGCTTCACGCTTGTGCCTCTCTACTGATTCACGCTCGCGCCTCTCTACTGTTTCCCGCTATCGCCTCTCTACTACTTCACGCGCGTGCCTCTCTACTGATTCACGCTCGCGCCTCTCTACTGCTTCACGCTTGCGCCTCTCTACTGCTTCACGCTCGCGCCTCTCGACTGATTCACGCTATCGCCTCTCTACTGCTTCACGCTCGTGCCTCTCTACTGATTCACGCTCGCGCCTCTCTACTGTTTCCCGCTATCGCCTCTCTACTACTTCACGCGCGTGCCTCTCTACTGATTCACGCTCGCGCCTCTCTACTGCTTCACGCTCGCGCCTCTCTACTTTTTCTCGCTATCGCCTCTCTACTGCTTCACGCTCGTGCCTCTCTACTGATTCACGCTATCGCCTCTCTACTGCTTCACGCTCGCGCCTCTCTACTGATCCACGCTATCACCTCTCTACTGCTTCACGCTCGCGCCTCTCTACTGCTTCACGCTCGCGCCTCTCTACTGATTCACGCTCGCGCCTCTCTACTGCTTCACGCTCATGCCTCTCTACTGTTTCCCCGCTATCGCCTCTCTACTGCTTCACGCTCGTGCCTCTCTACTGATTCACGCTCGCGCCTCTCTACTGCTTCACGCTCGTGCCTCTCTACTGATTCACGCTCGCGCCTCTCTACTGTTTCCCGCTATCGCCTCTCTACTACTTCACGCGCGTGCCTCTCTACTGATTCACGCTCGCGCCTCTCTACTGCTTCACGCTCGCGCCTCTCTACTTTTTCTCGCTATCGCCTCTCTACTGCTTCACGCTCGTGCCTCTCTACTGATTCACGCTATCGCCTCTCTACTGCTTCACGCTCGCGCCTCTCTACTGATCCACGCTATCACCTCTCTACTGCTTCACGCTCGCGCCTCTCTACTGCTTCACGCTCGCGCCTCTCTACTGATTCACGCTCGCGCCTCTCTACTGCTTCACGCTCATGCCTCTCTACTGTTTCCCCGCTATCGCCTCTCTACTGCTTCACGCTCGTGCCTCTCTACTGATTCACGCTATCGCCTCTCTACTGCTTCACGCTCGCGCCTCTCTACTGATCCACGCTATCACCTCTCTACTGCTTCACGCTCGCGCCTCTCTACTGCTTCACGCTCGCGCCTCTCTACTGATTCACGCTCGCGCCTCTCTACTGCTTCACGCTCATGCCTCTCTACTGTTTCCCCGCTATCGCCTCTCTACTGCTTCACGCTCGTGCCTGTCTACTGATTCACGCTATCGCCTCTCTACTACTTCACGCTCGTGCCTCTCTACTGTTTCTCGCTATCGCCTCTCTACTGCTTCACGCTCGCGCCTCTCTACTGCTTCACGCTCGTGCCTCTCCACTGCTTCACGCTCGTACCTCTCTACTGCTTCACGCTCGTGCCTCTACTGCTTCACGCTCGCGCCTCTCTACTGCTTCACGCTCGTGCCTCTCTACTGATTCACGCTATCGCCTCTCTACTGCTTCACGCTCGCGCCTCTCTACTCATCCACGCTATCACCTCTCTACTGCTTCACGCTCGCGCCTCTCTACTGATTCACGCTCGCGCCTCTCTACTGCTTCACGCTCGCGCCTCTACTGCTTAACGCTCATGCCTCTCTACTGTTTCCCCGCTATCGCCTCTCTACTGCTTCACGCTCGTGCCTGTCTACTGATTCGCGCTATCGCCTCTCTACTACTTCACGCTCGTGCCTCTCTACTGATTCACGCTCGCGGCTCTCTACTGTTTCCCGCTATCGCCTCTCTACTACTTCACGCGCGTGCCTCTCTACTGATTCACGCTCGCGCCTCTCTACTGCTTCACGCTCATGCCTCTCTACTGTTTCCCCGCTATCGCCTCTCTACTGCTTCACGCTCGTGCCTCTCTACTGATTCACGCTCGCGCCTCTCTACTGCTTCACGCTTGTGCCTCTCTACTGATTCACGCTCGCGCCTCTCTACTGTTTCCCGCTATCGCCTCTCTACTACTTCACGCGCGTGCCTCTCTACTGATTCACGCTCGCGCCTCTCTAGTGCTTCACGCTTGCGCCTCTCTACTGCTTCACGCTCGCGCCTCTCGACTGATTCACGCTATCGCCTCTCTACTGCTTCACGCTCGCGCCTCTCTACTGCTTCACGCTCGTGCCTCTCTACTGCTTCACGCTCGTACCTCTCTACTACTTCCCGCTCGTGCCTCTCTACTGATTCATGCTCGCGCCTCTCTACTGCTTCACGCTCGCGCCTCTCTACTGTTTCTCGCTATCGCCTCTCTACTGCTTCACGCTCGTGCCTCTCTACTGTTTCTCGCTATCGCCTCTCTACTGCTTCACGCTCGCGCCTCTCTACTGCTTCACGCTCGTGCCTCTCTACTGATTCACGCTCGCGCCTCTCTACTGTTTCTCGCTATCGCCTCTCTACTGCTTCACGCTCGTGCCTCTCTACTGTTTCTCGCTATCGCCTCTCTACTGCTTCACGCTCGCGCCTCTCTACTGCTTCACGCTCGTGCCTCTCTACTGCTTCACGCTCGTACCTCTCTACTGCTTCACGCTCGTGCCTCTACTGCTTCACGCTCGCGCCTCTCTACTGCTTCACGCTCGTGCCTCTCTACTGATTCACGCTATCGCCTCTCTACTGCTTCACGCTCGCGCCTCCCTACTGATCCACGCTATCACCTCTCTACTGCTTCACGCTCGCGCCTCTCTACTGCTTCACGCTCGCGCCTCTCTACTGATTCACACTCGCGCCTCTCTACTGCTTCACGCTCATGCCTCTCTACTGTTTCCCCGCTATCACCTCTCTACTGCTTCACGCTCGTGCCTGTCTACTGATTCACGCTATCGCCTCTCTACTACTTCACACTCGTGCCTCTCTACTGATTCACGCTCGCGCCTCTCTACTGTTTCCCGCTATCGCCTCTCTACTACTTCACGCGCGTGCCTCTCTACTGATTCACGCTCGCGCCTATCTACTGCTTCACGCTCATGCCTCTCTACTGTTTCCCCGCTATCGCCTCTCTACTGCTTCACGCTCGTGCCTCTCTACTGATTCACGCTCGCGCCTCTCTACTGCTTCACGCTCGTGCCTCTCTACTGATTCACGCTCGCGCCTCTCTACTGTTTCCCGCTATCGCCTCTCTACTACTTCACGCGCGTGCCTCTCTACTGATTCACGCTCGCGCCTCTCTACTGCTTCACGCTCGCGCCTCTCTACTTTTTCTCGCTATCGCCTCTCTACTGCTTCACGCTCGTGCCTCTCTACTGATTCACGCTATCGCCTCTCTACTGCTTCACGCTCGCGCCTCTCTACTGATCCACGCTATCACCTCTCTACTGCTTCACGCTCGCGCCTCTCTACTGCTTCACGCTCGCGCCTCTCTACTGATTCACGCTCGCGCCTCTCTACTGCTTCACGCTCATGCCTCTCTACTGTTTCCCCGCTATCGCCTCTCTACTGCTTCACGCTCGTGCCTCTCTCCTGATTCACGCTATCGCCTCTCTACTGCTTCACGCTCGCGCCTCTCTACTGATCCACGCTATCACCTCTCTACTGCTTCACGCTCGCGCCTCTCTACTGCTTCACGCTCGCGCCTCTCTACTGATTCACGCTCGCGCCTCTCTACTGCTTCACGCTCATGCCTCTCTACTGTTTCCCCGCTATCGCCTCTCTACTGCTTCACGCTCGTGCCTGTCTACTGATTCACGCTATCGCCTCTCTACTACTTCACGCTCGTGCCTCTCTACTGATTCACGCTCGCGCCTCTCTACTGTTTCCCGCTATCGCCTCTCTACTACTTCACGCGCGTGCCTCTCTACTGATTCACGCTCGCGCCTCTCTACTGCTTCACGCTCATGCCTCTCTACTGTTTCCCCGCTATCGCCTCTCTACTGCTTCACGCTCGTGCCTCTCTACTTCTTCACGCTCGTGCCTCTCTACTGATTCACGCTCGCGCCTCTCTACTGCTTCACGCTCGTGCCTCTCTACTGTTTCCCCGCTATCGCCTATCTACTGCTTCACGCTCGTGCCTCTCTACTGATTCACGCTATCGGCTCTCTACTACATCACGCTCGTGCCTCTCTACTGATTCACGCTCGCGCCTCTACTGTTTCCCGCTATCGCCTCTCTACTACTTCACGCGCGTGCCTCTCTACTGATTCACGCTCGCTCCTCTCTACTGCTTCACGCTCGTGCCTCTCTACTGTTTCTCGCTATTGCCTCTCTACTGCTTCCCGCTCGCGCCTCTCTACTGCTTCACGCTCGCGCCTCTCTACTGATTCACGCTCGCGCCTCTCTACTGCTTCACGCTCGTGCCTGTCTACTGATTCACGCTATCGCCTCTCTACTGCTTCACGCTCGCGCCTCTCTACTACTTCCCGCTCGCGCCTCTCTACTGCTTCACGCTCGTGCCTCTCTACTGATTCACGCTCGCGCCTCTCTTCTGCTTCACGCTCGTGCCTCTCTACTGATTCACGCTAGTGCCTCTCTACTGTTTCTCGCTATCGCCTCTCTAATGCTTCACGCTATCGCCTCTCTACTTATTCACGCTCGTGCCTGTCTACTACTTCCCGCTCGTGCCTCTCTACTGATTCATGCTCGCGCCTCTCTACTGCTTCACGCTCGCGCCTCTCTACTGTTTCTCGCTATCGCCTCTCTACTGCTTCACGCTCGTGCCTCTCTACTGTTTCTCGCTATCGCCTCTCTACTGCTTCACGCTTGCGCCTCTCTACTGCTTCACGCTCGTGCCTCTCTACTGATTCACGCTCGAGCCTCTCTACTGTTTCTCGCTATCGCCTCTCTACTGCTTCACGCTCGTGCCTCTCTACTGTTTCTCGCTATCGCCTCTCTACTGCTTCACGCTCGCGCCTCTCTACTGCTTCACGCTCGTGCCTCTCTACTGCTTCACGCTCGTACCTCTCTACTGCTTCACGCTCGTGCCTCTACTGCTTCACGCTCGCGCCTCTCTACTGCTTCACGCTCGTGCCTCTCTACTGATTCACGCTATCGCCTCTCTACTGCTTCACGCTCGCGCCTCTCTACTGATCCACGCTATCACCTCTCTACTGCTTCGTGCTCGCGCCTCTCTACTGCTTCACGCTCGCGCCTCTCTACTGATTCACGCTCGCGCCTCTCTACTGTTTCCCGCTATCGCCTCTCTACTACTTCACGCGCGTGCCTCTCTACTGATTCACGCTCGCGCCTCTCTACTGCTTCACGCTCATGCCTCTCTACTGTTTCCCCGCTATCGCCTCTCTACTACTTCACGCTCGTGCCTCTCTACTGATTCACGCTCGCGCCTCTCTACTGTTTCCCGCTATCGCCTCTCTACTACTTCACGCGCGTGCCTCTCTACTGATTCACGCTCGCGCCTCTCTACTGCTTCACGCTCATGCCTCTCTACTGTTTCCCCGCTATCGCCTCTCTACTGCTTCACGCTCGTGCCTCTCTACTGATTCACGCTCGCGCCTCTCTACTGCTTCACGCTCGTGCCTCTCTACTGATTCACGCTCGCGCCTCTCTACTGTTTCCCGCTATCGCCTCTCTACTACTTCACGCGCGTGCCTCTCTACTGATTCACGCTCGCGCCTCTCTACTGCTTCACGCTCGCGCCTCTCTACTTTTTCTCGCTATCGCCTCTCTACTGCTTCACGCTCGTGCCTCTACTGTTTCTCGCTGTCGCCTCTCTACTGCTTCACGCTCGTGCCTCTCTACTGATTCACGCTCGCGCCTCTCTACTGCTTCACGCTCGTGCCTCTCTACTGTTTCCCCGCTATCGCCTATCTACTGCTTCACGCTCGTGCCTCTCTACTGATTCACGCTATCGGCTCTCTACTACATCACGCTCGTGCCTCTCTACTGATTCACGCTCGCGCCTCTACTGTTTCCCGCTATCGCCTCTCTACTACTTCACGCGCGTGCCTCTCTACTGATTCACGCTCGCTCCTCTCTACTGCTTAACGCTCGTGCCTCTCTACTGTTTCTCGCTATTGCCTCTCTACTGCTTCCCGCTCGCGCCTCTCTACTGCTTCACGCTCGCGCCTCTCTACTGATTCACGCTCGCGCCTCTCTACTGCTTCACGCTCGCGCCTCTCTACTGTTTCTCGCTATCGCCTCTCTACTGCTTCACGCTCGTGCCTGTCTACTGATTCACGCTATCGCCTCTCTACTGCTTCACGCTCGCGCCTCTCTACTGCTTCACGCTCGTGCCTCTCTACTGCTTCACGCTCGCGCCTCTCTACTGCTTCACGCTCGCGCCTCTCTACTGATTCACGCTCGTGCCTGTCTACTACTTCCCGCTCGCGCCTCTCTACTGCTTCACGCTCGTGCCTCTCTACTGATTCACGCTCGCGCCTCTCTACTGCTTCACGCTCGTGCCTCTCTACTGATTCACGCTAGTGCCTCTCAACTGTTTCTCGCTATCGCCTCTCTAATGCTTCACGCTCGTGCCTCTCTACTGCTTCACGCTCGCGCCTCTCTACTGCTTCACGCTCGCGCCTCTCTACTGCTTCACGCTCGCGCCTCTCTACTGATTCACGCTCGCTCCTCTCTACTGTTTCTCGCTATCGCCTCTCTACTGCTTCACGCTGGCGCCTCTCTACTGTTTCACGCTGGCGCCTCTCTACTGCTTCACGCTCGCGCCTCTCGACTGATTCACGCTATCGCCTCTCTACTGCTTCACGGTCGCGCCTCTCTACTGCTTCACGCTCGTGCCTCTCTACTGCTTCACGTTCGTGCCTCTCTACTTATTCACGCTCGTGCCTGTCTACTACTTCCCGCTCGTGCCTCTCTACTGATTCATGCTCGCGCCTCTCTACTGCTTCACGCTCGCGCCTCTCTACTGTTTCTCGCTATCGCCTCTCTACTGCTTCACGCTCGTGCCTCTCTACTGTTTCTCGCTATCGCCTCTCTACTGCTTCACGCTTGCGCCTCTCTACTGCTTCACGCTCGTGCCTCTCTACTGATTCACGCTCGAGCCTCTCTACTGTTTCTCGCTATCGCCTCTCTACTGCTTCACGCTCGTGCCTCTCTACTGTTTCTCGCTATCGCCTCTCTACTGCTTCACGCTCGCGCCTCTCTACTGCTTCACGCTCGTGCCTCTCTACTGCTTCACGCTCGTACCTCTCTACTGCTTCACGCTCGTGCCTCTACTGCTTCACGCTCGCGCCTCTCTACTGCTTCACGCTCGTGCCTCTCTACTGATTCACGCTATCGCCTCTCTACTGCTTCACGCTCGTGCCTCTCTACTGATTCACGCTATCGGCTCTCTACTACATCACGCTCGTGCCTCTCTACTGATTCACGCTCGCGCCTCTACTGTTTCCCGCTATCGCCTCTCTACTACTTCACGCGCGTGCCTCTCTACTGATTCACGCTCGCTCCTCTCTACTGCTTAACGCTCGTGCCTCTCTACTGTTTCTCGCTATTGCCTCTCTACTGCTTCCCGCTCGCGCCTCTCTACTGCTTCACGCTCGCGCCTCTCTACTGATTCACGCTCGCGCCTCTCTACTGATTCACGCTCGCGCCTCTCTACTGTTTCTCGCTATCGCCTCTCTACTGCTTCACGCTCGTGCCTGTCTACTGATTCACGCTATCGCCTCTCTACTGCTTCACGCTCGCGCCTCTCTACTGCTTCACGCTCGTGCCTCTCTACTGCTTCACGCTCGCGCCTCTCTACTGCTTCACGCTCGCGCCTCTCTACTGGTTCACGCTCGTGCCTGTCTACTACTTCCCGCTCGCGCCTCTCTACTGCTTCACGCTCGTGCCTCTCTACTGATTCACGCTCGCGCCTCTCTACTGCTTCACGCTCGTGCCTCTCTACTGATTCACGCTAGTGACTCTCAACTGTTTCTCGCTATCGCCTCTCTAATGCTTCACGCTCGTGCCTCTCTACTGCTTCACGCTCGCGCCTCTCTACTGCTTCACGCTCGCGCCTCTCTACTGCTTCACGCTCGCGCCTCTCTACTGATTCACGCTCGCGCCTCTCTACTGTTTCTCGCTATCGCCTCTCTACTGCTTCACGCTGGCGCCTCTCTACTGCTTCACGCTGGCGCCTCTCTACTGCTTCACGCTCGCGCCTCTCGACTGATTCACGCTATCGCCTCTCTACTGCTTCACGCTCGCGCCTCTCTACTGCTTCACGCTCGTGCCTCTCTACTGCTTCACGTTCGTGCCTCTCTACTTATTCACGCTCGTGCCTGTCTACTACTTCCCGCTCGTGCCTCTCTACTGATTCATGCTCGCGCCTCTCTACTGCTTCACGCTCGCGCCTCTCTACTGTTTCTCGCTATCGCCTCTCTACTGCTTCACGCTCGTGCCTCTCTACTGTTTCTCGCTATCGCCTCTCTACTGCTTCACGCTCGCGCCTCTCTACTGCTTCACGCTCGTGCCTCTCTACTGCTTCACGCTCGTACCTCTCTACTGCTTCACGCTCGTGCCTCTACTGCTTCACGCTCGCGCCTCTCTACTGCTTCACGCTCGTGCCTCTCTACTGATTCACGCTATCGCCTCTCTACTGCTGCACGCTCGCGCCTCTCTACTGATCCACGCTATCACCTCTCTACTGCTTCGTGCTCGCGCCTCTCTACTGCTTCACGCTCGCGCCTCTCTACTGATTCACGCTCGCGCCTCTCTACTGTTTCCCGCTATCGCCTCTCTACTACTTCACGCGCGTGCCTCTCTACTGATTCACGCTCGCGCCTCTCTACTGCTTCACGCTCATGCCTCTCTACTGTTTCCCCGCTATCGCCTCTCTACTACTTCACGCTCGTGCCTCTCTACTGATTCACGCTCGCGCCTCTCTACTGTTTCCCGCTATCGCCTCTCTACTACTTCACGCGCGTGCCTCTCTACTGATTCACGCTCGCGCCTCTCTACTGCTTCACGCTCATGCCTCTCTACTGTTTCCCCGCTATCGCCTCTCTACTGCTTCACGCTCGTGCCTCTCTACTGATTCACGCTCGCGCCTCTCTACTGCTTCACGCTCGTGCCTCTCTACTGATTCACGCTCGCGCCTCTCTACTGTTTCCCGCTATCGCCTCTCTACTACTTCACGCGCGTGCCTCTCTACTGATTCACGCTATCGCCTCTCTACTGCTTCACGCTCGCGCCTCTCTACTGATCCACGCTATCACCTCTCTACTGCTTCACGCTCGCGCCTCTCTACTGCTTCACGCTCGCGCCTCTCTACTGATTCACGCTCGCGCCTCTCTACTGCTTCACGCTCATGCCTCTCTACTGTTTCCCCGCTATCGCCTCTCTACTGCTTCACGCTCGTGCCTCTCTACTGATTCACGCTATCGCCTCTCTACTGCTTCACGCTCGTGCCTCTCTACTGATTCACGCTCGCGCCTTTCTACTGTTTCCCGCTATCGCCTCTCTACTACTTCACGCGCGTGCCTCTCTACTGATTCACGCTATCGCCTCTCTACTGCTTCACGCTCGCGCCTCTCTACTGATCCACGCTATCACCTCTCTACTGCTTCACGCTCGCGCCTCTCTACTGCTTCACGCTCGCGCCTCTCTACTGATTCACGCTCGCGCCTCTCTACTGCTTCACGCTCATGCCTCTCTACTGTTTCCCCGCTATCGCCTCTCTACTGCTTCACGCTCGTGCCTCTCTACTGATTCACGCTATCGCCTCTCTACTGCTTCACGCTCGCACCTCTCTACTGCTTCACGCTCATGCCTCTCTACTGTTTCCCCGCTATCGCCTCTCTACTGCTTCACGCTCGTGCCTGTCTACTGATTCACGCTATCGCCTCTCTACTACTTCACGCTCGTGCCTCTCTACTGTTTCTCGCTATCGCCTCTCTACTGCTTCACGCTCGCGCCTCTCTACTGCTTCACGCTCGTGCCTCTCCACTGCTTCACGCTCGTACCTCTCTACTGCTTCACGCTCGTGCCTCTACTGCTCCACGCTCGCGCCTCTCTACTGCTTCACGCTCGTGCCTCTCTACTGATTCACGCTATCGCCTCTCTACTGCTTCACGCTCGCGCCTCTCTACTGATCCACGCTATCACCTCTCTACTGCTTCACGCTCGCGCCTCTCTACTGATTCACGCTCGCGCCTCTCTACTGCTTCACGCTCGCGCCTCTACTGCTTCACGCTCATGCCTCTCTACTGTTTCCCCGCTATCGCCTCTCTACTGCTTCACGCTCGTGCCTCTCTACTGATTCACGCTCGCGCCTCTCTACTGCTTCACGCTTGTGCCTCTCTACTGATTCACGCTCGCGCCTCTCTACTGTTTCCCGCTATCGCCTCTCTACTACTTCACGCGCGTGCCTCTCTACTGATTCACGCTCGCGCCTCTCTACTGCTTCACGCTTGCGCCTCTCTACTGCTTCACGCTCGCGCCTCTCGACTGATTCACGCTATCGCCTCTCTACTGCTTCACGCTCGCGCCTCTCTACTGCTTCACGCTCGTGCCTCTCTACTGCTTCACGCTCGTACCTCTCTACTACTTCCCGCTCGTGCCTCTCTACTGATTCATGCTCGCGCCTCTCTACTGCTTCATGCTCGCGCCTCTCTACTGTTTCTCGCTATCGCCTCTCTACTGCTTCACGCTCGTGCCTCTCTACTGTTTCTCGCTATCGCCTCTCTACTGCTTCACGCTCGCGCCTCTCTACTGCTTCACGCTCGTGCCTCTCTACTGATTCACGCTCGCGCCTCTCTACTGTTTCTCGCTATCGCCTCTCTACTGCTTCACGCTCGTGCCTCTCTACTGTTTCTCGCTATCGCCTCTCTACTGCTTCACGCTCGCGCCTCTCTACTGCTTCACGCTCGTGCCTCTCTACTGCTTCACGCTCGTACCTCTCTACTGCTTCACGCTCGTTCCTCTACTGCTTCACGCTCGCGCCTCTCTACTGCTTCACGCTCGTGCCTCTCTACTGATTCACGCTATCGCCTCTCTACTGCTTCACGCTCGCGCCTCCCTACTGATCCACGCTATCACCTCTCTACTGCTTCACGCTCGCGCCTCTCTACTGCTTCACGCTCGCGCCTCTCTACTGATTCACACTCGCGCCTCTCTACTGCTTCACGCTCATGCCTCTCTACTGTTTCCTCGCTATCGCCTCTCTACTGCTTCACGCTCGTGCCTGTCTACTGATTCACGCTATCGCCTCTCTACTACTTCACACTCGTGCCTCTCTACTGATTCACGCTCGCGCCTCTCTACTGTTTCCCGCTATCGCCTCTCTACTACTTCACGCGCGTGCCTCTCTACTGATTCACGCTCGCGCCTCTCTACTGCTTCACGCTCATGCCTCTCTACTGTTTCCCCGCTATCGCCTCTCTACTGCTTCACGCTCATGCCTCTCTACTGATTCACGCTCGCGCCTCTCTACTGCTTCACGCTCGTGCCTCTCTACTGATTCACGCTCGCGCCTCTCTACTGTTTCCCGCTATCGCCTCTCTACTACTTCACGCGCGTGCCTCTCTACTGATTCACGCTCGCGCCTCTCTACTGCTTCACGCTCGCGCCTCTCTACTTTTTCTCGCTATCGCCTCTCTACTGCTTCACGCTCGTGCCTCTCTACTGATTCACGCTATCGCCTCACTACTGCTTCACGCTCGCGCCTCTCTACTGATCCACGCTATCACCTCTCTACTGCTTCACGCTCGCGCCTCTCTACTGATTCACGCTCGCGCCTCTCTACTGCTTCACGCTCATGCCTCTCTACTGTTTCCCCGCTATCGCCTCTCTACTGCTTCACGCTCGTGCCTCTCTACTGATTCACGCTATCGCCTCTCTACTGCTTCACGCTCGCGCCTCTCTACTGATCCACGCTATCACCTCTCTACTGCTTCACGCTCGCGCCTCTCTACTGCTTCACGCTCGCGCCTCTCTACTGATTCACGCTCGCGCCTCTACTGCTTCACGCTCATGCCTCTCTACTGTTTCCCCGCTATCGCCTCTCTACTGCTTCACGCTCGTGCCTCTCTACTGCTTCACGTTCGTGCCTCTCTACTTATTCACGCTCGTGCCTGTCTACTACTTCCCGCTCGTGCCTCTCTACTGATTCATGCTCGCGCCTCTCTACTGCTTCACGCTCGCGCCTCTCTACTGTTTCTCGCTATCGCCTCTCTACTGCTTCACGCTCGTGCCTCTCTACTGTTTCTCGCTATCGCCTCTCTACTGCTTCACGCTTGCGCCTCTCTACTGCTTCACGCTCGTGCCTCTCTACTGATTCACGCTCGAGCCTCTCTACTGTTTCTCGCTATCGCCTCTCTACTGCTTCACGCTCGTGCCTCTCTACTGTTTCTCGCTATCGCCTCTCTACTGCTTCACGCTCGCGCCTCTCTACTGCTTCACGCTCGTGCCTCTCTACTGCTTCACGCTCGTACCTCTCTACTGCTTCACGCTCGTGCCTCTACTGCTTCACGCTCGCGCCTCTCTACTGCTTCACGCTCGTGCCTCTCTACTGATTCACGCTATCGCCTCTCTACTGCTTCACGCTCGTGCCTCTCTACTGATTCACGCTATCGGCTCTCTACTACATCACGCTCGTGCCTCTCTACTGATTCACGCTCGCGCCTCTACTGTTTCCCGCTATCGCCTCTCTACTACTTCACGCGCGTGCCTCTCTACTGATTCACGCTCGCTCCTCTCTACTGCTTAACGCTCGTGCCTCTCTACTGTTTCTCGCTATTGCCTCTCTACTGCTTCCCGCTCGCGCCTCTCTACTGCTTCACGCTCGCGCCTCTCTACTGATTCACGCTCGCGCCTCTCTACTGATTCACGCTCGCGCCTCTCTACTGTTTCTCGCTATCGCCTCTCTACTGCTTCACGCTCGTGCCTGTCTACTGATTCACGCTATCGCCTCTCTACTGCTTCACGCTCGCGCCTCTCTACTGCTTCACGCTCGTGCCTCTCTACTGCTTCACGCTCGCGCCTCTCTACTGCTTCACGCTCGCGCCTCTCTACTGGTTCACGCTCGTGCCTGTCTACTACTTCCCGCTCGCGCCTCTCTACTGCTTCACGCTCGTGCCTCTCTACTGATTCACGCTCGCGCCTCTCTACTGCTTCACGCTCGTGCCTCTCTACTGATTCACGCTAGTGACTCTCAACTGTTTCTCGCTATCGCCTCTCTAATGCTTCACGCTCGTGCCTCTCTACTGCTTCACGCTCGCGCCTCTCTACTGCTTCACGCTCGCGCCTCTCTACTGCTTCACGCTCGCGCCTCTCTACTGATTCACGCTCGCGCCTCTCTACTGTTTCTCGCTATCGCCTCTCTACTGCTTCACGCTGGCGCCTCTCTACTGCTTCACGCTGGCGCCTCTCTACTGCTTCACGCTCGCGCCTCTCGACTGATTCACGCTATCGCCTCTCTACTGCTTCACGCTCGCGCCTCTCTACTGCTTCACGCTCGTGCCTCTCTACTGCTTCACGTTCGTGCCTCTCTACTTATTCACGCTCGTGCCTGTCTACTACTTCCCGCTCGTGCCTCTCTACTGATTCATGCTCGCGCCTCTCTACTGCTTCACGCTCGCGCCTCTCTACTGTTTCTCGCTATCGCCTCTCTACTGCTTCACGCTCGTGCCTCTCTACTGTTTCTCGCTATCGCCTCTCTACTGCTTCACGCTCGCGCCTCTCTACTGCTTCACGCTCGTGCCTCTCTACTGCTTCACGCTCGTACCTCTCTACTGCTTCACGCTCGTGCCTCTACTGCTTCACGCTCGCGCCTCTCTACTGCTTCACGCTCGTGCCTCTCTACTGATTCA
Source organism: Dermacentor variabilis (assembly GCF_050947875.1). Lineage (NCBI taxonomy): Eukaryota > Metazoa > Arthropoda > Arachnida > Ixodida > Ixodidae > Dermacentor > Dermacentor variabilis. The sequence continues at coordinate 288,294 of NC_134568.1, forward strand.
CGCTATCGCCTCTCTACTGCTGCACGCTCGCGCCTCTCTACTGATCCACGCTATCACCTCTCTACTGCTTCGTGCTCGCGCCTCTCTACTGCTTCACGCTCGCGCCTCTCTACTGATTCACGCTCGCGCCTCTCTACTGTTTCCCGCTATCGCCTCTCTACTACTTCACGCGCGTGCCTCTCTACTGATTCACGCTCGCGCCTCTCTACTGCTTCACGCTCATGCCTCTCTACTGTTTCCCCGCTATCGCCTCTCTACTACTTCACGCTCGTGCCTCTCTACTGATTCACGCTCGCGCCTCTCTACTGTTTCCCGCTATCGCCTCTCTACTACTTCACGCGCGTGCCTCTCTACTGATTCACGCTCGCGCCTCTCTACTGCTTCACGCTCATGCCTCTCTACTGTTTCCCCGCTATCGCCTCTCTACTGCTTCACGCTCGTGCCTCTCTACTGATTCACGCTCGCGCCTCTCTACTGCTTCACGCTCGTGCCTCTCTACTGATTCACGCTCGCGCCTCTCTACTGTTTCCCGCTATCGCCTCTCTACTACTTCACGCGCGTGCCTCTCTACTGATTCACGCTATCGCCTCTCTACTGCTTCACGCTCGCGCCTCTCTACTGATCCACGCTATCACCTCTCTACTGCTTCACGCTCGCGCCTCTCTACTGCTTCACGCTCGCGCCTCTCTACTGATTCACGCTCGCGCCTCTCTACTGCTTCACGCTCATGCCTCTCTACTGTTTCCCCGCTATCGCCTCTCTACTGCTTCACGCTCGTGCCTCTCTACTGATTCACGCTATCGCCTCTCTACTGCTTCACGCTCGTGCCTCTCTACTGATTCACGCTCGCGCCTTTCTACTGTTTCCCGCTATCGCCTCTCTACTACTTCACGCGCGTGCCTCTCTACTGATTCACGCTATCGCCTCTCTACTGCTTCACGCTCGCGCCTCTCTACTGATCCACGCTATCACCTCTCTACTGCTTCACGCTCGCGCCTCTCTACTGCTTCACGCTCGCGCCTCTCTACTGATTCACGCTCGCGCCTCTCTACTGCTTCACGCTCATGCCTCTCTACTGTTTCCCCGCTATCGCCTCTCTACTGCTTCACGCTCGTGCCTCTCTACTGATTCACGCTATCGCCTCTCTACTGCTTCACGCTCGCACCTCTCTACTGCTTCACGCTCATGCCTCTCTACTGTTTCCCCGCTATCGCCTCTCTACTGCTTCACGCTCGTGCCTGTCTACTGATTCACGCTATCGCCTCTCTACTACTTCACGCTCGTGCCTCTCTACTGTTTCTCGCTATCGCCTCTCTACTGCTTCACGCTCGCGCCTCTCTACTGCTTCACGCTCGTGCCTCTCCACTGCTTCACGCTCGTACCTCTCTACTGCTTCACGCTCGTGCCTCTACTGCTCCACGCTCGCGCCTCTCTACTGCTTCACGCTCGTGCCTCTCTACTGATTCACGCTATCGCCTCTCTACTGCTTCACGCTCGCGCCTCTCTACTGATCCACGCTATCACCTCTCTACTGCTTCACGCTCGCGCCTCTCTACTGATTCACGCTCGCGCCTCTCTACTGCTTCACGCTCGCGCCTCTACTGCTTCACGCTCATGCCTCTCTACTGTTTCCCCGCTATCGCCTCTCTACTGCTTCACGCTCGTGCCTCTCTACTGATTCACGCTCGCGCCTCTCTACTGCTTCACGCTTGTGCCTCTCTACTGATTCACGCTCGCGCCTCTCTACTGTTTCCCGCTATCGCCTCTCTACTACTTCACGCGCGTGCCTCTCTACTGATTCACGCTCGCGCCTCTCTACTGCTTCACGCTTGCGCCTCTCTACTGCTTCACGCTCGCGCCTCTCGACTGATTCACGCTATCGCCTCTCTACTGCTTCACGCTCGCGCCTCTCTACTGCTTCACGCTCGTGCCTCTCTACTGCTTCACGCTCGTACCTCTCTACTACTTCCCGCTCGTGCCTCTCTACTGATTCATGCTCGCGCCTCTCTACTGCTTCATGCTCGCGCCTCTCTACTGTTTCTCGCTATCGCCTCTCTACTGCTTCACGCTCGTGCCTCTCTACTGTTTCTCGCTATCGCCTCTCTACTGCTTCACGCTCGCGCCTCTCTACTGCTTCACGCTCGTGCCTCTCTACTGATTCACGCTCGCGCCTCTCTACTGTTTCTCGCTATCGCCTCTCTACTGCTTCACGCTCGTGCCTCTCTACTGTTTCTCGCTATCGCCTCTCTACTGCTTCACGCTCGCGCCTCTCTACTGCTTCACGCTCGTGCCTCTCTACTGCTTCACGCTCGTACCTCTCTACTGCTTCACGCTCGTTCCTCTACTGCTTCACGCTCGCGCCTCTCTACTGCTTCACGCTCGTGCCTCTCTACTGATTCACGCTATCGCCTCTCTACTGCTTCACGCTCGCGCCTCCCTACTGATCCACGCTATCACCTCTCTACTGCTTCACGCTCGCGCCTCTCTACTGCTTCACGCTCGCGCCTCTCTACTGATTCACACTCGCGCCTCTCTACTGCTTCACGCTCATGCCTCTCTACTGTTTCCTCGCTATCGCCTCTCTACTGCTTCACGCTCGTGCCTGTCTACTGATTCACGCTATCGCCTCTCTACTACTTCACACTCGTGCCTCTCTACTGATTCACGCTCGCGCCTCTCTACTGTTTCCCGCTATCGCCTCTCTACTACTTCACGCGCGTGCCTCTCTACTGATTCACGCTCGCGCCTCTCTACTGCTTCACGCTCATGCCTCTCTACTGTTTCCCCGCTATCGCCTCTCTACTGCTTCACGCTCATGCCTCTCTACTGATTCACGCTCGCGCCTCTCTACTGCTTCACGCTCGTGCCTCTCTACTGATTCACGCTCGCGCCTCTCTACTGTTTCCCGCTATCGCCTCTCTACTACTTCACGCGCGTGCCTCTCTACTGATTCACGCTCGCGCCTCTCTACTGCTTCACGCTCGCGCCTCTCTACTTTTTCTCGCTATCGCCTCTCTACTGCTTCACGCTCGTGCCTCTCTACTGATTCACGCTATCGCCTCACTACTGCTTCACGCTCGCGCCTCTCTACTGATCCACGCTATCACCTCTCTACTGCTTCACGCTCGCGCCTCTCTACTGATTCACGCTCGCGCCTCTCTACTGCTTCACGCTCATGCCTCTCTACTGTTTCCCCGCTATCGCCTCTCTACTGCTTCACGCTCGTGCCTCTCTACTGATTCACGCTATCGCCTCTCTACTGCTTCACGCTCGCGCCTCTCTACTGATCCACGCTATCACCTCTCTACTGCTTCACGCTCGCGCCTCTCTACTGCTTCACGCTCGCGCCTCTCTACTGATTCACGCTCGCGCCTCTACTGCTTCACGCTCATGCCTCTCTACTGTTTCCCCGCTATCGCCTCTCTACTGCTTCACGCTCGTGCCTGTCTACTGATTCACGCTATCGCCTCTCTACTACTTCACGCTCGTGCCTCTCTACTGATTCACGCTCGCGCCTCTCTACTGTTTCCCGCTATCGCCTCTCTACTACTTCACGCGCGTGCCTCTCTACTGATTCACGCTCGCGCCTCTCTACTGCTTCACGCTCATGCCTCTCTACTGTTTCCCCGCTATCGCCTCTCTACTGCTTCACGCTCGTGCCTCTCTACTGCTTCACGCTCGTGCCTCTGTACTGATTCACGCTCGCGCCTCTCTACTGCTTCACGCTCGTGCCTCTCTACTGTTTCCCCGCTATCGCCTATCTACTGCTTCACGCTCGTGCCTCTCTACTGATTCACGCTATCGGCTCTCTACTACATCACGCTCGTGCCTCTCTACTGATTCACGCTCGCGCCTCTACTGTTTCCCGCTATCGCCTCTCTACTACTTCACGCGCGTGCCTCTCTACTGATTCACGCTCGCTCCTCTCTACTGCTTCACGCTCGTGCCTCTCTACTGTTTCTCGCTATTGCCTCTCTACTGCTTCCCGCTCGCGCCTCTCTACTGCTTCACGCTCGCGCCTCTCTACTGATTCACGCTCGCGCCTCTCTACTGCTTCACGCTCGTGCCTGTCTACTGATTCACGCTAACGCCTCTCTACTGCTTCACGCTCGCGCCTCTCTACTACTTCCCGCTCGCGCCTCTCTACTGCTTCACGCTCGTGCCTCTCTACTGATTCACGCTCGCGCCTCTCTTCTGCTTCACGCTCGTGCCTCTCTACTGATTCACGCTAGTGCCTCTCTACTGTTTCTCGCTATCGCCTCTCTAATGCTTCACGCTATCGCCTCTCTACTTATTCACGCTCGTGCCTGTCTACTACTTCCCGCTCGTGCCTCTCTACTGATTCATGCTCGCGCCTCTCTACTGCTTCACGCTCGCGCCTCTCTACTGTTTCTCGCTATCGCCTCTCTACTGCTTCACGCTCGTGCCTCTCTACTGTTTCTCGCTATCGCCTCTCTACTGCTTCACGCTTGCGCCTCTCTACTGCTTCACGCTCGTGCCTCTCTACTGATTCACGCTCGAGCCTCTCTACTGTTTCTCGCTATCGCCTCTCTACTGCTTCACGCTCGTGCCTCTCTACTGTTTCTCGCTATCGCCTCTCTACTGCTTCACGCTCGCGCCTCTCTACTGCTTCACGCTCGTGCCTCTCTACTGCTTCACGCTCGTACCTCTCTACTGCTTCACGCTCGTGCCTCTACTGCTTCACGCTCGCGCCTCTCTACTGCTTCACGCTCGTGCCTCTCTACTGATTCACGCTATCGCCTCTCTACTGCTTCACGCTCGCGCCTCTCTACTGATCCACGCTATCACCTCTCTACTGCTTCACGCTCATGCCTCTCTACTGTTTCCCCGCTATCGCCTCTCTACTGCTTCACGCTCGTGCCTCTCTACTGATTCACGCTCGCGCCTCTCTACTGCTTCACGCTTGTGCCTCTCTACTGATTCACGCTCGCGCCTCTCTACTGTTTCCCGCTATCGCCTCTCTACTACTTCACGCGCGTGCCTCTCTACTGATTCACGCTCGCGCCTCTCTACTGCTTCACGCTTGCGCCTCTCTACTGCTTCACGCTCGCGCCTCTCGACTGATTCACGCTATCGCCTCTCTACTGCTTCACGCTCGCGCCTCTCTACTGCTTCACGCTCGTGCCTCTCTACTGCTTCACGCTCGTACCTCTCTACTACTTCCCGCTCGTGCCTCTCTACTGATTCATGCTCGCGCCTCTCTACTGCTTCATGCTCGCTCCTCTCTACTGTTTCTCGCTATCGCCTCTCTACTGCTTCACGCTCGTGCCTCTCTACTGTTTCTCGCTATCGCCTCTCTACTTCTTCACGCTCGCGCCTCTCTACTGCTTCACGCTCGTGCCTCTCTACTGATTCACGCTCGCGCCTCTCTACTGTTTCTCGCTATCGCCTCTCTACTGCTTCACGCTCGTGCCTCTCTACTGTTTCTCGCTATCGCCTCTCTACTGCTTCACGCTCGCGCCTCTCTACTGCTTCACGCTCGTGCCTCTCTACTGCTTCACGCTCGTACCTCTCTACTGCTTCACGCTCGTGCCTCTACTGCTTCACGCTCGCGCCTCTCTACTGCTTCACGCTCGTGCCTCTCTACTGATTCACGCTATCGCCTCTCTACTGCTTCACGCTCGCGCCTCCCTACTGATCCACGCTATCACCTCTCTACTGCTTCACGCTCGCGCCTCTCTACTGCTTCACGCTCGCGCCTCTCTACTGATTCACACTCGCGCCTCTCTACTGCTTCACGCTCATGCCTCTCTACTGTTTCCTCGCTATCGCCTCTCTACTGCTTCACGCTCGTGCCTGTCTACTGATTCACGCTATCGCCTCTCTACTACTTCACGCTCGTGCCTCTCTACTGATTCACGCTCGCGGCTCTCTACTGTTTCCCGCTATCGCCTCTCTACTACTTCACGCGCGTGCCTCTCTACTGATTCACGCTCGCGCCTCTCTACTGCTTCACGCTCATGCCTCTCTACTGTTTCCCCGCTATCGCCTCTCTACTGCTTCACGCTCGTGCCTCTCTACTGATTCACGCTCGCGCCTCTCTACTGCTTCACGCTTGTGCCTCTCTACTGATTCACGCTCGCGCCTCTCTACTGTTTCCCGCTATCGCCTCTCTACTACTTCACGCGCGTGCCTCTCTACTGATTCACGCTCGCGCCTCTCTACTGCTTCACGCTTGCGCCTCTCTACTGCTTCACGCTCGCGCCTCTCGACTGATTCACGCTATCGCCTCTCTACTGCTTCACGCTCGCGCCTCTCTACTGCTTCACGCTCGTGCCTCTCTACTGCTTCACGCTCGCACCTCTCTACTACTTCCCGCTCGTGCCTCTCTACTGATTCATGCTCGCGCCTCTCTACTGCTTCATGCTCGCGCCTCTCTACTGTTTCCCGCTATCGCCTCTCTACTACTTCACGCGCGTGCCTCTCTACTGATTCACGCTCGCGCCTCTCTACTGCTTCACGCTCGCGCCTCTCTACTTTTTCTCGCTATCGCCTCTCTACTGCTTCACGCTCGTGCCTCTCTACTGATTCACGCTATCGCCTCACTACTGCTTCACGCTCGCGCCTCTCTACTGATCCACGCTATCACCTCTCTACTGCTTCACGCTCGCGCCTCTCTACTGATTCACGCTCGCGCCTCTCTACTGCTTCACGCTCATGCCTCTCTACTGTTTCCCCGCTATCGCCTCTCTACTGCTTCACGCTCGTGCCTCTCTACTGATTCACGCTATCGCCTCTCTACTGCTTCACGCTCGCGCCTCTCTACTGATCCACGCTATCACCTCTCTACTGCTTCACGCTCGCGCCTCTCTACTGCTTCACGCTCGCGCCTCTCTACTGATTCACGCTCGCGCCTCTACTGCTTCACGCTCATGCCTCTCTACTGTTTCCCCGCTATCGCCTCTCTACTGCTTCACGCTCGTGCCTGTCTACTGATTCACGCTATCGCCTCTCTACTACTTCACGCTCGTGCCTCTCTACTGATTCACGCTCGCGCCTCTCTACTGTTTCCCGCTATCGCCTCTCTACTACTTCACGCGCGTGCCTCTCTACTGATTCACGCTCGCGCCTCTCTACTGCTTCACGCTCATGCCTCTCTACTGTTTCCCCGCTATCGCCTCTCTACTGCTTCACGCTCGTGCCTCTCTACTGCTTCACGCTCGTGCCTCTCTACTGATTCACGCTCGCGCCTCTCTACTGCTTCACGCTCGTGCCTCTCTACTGTTTCCCCGCTATCGCCTATCTACTGCTTCACGCTCGTGCCTCTCTACTGATTCACGCTATCGGCTCTCTACTACATCACGCTCGTGCCTCTCTACTGATTCACGCTCGCGCCTCTACTGTTTCCCGCTATCGCCTCTCTACTACTTCACGCGCGTGCCTCTCTACTGATTCACGCTCGCTCCTCTCTACTGCTTCACGCTCGTGCCTCTCTACTGTTTCTCGCTATTGCCTCTCTACTGCTTCCCGCTCGCGCCTCTCTACTGCTTCACGCTCGCGCCTCTCTACTGATTCACGCTCGCGCTTCTCTACTGCTTCACGCTCGTGCCTGTCTACTGATTCACGCTAACGCCTCTCTACTGCTTCACGCTCGCGCCTCTCTACTACTTCCCGCTCGCGCCTCTCTACTGCTTCACGCTCGTGCCTCTCTACTGATTCACGCTCGCGCCTCTCTTCTGCTTCACGCTCGTGCCTCTCTACTGATTCACGCTAGTGCCTCTCTACTGCTTCACGCTCGCGCCTCTCTACTGCTTCACGCTCGTGCCTCTCTACTGCTTCACGCTCGTACCTCTCTACTGCTTCACGCTCGTGCCTCTACTGCTTCACGCTCGCGCCTCTCTACTGCTTCACGCTCGTGCCTCTCTACTGATTCACGCTATCGCCTCTCTACTGCTTCACGCTCGCGCCTCTCTACTGATCCACGCTATCACCTCTCTACTGCTTCGTGCTCGCGCCTCTCTACTGCTTCACGCTCGCGCCTCTCTACTGATTCACGCTCGCGCCTCTCTACTGTTTCCCGCTATCGCCTCTCTACTACTTCACGCGCGTGCCTCTCTACTGATTCACGCTCGCGCCTCTCTACTGCTTCACGCTCATGCCTCTCTACTGTTTCCCCGCTATCGCCTCTCTACTACTTCACGCTCGTGCCTCTCTACTGATTCACGCTCGCGCCTCTCTACTGTTTCCCGCTATCGCCTCTCTACTACTTCACGCGCGTGCCTCTCTACTGATTCACGCTCGCGCCTCTCTACTGCTTCACGCTCATGCCTCTCTACTGTTTCCCCGCTATCGCCTCTCTACTGCTTCACGCTCGTGCCTCTCTACTGATTCACGCTCGCGCCTCTCTACTGCTTCACGCTCGTGCCTCTCTACTGATTCACGCTCGCGCCTCTCTACTGTTTCCCGCTATCGCCTCTCTACTACTTCACGCGCGTGCCTCTCTACTGATTCACGCTCGCGCCTCTCTACTGCTTCACGCTCGCGCCTCTCTACTTTTTCTCGCTATCGCCTCTCTACTGTTTCTCGCTGTCGCCTCTCTACTGCTTCACGCTCGTGCCTCTCTACTGATTCACGCTCGCGCCTCTCTACTGCTTCACGCTCGTGCCTCTCTACTGTTTCCCCGCTATCGCCTATCTACTGCTTCACGCTCGTGCCTCTCTACTGATTCACGCTATCGGCTCTCTACTACATCACGCTCGTGCCTCTCTACTGATTCACGCTCGCGCCTCTACTGTTTCCCGCTATCGCCTCTCTACTACTTCACGCGCGTGCCTCTCTACTGATTCACGCTCGCTCCTCTCTACTGCTTAACGCTCGTGCCTCTCTACTGTTTCTCGCTATTGCCTCTCTACTGCTTCCCGCTCGCGCCTCTCTACTGCTTCACGCTCGCGCCTCTCTACTGATTCACGCTCGCGCCTCTCTACTGCTTCACGCTCGCGCCTCTCTACTGTTTCTCGCTATCGCCTCTCTACTGCTTCACGCTCGTGCCTGTCTACTGATTCACGCTATCGCCTCTCTACTGCTTCACGCTCGCGCCTCTCTACTGCTTCACGCTCGTGCCTCTCTACTGCTTCACGCTCGCGCCTCTCTACTGCTTCACGCTCGCGCCTCTCTACTGATTCACGCTCGTGCCTGTCTACTACTTCCCGCTCGCGCCTCTCTACTGCTTCACGCTCGTGCCTCTCTACTGATTCACGCTCGCGCCTCTCTACTGCTTCACGCTCGTGCCTCTCTACTGATTCACGCTAGTGCCTCTCTACTGTTTCTCGCTATCGCCTCTCTAATGCTTCACGCTCGTGCCTCTCTACTGCTTCACGCTCGCGCCTCTCTACTGTTTCTCGCTATCGCCTCTCTACTGCTTCACGCTGGCGCCTCTCTACTGCTTCACGCTGGCGCCTCTCTACTGCTTCACGCTCGCGCCTCTCGACTGATTCACGCTATCGCCTCTCTACTGCTTCACGCTCGCGCCTCTCTACTGCTTCACGCTCGTGCCTCTCTACTGCTTCACGTTCGTGCCTCTCTACTTATTCACGCTCGTGCCTGTGTACTACTTCCCGCTCGTGCCTCTCTACTGATTCATGCTCGCGCCTCTCTACTGCTTCACGCTCGCGCCTCTCTACTGTTTCTCGCTATCGCCTCTCTACTGCTTCACGCTCGTGCCTCTCTACTGTTTCTCGCTATCGCCTCTCTACTGCTTCACGCTTGCGCCTCTCTACTGCTTCACGCTCGTGCCTCTACTGATTCACGCTCGAGCCTCTCTACTGTTTCTCGCTATCGCCTCTCTACTGCTTCACGCTCGTGCCTCTCTACTGTTTCTCGCTATCGCCTCTCTACTGCTTCACGCTCGCGCCTCTCTACTGCTTCACGCTCGTGCCTCTCTACTGCTTCACGCTCGTACCTCTCTACTGCTTCACGCTCGTGCCTCTACTGCTTCACGCTCGCGCCTCTCTACTGCTTCACGCTCGTGCCTCTCTACTGATTCACGCTATCGCCTCTCTACTGCTTCACGCTCGCGCCTCTCTACTGATCCACGCTATCACCTCTCTACTGCTTCGTGCTCGCGCCTCTCTACTGCTTCACGCTCGCGCCTCTCTACTGATTCACGCTCGCGCCTCTCTACTGCTTCACGCTCATGCCTCTCTACTGTTTCCCCGCTATCGCCTCTCTACTGCTTCACGCTCGTGCCTGTCTACTGATTCACGCAATCGCCTCTCTACTACTTCACGCTCGTGCCTCTCTACTGATTCACGCTCGCGCCTCTCTACTGTTTCCCGCTATCGCCTCTCTTCTACTTCACGCGCGTGCCTCTCTACTGATTCACGCTCGCGCCTCTCTACTGCTTCACGCTCGTGCCTCTCTACTGTTTCCCGCTATCGCCTCTCTACTACTTCACGCGCGTGCCTCTCTACTGATTCACGCTCGCGCCTCTCTACTGCTTCACGCTCGCGCCTCTCTACTTTTTCTCGCTATCGCCTCTCTACTGCTTCACGCTCGTGCCTCTACTGTTTCTCGCTGTCGCCTCTCTACTGCTTCACGCTCGTGCCTCTCTACTGATTCACGCTCGCGCCTCTCTACTGCTTCACGCTCGTGCCTCTCTACTGTTTCCCCGCTATCGCCTTTCTACTGTTTCACGCTCGTGCCTCTCTACTGATTCACGCTATCGGCTCTCTACTACATCACGCTCGTGCCTGTTTACTGATTCACGCTCGCGCCTCTACTGTTTCCCGCTATCGCCTCTCTACTACTTCACGCGCGTGCCTCTCTACGGATTCACGCTCGCTCCTCTCTACGGCTTCACGCTCGTGCCTCTCTACTGTTTCTCGCTATTGCCTCTCTACTGCTTCCCGCTCGCGCCTCTCTACTGCTTCACGCTCGCGCCTCTCTACTGATTCACGCTCGCGCCTCTCTACTGCTTCACGCTCGTGCCTCTCTACTGCTTCACGCTCGTGCCTCTCTAATGTTTCCCCGCTATCGCCTCTCTACTGCTTCACGCTCGTGCCTGTCTACTGATTCACGCTATCGCCTCTCTACTGCTTCACGCTCGCGCCTCTCTACTGTTTCACGCTCGTGCCTCTCTACTGCTTTACGCTCGTGCCTCTCTACTGATTCACGCTCGTGCCTGTCTACTACTTCCCGCTCGTGCCTCTCTACTGATTCACGCTCGCGCCTCTCTACTGCTTCACGCTCGCGCCTCTCTACTGTTTCTCGCTATCGCCTCTCTACTGCTTCACGCTCGTGCCTCTCTACTGTTTCTCGCTATTGCCTCTCTACTGCTTCCCGCTCGCGCCTCTCTACTGCTTCACGCTCGCGCCTCTCTACTGATTCACGCTCGCGCCTCTCTACTGCTTCACGCTCGTGCCTCTCTACTGTTTCCCGCTATCGCCTCTCTACTGCTTCACGCTCGTGCCTGTCTACTGATTCACGCTATCGCCTCTCTACTGCTTCACGCTCGCGCCTCTCTACTGCTTCATGCTCGTGCCTCTCTACTGCTTCACGCTCGCGCCTCTCTACTGCTTCACGCTCGCGCCTCTCTACTGATTCACGCTCGTGCCTGTATACTACTTCCCGCTCGCGCCTCTCTACTGCTTCACGGTCGTGCCTCTCTACTGATTCACGCTCGCGCCTCTCTACTGCTTCACGCTCGTGCCTCTCTACTGATTCACGCTCGTGCCTCTCTACTGTTTCT